>NW_026622764.1:79983119-80287907 GCF_023065955.2 Ursus arctos | reverse complement strand
TGTCTCCGTGGGAAGCCGGCTTTTTGCAAAGGGGTCTCAGGGCCGTGTGCCTCGGCTGTCCCTCCAGCTCCCCAAAGCACAGGGACGAGGTGAGGGGCTTAGACCAAGCCTGGGCAATGTTGTTTCTTACACTTGGGTGTGTGGCATTTTGTTGAGCTGGCTACCCCCACTTGGGATAGGTGTTCCACAGCAAGCACCTATTGTTCGTCGGAAGCCGTTTTTGCCCCAGGGGTCTCCGGGCTGTGTTCGTTGGGGTTGAACTCCTGCTAGCAAAACCGCCGGGTTGAGGGAAGGGTTCAGACTGTGCCTGGGCCCTGTGGTCTCTTCCAGGTCAGTGTATGGCATTTCCTTCCCCTTGCCACAGGCACCTGGGAGCATGTCTGCACGTGGAGAAAGACTTTCCCGTGGGAAGCCGGGTTTTGTCAAACGGGTCCCCGTGCTCTGCTCCTCTCTTTTCACTCCTGCTTCCAGAAGTCCAGGGAGGATGGGAGGGCTTAGAACATGGCTGGGCACTGTGGTTTCTTCCAGAGAAGTGGAGGGCATTTGCTTTACCTTGCCACAACCACTTGGGATAGGGTCTGCACCTCAGGAAAACTGTCTCCGTGGGAAGCCGGCTTTTTGCAAAGGGGTCTCAGGGCCGTGTGCCTCGGCTGTCCCTCCGGCTCCCCAAAGCACAGGGACGAGGTGAGGGGCTTAGACCATGCCTGGGCAATGTTGTTTCTTACACCTGGGTGTGTGGCATTTTGTTGAGCTGGCTACCCCCACTTGGGATAGGTGTTCCACCGCAAGCACCTATTGTTCGTCGGAAGCCGTTTTTGCCCCAGGGGTCTCCGGGCTGTGTTCGTTGGGGTTGAACTCCTGCTAGCAAAACCGCCGGGTTGAGGGAAGGGTTCAGACTGTGCCTGGGCCCTGTGGTCTCTTCCAGGTCAGTGTATGGCATTTCCTTCCCCTTGCCCCAGGCACCTGGGAGCATGTCTGCACGTGGAGAAAGACTTTCCCGTGGGAAGCCGGTTTTTGTCAAACGGGTCCCAGTGCTCTGCTCCTCTCTTTTCACTCCTGCTGCCAGAAGCCCAGGGAGGATGGGAGGGCTTAGAACATGGCTGGGCACTGTGGTTTCTTCCAGAGAAGTGGAGGGCATTTGCTTTACCTTGCCACAACCACTTGGGATAGGGTCTGCACCTCAGGAAAACTGTCCCCGTGGGAAGCCGGCTTTTTGCAAAGGGGTCTCAGGGCCGTGTGCCTCGGCTGTCCCTCCGGCTCCCCAAAGCACAGGGACGAGGTGAGGGGCTTAGACCATGCCTGGGCAATGTTGTTTCTTACACCTGGGTGTGTGGCATTTTGTTGAGCTGGCTACCCCCACATGGGATAGGTGTTCCACCGCAAGCACCTATTGTTCGTCGGAAGCCGTTTTTGCCCCAGGGGTCTCCGGGCTGTGTTCGTTGGGGTTGAACTCCTGCTAGCAAAACCGCCGGGTTGAGGGAAGGGTTCAGACTGTGCCTGGGCCTTGTGGTCTCTTCCAGGTCAGTGTATGGCATTTCCTTCCCCTTGCCCCAGGCACCTGGGAGCATGTCTGCACGTGGAGAAAGACTTTCCCGTGGGAAGCCGGTTTTTGTCCAACGGGTCCCAGTGCTCTGCTCCTCTCTTTTCACTCCTGCTGCCAGAAGCCCAGGGAGGATGGGAGGGCTTAGAACATGGCTGGGCACTGTGGTTTCTTCCAGAGAAGTGGAGGGCATTTGCTTTACCTTGCCACAACCACTTGGGATAGGGTGTGCACCTCAGGAAAACTGTCTCCGTGGGAAGCCGGCTTTTTGCAAAGGGGTCTCAGGGCCGTGTGCCTCGGCTGTCCCTCCGGCTCCCCAAAGCACAGGGACGAGGTGAGGGGCTTAGACCATGCCTGGGCAATGTTGTTTCTTACACCTGGGTGTGTGGCATTTTGTTGAGCTGGCTACCCCCACTTGGGATAGGTGTTCCACAGCAAGCACCTATTGTTCGTCGGAAGCCGTTTTTGCCCCAGGGGTCTCCGGGCTGTGTTCGTTGGGGTTGAACTCCTGCTAGCAAAACGGCCGGGTTGAGGGAAGGGTTCAGACTGTGCCTGGGCCCTGTGGTCTCTTCCAGGTCAGTGTATGGCATTTCCTTCCCCTTGCCACAGGCACCTGGGAGCATGTCTGCACGTGGAGAAAGACTTTCCCGTGGGAAGCCGGGTTTTGTCAAACGGGTCCCAGTGCTCTGCTCCTCTCTTTTCACTCCTACTGTCAGAAGCCCAGGAAGGATGGGAGGGCTTAGAACATGGCTGGGCACTGTGGTTTCTTCCAGAGAAGTGGAGGGCATTTGCTTTACTTTGCCACAACCACTTGGGATAGGGTGTGCACCTCAGGAAAACTGTCTCCGTGGGAAGCCGGCTTTTTGCAAAGGGGTCTCAGGGCCGTGTGCCTCGGCTGTCCCTCCGGCTCCCCAAAGCACAGGGACGAGGTGAGGGGCTTAGACCATGCCTGGGCAATGTTGTTTCTTACACCTGGGTGTGTGGCATTTTGTTGAGCTGGCTACCCCCACTTGGGATAGGTGTTCCACAGCAAGCACCTATTGTTCGTCGGAAGCCGTTTTTGCCCCAGGGGTCTCCGGGCTCTGTTCGTTGGGGTTGAACTCCTGCTAGCAAAACCGCCGGGTTGAGGGAAGGGTTCAGACTGTGCCTGGGACCTGTGGTCTCTTCCAGGTCAGTGTATGGCATTTCCTTCCCCTTGCCAGAGGCACCTGGGAGCATGTCTGCACGTGGAGAAAGACTTTCCCGTGGGAAGCCGGGTTTTGTCAAACGGGTCCCAGTGCTCTGCTCCTCTCTTTTCACTCCTGCTGCCAGAAGCCCAGGGAGGATGGGAGGGCTTAGAACATGGCTGGGCACTGTGGTTTCTTCCAGAGAAGTGGAGGGCATTTGCTTTACCTTGCCACAACCACTTGGGATAGGGTGTGCACCTCAGGAAAACTGTTTCCGTGGGAAGCCGGCTTTTTCAAAGGGGTCTCAGGGCCGTGTGCCTCGGCTGTCCCTCCGGCTCCCCAAAGCACAGGGACGAGGTGAGGGGCTTAGACCATGCCTGGGCAATGTTGTTTCTTACACCTGGGTGTGTGGCATTTTGTTGAGCTGGCTACCCCCACTTGGGATAGGTGTTCCACAGCAAGCACCTACTGTTCGTCGGAAGCCGTTTTGCCTCAGGGGTCTCCGGGCTGTGTTCGTTGGGGTTGAACTCCTGCTAGCAAAACCGCCGGGTTGAGGGAAGGGTTCACACTGTGCCTGGGCCCTGTGGTCTCTTCCAGGTCAGTGTATGGCATTTCCTTCCCCTTGCCAGAGGCACCTGGGAGCATGTCTGCACGTGGAGAAAAGACTTTCCCGTGGGAAGCCGGGTTTTGTCAAACGGGTCCCAGTGCTCTGCTCCTCTCTTTTCACTCCTGCTGCCAGAAGCCCAGGGAGGATGGGAGGGCTTAGAACATGGCTGGGCACTGTGGTTTCTTCCAGAGAAGTGGAGGGCATTTGCTTTACCTTGCCACAACCACTTGTGAGAGGGTCTGCACCTCAGGAAAACTGTCTCCGTGGGAAGCCGGCTTTTTGCAAAGGGGTCTCAGGGCCGTGTGCCTCGGCTGTCCCTCCGGCTCCCCAAAGCACAGGGACGAGGTGAGGGGCTTAGACCATGCCTGGGCAATGTTGTTTCTTACACCTGGGTGTGTGGCATTTTGTTGAGCTGGCTACCCCCACTTGGGATAGGTGTTCCACAGCAAGCACCTATTGTTCGTCGGAAGCCGTTTTTGCCCCAGGGGTCTCCGGGCTGTGTTCGTTGGGGTTGAACTCCTGCTAGCAAACCCGCCGGGTTGAGGGAAGGGTTCAGACTGTGCCTGGGCCCTGTGGTCTCTTCCAGGTCAGTGTATGGCATTTCCTTCCCCTTGCCCCAGGCACCTGGGAGCATGTCTGCACGTGGAGAAAGACTTTCCCGTGGGAAGCCGGGTTTTGTCAAACGGGTCCCCGTGCTCTGCTCCTCTCTTTTCACTCCTGCTGCCAGAAGCCCAGGGAGGATGGGAGGGCTTAGAACATGGCTGGGCACTGTGGTTTCTTCCAGAGAAGTGGAGGGCATTTGCTTTACCTTGCCACAACCACTTGGGATAGGGTGTGCACCTCAGGAAAACTGTCTCCGTGGGAAGCCGGCTTTTTCAAAGGGGTCTCAGGGCCGTGTGCCTCGGCTGTCCCTCCGGCTCCCCAAAGCACAGGGACGAGGTGAGGGGCTTAGACCATGCCTGGGCAATGTTGTTTCTTACACCTGGGTGTGTGGCATTTTGTTGAGCTGGCTATCCCCACTTGGGATAGGTGTTCCACAGCAAGCACCTATTTTTCGTCGGAAACGGTTTTTGCCCCAGGGGTCTCCGGGCTATGTTCGTTGGGGTTGAACTCCTGCTAGCAAAACCGCCGGTTTGAGGGAAGGGTTCAGACTGTGCCTGGGCCCTGTGGTCTCTTCCAGGTCAGTGTATGGCATTTCCTTCCCCTTGCCCCAGGCACCTGGGAGCATGTCTGCACGTGGAGAAAGACTTTCCCGTCGGAAGCCGGTTTTTGTCAAACGGGTCCCCGTGCTCTTCTCCTCTCTTTTCACTCCTGCTGCCAGAAGCCCAGGGACGATGGGAGGGCTTAGAACATGGCTGGGCACTGTGGTTTCTTCCAGAGAAGTGGAGGGCATTTGCTTTACCTTGCCACAACCACTTGGGATAGGGTGTGCACCTCAGGAAAACTGTCTCCGTGGGAAGCCGGCTTTTTACAAAGGGGTCTCAGGGCCGTGTGCCTCGGCTGTCCCTCCGGCTCCCCAAAGCACAGGGACGAGGTGAGGGGCTTAGACCATGCCTGGGCAATGTTGTTTCTTACACCTGGGTGTGTGGCATTTTGTTGAGCTGGCTACCCCCACTTGGGATAGGTGTTCCACAGCAAGCACCTATTGTTCGTCGGAAGCCGTTTTTGACCCAGGGGTCTCCGGGCTGTGTTCGTTGGGGTTGAACTCCTGCTAGCAAAACCGCCGGGTTGAGGGAAGGGTTCAGACTGTGCCTGGGCCCTGTGGTCTCTTCCAGGTCAGTGTATGGCATTTCCTTCCCCTTGCCCCAGGCACCTGGGAGCATGTCTGCACGTGGAGAAAGACTTTCCCGTCGGAAGCCGGGTTTTGTCAAACGGGGCCCAGTGCTCTGCTCCTCTCTTTTCACTCCTGCTGCCAGAAGCCCAGGGAGGATGGGAGGGCTTAGAACATGGCTGGGCACTGTGGTTTCTTCCAGAGAAGTGGAGGGCATTTGCTTTACCTTGCCACAACCACTTGGGATAGGGTGTGCACCTCAGGAAAACTGTCTCCGTGGGAAGCCGGCTTTTTGCAAAGGGGTCTCAGGGCCGTGTGCCTCGGCTGTCCCTCCGGCTCCCCAAAGCACAGGGACGAGGTGAGGGGCTTAGACCATGCCTGGGCAATGTTGTTTCTTACACCTGGGTGTGTGGCATTTTGTTGAGCTGGCTACCCCCACTTGGGATAGGTGTTCCACAGCAAGCACCTATTGTTCGTCGGAAGCCGTTTTTGCCCCAGGGGTCTAAGGGCTGTGTTCGTTGGGGTTGAACTCCTGCTAGCAAACCCGCCGGGTTGAGGGAAGGGTTCAGACTGTGCCTGGGCCCTGTGGTCTCTTCCAGGTCAGTGTATGGCATTTCCTTCCCCTTGCCCCAGGCACCTGGGAGCATGTCTGCACGTGGAGAAAGACTTTCCCGTCGGAAGCCGGTTTTTGTCAAACGGGTTCCCCGTGCTCTTCTCCTCTCTTTTCACTCCTGCTGCCAGAAGCCCAGGGAGGATGGGAGGGCTTAGAACATGGCTGGGCACTGTGGTTTCTTCCAGAGAAGTGGAGGGCATTTGCTTTACCTTGCCACAACCACTTGGGATAGGGTGTGCACCTCAGGAAAACTGTTTCCGTGGGAAGCCGGCTTTTTCAAAGGGGTCTCAGGGCCGTGTGCCTCGGCTGTCCCTCCAGCTCCCCAAAGCACAGGGACGAGGTGAGGGGCTTAGACCATGCCTGGGCAATGTTGTTTCTTACAACTGGGTGTGTGGCATTTTGTTGAGCTGGCTACCCCCACTTGGGATAGGTGTTCCACAGCAAGCACCTATTGTTCGTCGGAAGCCGTTTTTGCCCCAGGGGTCTCCGGGCTCTGTTCGTTGGGGTTGAACTCCTGCTAGCAAAACCGCCGGGTTGAGGGAAGGGTTCACACTGTGCCTGGGCCCTGTGGTCTCTTCCAGGTCAGTGTATGGCATTTCCTTCCCCTTGCCATAGGCACCTGGGAGCATGTCTGCACGTGGAGAAAGACTTTCCCGTGGGAAGCCGGGTTTTGTCAAACGGGTCCCAGTGCTCTGCTCCTCTCTTTTCACTCCTGCTGCCAGAAGCCCAGGGACGATGGGAGGGCTTAGAACATGGCTGGGCACTGTGGTTTCTTCCAGAGAAGTGGAGGGCATTTGCTTTACCTTGCCACAACCACTTGGGATAGGGTGTGCACCTCAGGAAAACTGTTTCCGTGGGAAGCCGGCTTTTTCAAAGGGGTCTCAGGGCCGTGTGCCTCGGCTGTCCCTCCGGCTCCCCAAAGCACAGGGACGAGGTGAGGGGCTTAGACCATGCCTGGGCAATGTTGTTTCTTACACCTGGGTGTGTGGCATTTTGTTGAGCTGGCTACCCCCACTTGGGATAGGTGTTCCACAGCAAGCACCTATTGTTCGTCGGAAGCCGTTTTTGCCCCAGGGGTCTCCGGGCTGTGTTCGTTGGGGTTGAACTCCTGCTAGCAAAACCGCCGGGTTGAGGGAAGGGTTCAGACTGTGCCTGGGCCCTGTGGTCTCTTCCAGGTCAGTGTATGGCATTTCCTTCCCCTTGCCCCAGGCACCTGGGAGCATGTCTGCACGTGGAGAAAGACTTTCCCGTGGGAAGCCGAGTTTTGTCAAACGGGTCCCTGTGCTCTGCTCCTCTCTTTTCACTCCTGCTGCCAGAAGCCCAGGGAGGATGGGAGGGCTTAGAACATGGCTGGGCACTGTGGTTTCTTCCAGAGAAGTGGAGGGCATTTGCTTTACTTTGCCACAACCACTTGGGATAGGGTGTGCACCTCAGGAAAACTGTCTCCGTGGGAAGCCGGCTTTTTCAAAGGGGTCTCAGGGCCGTGTGCCTCGGCTGTCCCTCCGGCTCCCCAAAGCACAGGGACGAGGTGAGGGGCTTAGACCATGCCTGGGCAATGTTGTTTCTTACACCTGGGTGTGTGGCATTTTGTTGAGCTGGCTACCCCCACTTGGGATAGGTGTTCCACAGCAAGCACCTATTGTTCGTCGGAAGCCGTTTTTGCCCCAGGGGTCTCCGGGCTGTGTTCGTTGGGGTTGAACTCCTGCTAGCAAAACCGCCGGGTTGAGGGAAGGGTTCAGACTGTGCCTGGGCCCTGAGGTCTCTTCCAGGTCAGTGTATGGCATTTCCTTCCCCTTGCCCCAGGCACCTGGGAGCATGTCTGCACGTGGAGAAAGACTTTCCCGTGGGAAGCCGAGTTTTGTCAAACGGGTCCCCGTGCTCTGCTCCTCTCTTTTCACTCCTGCTGCCAGAAGCCCAGGGAGGATGGGAGGGCTTAGAACATGGCTGGGCACTGTGGTTTCTTCCAGAGAAGTGGAGGGCATTTGCTTTACTTTGCCACAACCACTTGGGATAGGGTGTGCACCTCAGGAAAACTGTCTCCGTGGGAAGCCGGGTTTTTCAAAGGGGTCTCAGGGCCGTGTGCCTCGGCTGTCCCTCCGGCTCCCCAAAGCACAGGGACGAGGTGAGGGGCTTAGACCATGCCTGGGCAATGTTGTTTCTTACACCTGGGTGTGTGGCATTTTGTTGAGCTGGCTACCCCCACTTGGGATAGGTGTTCCACAGCAAGCACCTATTGTTCGTCGGAAGCCGTTTTTGCCCCAGGGGTCTCCGGGCTGTGTTCGTTGGGGTTGAACTCCTGCTAGCAAACCCGCCGGGTTGAGGGAAGGGTTCAGACTGTGCCTGGGCCCTGTGGTCTCTTCCAGGTCAGTGTATGGCATTTCCTTCCCCTTGCCCCAGGCACCTGGGAGCATGTCTGCACGTGGAGAAAGACTTTCCCGTGGGAAGCCGGGTTTTGTCAAACGGGTCCCCGTGCTCTGCTCCTATCTTTTCACTCCTGCTGCCAGAAGCCCAGGGAGGATGGGAGGGCTTAGAACATGGCTGGGCACTGTGGTTTCTTCCAGAGAAGTGGAGGGCATTTGCTTTACCTTGCCACAACCACTTGGGATAGGGTGTGCACCTCAGGAAAACTGTCTCCGTGGGAAGCCGGCTTTTTGCAAAGGGGTCTCAGGGCCGTGTGCCTCGGCTGTCCCTCCGGCTCCCCAAAGCACAGGGACGAGGTGAGGGGCTTAGACCATGCCTGGGCAATGTTGTTTCTTACACCTGGGTGTGTGGCATTTTGTTGAGCTGGCTACCCCCACTTGGGATAGGTGTTCCACAGCAAGCACCTATTGTTCGTCGGAAGCCGTTTTTGACCCAGGGGTCTCCGGGCTGTGTTCGTTGGGGTTGAACTCCTGCTAGCAAAACCGCCGGGTTGAGGGAAGGGTTCAGACTGTGCCTGGGCCCTGTGGTCTCTTCCAGGTCAGTGTATGGCATTTCCTTCCCCTTGCCCCAGGCACCTGGGAGCATGTCTGCACGTGGAGAAAGACTTTCCCGTCGGAAGCCGGGTTTTGTCAAACGGGGCCCAGTGCTCTGCTCCTCTCTTTTCACTCCTGCTGCCAGAAGCCCAGGGAGGATGGGAGGGCTTAGAACATGGCTGGGCACTGTGGTTTCTTCCAGAGAAGTGGAGGGCATTTGCTTTACCTTGCCACAACCACTTGGGATAGGGTGTGCACCTCAGGAAAACTGTCTCCGTGGGAAGCCGGCTTTTTGCAAAGGGGTCTCAGGGCCGTGTGCCTCGGCTGTCCCTCCGGCTCCCCAAAGCACAGGGACGAGGTGAGGGGCTTAGACCATGCCTGGGCAATGTTGTTTCTTACACCTGGGTGTGTGGCATTTTGTTGAGCTGGCTACCCCCACTTGGGATAGGTGTTCCACAGCAAGCACCTATTGTTCGTCGGAAGCCGTTTTTGCCCCAGGGGTCTCCGGGCTGTGTTCGTTGGGGTTGAACTCCTGCTAGCAAAACCGCCGGGTTGAGGGAAGGGTTCAGACTGTGCCTGGGCCCTGTGGTCTCTTCCAGGTCAGTGTATGGCATTTCCTTCCCCTTGCCATAGGCACCTGGGAGCATGTCTGCACGTGGAGAAAGACTTTCCCGTGGGAAGCCGGGTTTTGTCAAACGGGTCCCAGTGCTCTGCTCCTCTCTTTTCACTCCTGCTGCCAGAAGCCCAGGGACGATGGGAGGGCTTAGAACATGGCTGGGCACTGTGGTTTCTTCCAGAGAAGTGGAGGGCATTTGCTTTACCTTGTCACAACCACTTGGGATAGGGTGTGCACCTCAGGAAAACTGTTTCCGTGGGAAGCCGGCTTTTTCAAAGGGGTCTCAGGGCCGTGTGCCTGGGCTGTCCCTCCGGTTCCCCAAAGCACAGGGACGAGGTGAGGGGCTTAGACCATGCCTGGGCAATGTTGTTTCTTACACCTGGGTGTGTGGCATTTTGTTGAGCTGGCTACCCCCACTTGGGATAGGTGTTCCACAGCAAGCACCTATTGTTCGTCGGAAGCCGTTTTTGCCCCAGGGGTCTCCGGGCTGTGTTCGTTGGGGTTGAACTCCTGCTAGCAAAACCGCCGGGTTGAGGGAAGGGTTCAGACTGTGCCTGGGCCCTGTGGTCTCTTCCAGGTCAGTGTATGGCATTTCCTTCCCCTTGCCCCAGGCACCTGGGAGCATGTCTGCACGTGGAGAAAGACTTTCCCGTGGGAAGCCGAGTTTTGTCAAACGGGTCCCTGTGCTCTGCTCCTCTCTTTTCACTCCTGCTGCCAGAAGCCCAGGGAGGATGGGAGGGCTTAGAACATGGCTGGGCACTGTGGTTTCTTCCAGAGAAGTGGAGGGCATTTGCTTTACTTTGCCACAACCACTTGGGATAGGGTGTGCACCTCAGGAAAACTGTCTCCGTGGGAAGCCGGCTTTTTCAAAGGGGTCTCAGGGCCGTGTGCCTCGGCTGTCCCTCCGGCTCCCCAAAGCACAGGGACGAGGTGAGGGGCTTAGACCATGCCTGGGCAATGTTGTTTCTTACACCTGGGTGTGTGGCATTTTGTTGAGCTGGCTACCCCCACTTGGGATAGGTGTTCCACAGCAAGCACCTATTGTTCGTCGGAAGCCGTTTTTGCCCCAGGGGTCTCCGGGCTGTGTTCGTTGGGGTTGAACTCCTGCTAGCAAAACCGCCGGGTTGAGGGAAGGGTTCAGACTGTGCCTGGGCCCTGAGGTCTCTTCCAGGTCAGTGTATGGCATTTCCTTCCCCTTGCCCCAGGCACCTGGGAGCATGTCTGCACGTGGAGAAAGACTTTCCCGTGGGAAGCCGAGTTTTGTCAAACGGGTCCCCGTGCTCTGCTCCTCTCTTTTCACTCCTGCTGCCAGAAGCCCAGGGAGGATGGGAGGGCTTAGAACATGGCTGGGCACTGTGGTTTCTTCCAGAGAAGTGGAGGGCATTTGCTTTACTTTGCCACAACCACTTGGGATAGGGTGTGCACCTCAGGAAAACTGTCTCCGTGGGAAGCCGGGTTTTTCAAAGGGGTCTCAGGGCCGTGTGCCTCGGCTGTCCCTCCGGCTCCCCAAAGCACAGGGACGAGGTGAGGGGCTTAGACCATGCCTGGGCAATGTTGTTTCTTACACCTGGGTGTGTGGCATTTTGTTGAGCTGGCTACCCCCACTTGGGATAGGTGTTCCACAGCAAGCACCTATTGTTCGTCGGAAGCCGTTTTTGCCCCAGGGGTCTCCGGGCTGTGTTCGTTGGGGTTGAACTCCTGCTAGCAAACCCACCGGGTTGAGGGAAGGGTTCAGACTGTGCCTGGGCCCTGTGGTCTCTTCCAGGTCAGTGTATGGCATTTCCTTCCCCTTGCCCCAGGCACCTGGGAGCATGTCTGCACGTGGAGAAAGACTTTCCCGTGGGAAGCCGGGTTTTGTCAAACGGGTCCCCGTGCTCTGCTCCTCTCTTTTCACTCCTGCTGCCAGAAGCCCAGGGAGGATGGGAGGGCTTAGAACATGGCTGGGCACTGTGGTTTCTTCCAGAGAAGTGGAGGGCATTTGCTTTACCTTGCCACAACCACTTGGGATAGGGTGTGCACCTCAGGAAAACTGTCTCCGTGGGAAGCCGGCTTTTTGCAAAGGGGTCTCAGGGCCGTGTGCCTCGGCTGTCCCTCCGGCTCCCCAAAGCACAGGGACGAGGTGAGGGGCTTAGACCATGCCTGGGCAATGTTGTTTCTTACACCTGGGTGTGTGGCATTTTGTTGAGCTGGCTACCCCCACTTGGGATAGGTGTTCCACAGCAAGCACCTATTGTTCGTCGGAAGCCGTTTTTGACCCAGGGGTCTCCGGGCTGTGTTCGTTGGGGTTGAACTCCTGCTAGCAAAACCGCCGGGTTGAGGGAAGGGTTCAGACTGTGCCTGGGCCCTGTGGTCTCTTCCAGGTCAGTGTATGGCATTTCCTTCCCCTTGCCCCAGGCACCTGGGAGCATGTCTGCACGTGGAGAAAGACTTTCCCGTCGGAAGCCGGGTTTTGTCAAACGGGGCCCAGTGCTCTGCTCCTCTCTTTTCACTCCTGCTGCCAGAAGCCCAGGGACGATGGGAGGGCTTAGAACATGGCTGGGCACTGTGGTTTCTTCCAGAGAAGTGGAGGGCATTTGCTTTACCTTGCCACAACCACTTGGGATAGGGTGTGCACCTCAGGAAAACTGTCTCCGTGGGAAGCCGGCTTTTTGCAAAGGGGTCTCAGGGCCGTGTGCCTCGGCTGTCCCTCCGGCTCCCCAAAGCACAGGGACGAGGTGAGGGGCTTAGACCATGCCTGGGCAATGTTGTTTCTTACACCTGGGTGTGTGGCATTTTGTTGAGCTGGCTACCCCCACTTGGGATAGGTGTTCCACAGCAAGCACCTATTGTTCGTCGGAAGCCGTTTTTGCCCCAGGGGTCTCCGGGCTGTGTTCGTTGGGGTTGAACTCCTGCTAGCAAAACGGCCGGGTTGAGGGAAGGGTTCAGACTGTGCCTGGGCCCTGTGGTCTCTTCCAGGTCAGTGTATGGCATTTCCTTCCCCTTGCCACAGGCACCTGGGAGCATGTCTGCACGTGGAGAAAGACTTTCCCGTGGGAAGCCGGTTTTTGTCAAACGGGTCCCAGTGCTCTGCTCCTCTCTTTTCACTCCTGCTGCCAGAAGCCCAGGGAGGATGGGAGGGCTTAGAACATGGCTGGGCACTGTGGTTTCTTCCAGAGAAGTGGAGGGCATTTGCTTTACCTTGCCACAACCACTTGGGATAGGGTCTGCACCTCAGGAAAACTGTCTCCGTGGGAAGCCGGCTTTTTCAAAGGGGTCTCAGGGCCGTGTGCCTCGGCTGTCCCTCCAGCTCCCCAAAGCACAGGGACGAGGTGAGGGGCTTAGACCATGCCTGGGCAATGTTGTTTCTTACACCTGGGTGTGTGGCATTTTGTTGAGCTGGCTACCCCCACTAGGGATAGGTGTTCCACAGTAAGCACCTATTGTTCGTCGGAAGCCGTTTTTGCCCCAGGGGTCTCCGGGCTGTGTTCGTTGGGGTTGAACTCCTGCTAGGAAACCCCCCGGGTTGAGGGAAGGGTTCAGACTGTGCCTGGGCCCTGTGGTCTCTTCCAGGTCAGTGTATGGCATTTCCTTCCCCTTGCCCCAGGCACCTGGGAGCATGTCTGCACGTGGAGAAAGACTTTCCCGTGGGAAGCCGGGTTTTGTCAAACGGGTCCCCGTGCTCTGCTCCTCTCTTTTCACTCCTGCTGCCAGAAGCCCAGGGAGGATGGGAGGGCTTAGAACATGGCTGGGCACTGTGGTTTCTTCCAGAGAAGTGGAGGGCATTTGCTTTACCTTGCCACAACCACTTGGGATAGGGTGTGCACCTCAGGAAAACTGTCTCCGTGGGAAGCCGGCTTTTTGCAAAGGGGTCTCAGGGCCGTGTGCCTCGGCTGTCCCTCCGGCTCCCCAAAGCACAGGGACGAGGTGAGTGGCTTAGACCATGCCTGGGCAATGTTGTTTCTTACACCTGGGTGTGTGGCATTTTGTTGAGCTGGCTACCCCCACTTGGGATAGGTGTTCCACAGCAAGCACCTATTGTTCGTCTGAAGCCGTTTTTGCCCCAGGGGTCTCCGGGCTGTGTTCGTTGGGGTTGAACTCCTGCTAGCAAACCCGCCGGGTTGAGGGAAGGGTTCAGACTGTGCCTGGGCCCTGTGGTCTCTTCCAGGTCAGTGTATGGCATTTCCTTCCCCTTGCCACAGGCACCTGGGAGCATGTCTGCACGTGGAGAAAGACTTTCCCGTGGGAAGCCGGTTTTTGTCAAACGGGTCCCAGTGCTCTGCTCCTCTCTTTTCACTCCTGCTGCCAGAAGCCCAGGGAGGATGGGAGGGCTTAGAACATGGCTGGGCACTGTGGTTTCTTCCAGAGAAGTGGAGGGCATTTGCTTTACCTTGCCACAACCACTTGGGATAGGGTCTGCACCTCAGGAAAACTGTCTCCGTGGGAAGCCGGCTTTTTCAAAGGGGTCTCAGGGCCCTGTGCCTCGGCTGTCCCTCCGGCTCCCCAAAGCACAGGGACGAGGTGAGGGGCTTAGACCATGCCTGGGCAATGTTGTTTCTTACACCTGGGTGTGTGGCATTTTGTTGAGCTGGCTACCCCCACTAGGGATAGGTGTTCCACAGTAAGCACCTATTGTTCGTCGGAAGCCGTTTTTGCCCCAGGGGTCTCCGGGCTGTGTTCGTTGGGGTTGAACTCCTGCTAGGAAACCCCCCGGGTTGAGGGAAGGGTTCAGACTGTGCCTGGGCCCTGTGGTCTCTTCCAGGTCAGTGTATGGCATTTCCTTCCCCTTGCCCCAGGCACCTGGGAGCATGTCTGCACGTGGAGAAAGACTTTCCCGTGGGAAGCCGGGTTTTGTCAAACGGGTCCCCGTGCTCTGCTCCTCTCTTTTCACTCCTGCTGCCAGAAGCCCAGGGAGGATGGGAGGGCTTAGAACATGGCTGGGCACTGTGGTTTCTTCCAGAGAAGTGGAGGGCATTTGCTTTACCTTGCCACAACCACTTGGGATAGGGTGTGCACCTCAGGAAAACTGTCTCCGTGGGAAGCCGGCTTTTTCAAAGGGGTCTCAGGGCCGTGTGCCTCGGCTGTCCCTCCGGCTCCCCAAAGCACAGGGACGAGGTGAGGGGCTTAGACCATGCCTGGGCAATGTTGTTTCTTACACCTGGGTGTGTGGCATTTTGTTGAGCTGGCTATCCCCACTTGGGATAGGTGTTCCACAGCAAGCACCTATTTTTCGTCGGAAACGGTTTTTGCCCCAGGGTCTCCGGGCTATGTTCGTTGGGGTTGAACTCCTGCTAGCAAAACCGCCGGTTTGAGGGAAGGGTTCAGACTGTGCCTGGGCCCTGTGGTCTCTTCCAGGTCAGTGTATGGCATTTCCTTCCCCTTGCCCCAGGCACCTGGGAGCATGTCTGCACGTGGAGAAAGACTTTCCCGTCGGAAGCCGGTTTTTGTCAAACGGGTCCCCGTGCTCTGCTCCTCTCTTTTCACTCCTGCTGCCAGAAGCCCAGGGAGGATGGGAGGGCTTAGAACATGGCTGGGCACTGTGGTTTCTTCCAGAGAAGTGGAGGGCATTTGCTTTACCTTGCCACAACCACTTGGGATAGGGTGTGCACCTCAGGAAAACTGTTTCCGTGGGAAGCCGGCTTTTTCAAAGGGGTCTCAGGGCCGTGTGCCTCGGGTGTCCCTCCGGCTCCCCAAAGGACAGGGACGAGGTGAGGGGCTTAGACCATGCCTGGGCAATGTTGTTTCTTACACCTGGGTGTGTGGCATTTTGTTGAGCTGGCTACCCCCACTTGGGATAGGTGTTCCACAGTAAGCACCTATTGTTCGTCGGAAGCCGTTTTTGCCCCAGTGGTCTCCGGGCTGTGTTCGTTGGGGTTGAACTCCTGCTAGGAAACCCGCCGGGTTGAGGGAAGGGTTCAGACTGTGCCTGGGCCCTGTGGTCTCTTCCAGGTCAGTGTATGGCATTTCCTTCCCCTTGCCCCAGGCACCTGGGAGCATGTCTGCACGTGGAGAAAGACTTTCCCGTGGGAAGCCGGTTTTTGTCAAACGGGTCCCCGTGCTCTGCTCCTCTCTTTTCACTCCTGCTGCCAGAAGCCCAGGGAGGATGGGAGGGCTTAGAACATGGCTGGGCACTGTGGTTTCTTCCAGAGAAGTGGAGGGCATTTGCTTTACCTTGCCACAACCACTTGGGATAGGGTCTGCACCTCAGGAAAACTGTTTCCGTGGGAAGCCGGCTTTTTGCAAAGGGGTCTCAGGGCCGTGTGCCTCGGGTGTCCCTCCGGCTCCCCAAAGCACAGGGACGAGGTGAGGGGCTTAGACCATGCCTGGGCAATGTTGTTTCTTACACCTGGGTGTGTGGCATTTTGTTGAGCTGGCTACCCTCACTTGGGATTGGTTTTCCACAGCAAGCGCATATTGTTCGTCGGAAGCCGTTTTTGCCTCAGGTGTCTCCGGGCTGTGTTCGTTGGGGTTGAACTCCTGCTAGCAAAACCGCCGGGTTGACGGAACGGTTCAGACTGTGCCTGGGCCCTGTGGTCTCTTCCAGGTCAGTGTATGGCATTTCCTTCCCCTTGCCACAGGCACCTGGGAACATGTCTGCACGTGGAGAAAGACTTTCTCGTGGGAAGCCGGGTTTTGTCAAACGGGTCCCAGTGCTCTGCTCCTCTCTTTTCACTCCTGCTGCCAGAAGCCCAGGGAGGATGGGAGGGCTTAGAACATGGCTGGGCACTGTGGTTTCTTCCAGAGAAGTTGAGGGCATTTGCTTTACCTTGCCACAACCACTTGGGATAGGGTCTGCACCTCAGGAAAACTGTCTCCGTGGGAAGCCGGCTTTTTGCAAAGGTGTCTCAGGGCGGTGTACCTCGGCTGTCCCTCCGGCTCCCCAAAGCACAGGGACGAGGTGAGGGGCTTAGACCATGCCTGGGCAATGTTGTTTCTTACACCTGGGTGTGTGGCATTTTGTTGAGCTGGCTACCCCCACTTGGGATAGGTGTTCCACAGCAAGCACCTATTGTTCGTCGGAAGCCGTTTTTGCCCCAGGGGTCTCCGGGCTGTGTTCGTTGGGGTTGAACTCCTGCTAGCAAACCCGCCGGGTTGAGGGAAGGGTTCAGACTGTGCCTGGTCCCTGTGGTCTCTTCCAGGTCAGTGTATGGCATTTCCTTCCCCTTGCCCCAGGCACCTGGGAGCATGTCTGCACGTGGAGAAAGACTTTCCCGTGGGAAGCCGGGTTTTGTCAAACGGGTCCCAGTGCTCTGCTCCTCTCTTTTCACTCCTGCTGCCAGAAGCCCAGGGAGGATGGGAGGGCTTAGAACATGGCTGGGCACTGTGGTTTCTTCCAGAGAAGTGGAGGGCATTTGCTTTACCTTGCCACAACCACTTGGGATAGGGTCTGCACCTCAGGAAAACTGTCTCCGTGGGAAGCCGGCTTTTTGCAAAGGGGTCTCAGGGCCGTGGGCCTCGGCTGTCCCTCCGGCTCCCCAAAGCACAGGGACGAGGTGAGGGGCTTAGACCATGCCTGGGCAATGTTGTTTCTTACACCTGGGTGTGTGGCATTTTGTTGAGCTGGCTTCCCCCACTTGGGATAGGTGTTCCACAGCAAGCACCTATTGATCGTCGGAAGCCGTTTTTGCCCCAGGGGTCTCCGGGCTGTGTTCGTTGGGGTTGAACTCCTGCTAGCAAAACCGCCGGGTTGAGGGAAGGGTTCAGACTGTGCCTGGGCCCTGTGGTCTCTTCCAGGTCAGTGTATGGCATTTCCTTCCCCTTGCCCCAGGCACCTGGGAGCATGTCTGCACGTGGAGAAAGACTTTCCCGTGGGAAGCCGGGTTTTAAAAACGGGTCCCAGTGCTCTGCTCCTCTCTTTTCACTCCTGCTGCCAGAAGCCCAGGGAGGATGGGAGGGCTTAGAACATGGCTGGGCACTGTGGTTTCTTCCAGAGAAGTGGAGGGCATTTGCTTTACCTTGCCACAACCACTTGGGATAGGGTCTGCAACTCAGGAAAACTGTCTCCGTGGGAAGCCGGCTTTTTGCCAAGGGGTCTCAATGCCGTGGGCCTCGGCTGTCCCTCCGGCTCCCCAAAGCACAGGGACGAGGTGAGGGGCTTAGACCATGCCTGGGCAATGTTGTTTCTTACACCTGGGTGTGTGGCATTTTGTTGAGCTGGCTACCCCCACTTGGGATAGGAGTTCAACAGCAAGCACCTATTGTTCGTCAGAAGCTGTTTTTGCCCCAGGGGTCTCCGGGCTATGTTCGTTGGGGTTGAACTCCTGCTAGCAAAACCGCCGGGTTGAGGGAAGGGTTCACACTGTGCCTGGGCCCTGTGGTCTCTTCCAGGTCAGTGTATGGCATTTCCTTCCCCTTGCCCCAGGCACCTGGGAGCATGTCTGCACGTGGAGAAAGACTTTCCCGTGGGAATCCGGGTTTTGTCAAACGGGTCCCAGTGCTCTGCTCCTCTCTTTTCACTCCTGCTGCCAGAAGCCCAGGGAGGATGGGAGGGCTTAGAACATGGCTGGGCACTGTGGTTTCTTCCAGAGAAGTGGAGGGCATTTGCTTTACCTTGCCACAACCACTTGGGATAGGGTGTGCACCTCAGGAAAACTGTCTCCGTGGGAAGCCGGCTTTTTGCAAAGGGGTCTCAGGGCCGTGGGCCTCGGGTGTCCCTCCGGCTCCCCAAAGCACAGGGACGAGGTGAGGGGCTTAGACCATGCCTGGGCAATGTTGTTTCTTACACCTGGGTGTGTGGCATTTTGTTGAGCTGGCCACCCCCTCTGGGATTGGTTTTCCACAGCAAGCGCCTATTGTTCGTCGGAAGCCGTTTTTGCTTCAGGGGTCTCCGGGCTGTGTTCGTTGGGGTTGAACTCCTGCTAGCAAAACCGCCTGGTTTAGGGAAGGGTTCAGACTGTGCCTGGGCCCTGTGGTCTCTTCCAGGTCAGTGTATGGCATTTCCTTCCCCTTGCCCCAGGCACCTGGGAGCATGTCTGCACGTGGAGAAAGACTTTCCCGTGGGAAGCCGGGTTTTGTCAAACGGGTCCCAGTGCTCTGCTCCTCTCTTTTCACTCCTGCTGCCAGAAGCCCAGGGAGGATGGGAGGGCTTAGAACATGGCTGGGCACTGTGGTTTCTTCCAGAGAAGTGGAGGGCATTTGCTTTACCTTGCCACAACCACTTGGGATAGGGTCTGCACCTCAGGAAAACTGTCTCCGTGGGAAGCCGGCTTTTTGCAAAGGGGTCTCAGGGCCGTGGGCCTCGGCTGTCCCTCCGGCTCCCCAAAGCACAGGGACGAGGTGAGGGGCTTAAACCATGCCTGGGCAATGTTGTTTCTTACACCTGGGTGTGTGGCATTTTGTTGAGCTGGCTACCCCCACTTGGGATAGGTGTTCCACAGCAAGCACCTACTGTACGTCGGAAGTCGTTTTTGCCCCAGGGGTCTCCGGGCTGTGTTCGTTGGGGTTGAACTCCTGCTAGCAAAACCGCCGGATTGAGGGAAGTGTTCAGACTGTGCCTGGGCCCTGTGGTCTCTTCCAGGTCAGTGTATGGCATTTCCTTCCCCTTGCCCCAGGCACCTGGGAGCATGTCTGCACGTGGAGAAAGACTTTCCCGTGGGAAGCCAGGTTTTGTCAAACGGGTCCCAGTGCTCTGCTCCTCTCTTTTCCCTCTTGCTGCCAGAAGCCCAGGGAGGATGGGAGGGCTTAGAACATGGCTGGGCACTGTGGTTTCTTCAAGAGAAGTGGAGGGCATTTGCTTTACCTTGCCACAACCACTTGGGATAGGGTCTGCACCTCAGGAAAACTGTTTCCGTGGGAAGCCGGCTTTTTGCAAAGGGGTCTCAGGGCCGTGGGCCTCGGGTGTCCCTCCGGCTCCCCAAAGCACAGGGACGAGGTGAGGGGCTTAGACCATGCCTGGGCAATGTTGTTTCTTACACCTGGGTGTGTGGCATTTTGTTGAGCTGGCTACCCCCTCTTGGGATTGGTTTTCCACAGCAAGCGCCTATTGTTCGTCGGAAGCCGTTTTTGCTTCAGGGGTCTCCGGGCTGTGTTCGTTGGGGTTGAACTCCTGCTAGCAAAACCGCCGGGTTGAGGGAAGGGTTCAGACTGTGCCTGGGCCCTGTGGTCTCTTCCAGGTCAGTGTATGGCATTTCCTTCCCCTTGCCCCAGGCACCTGGGAGCATGTCTGCACGTGGAGAAAGACTTTCCCGTGGGAAGCCGGGTTTTGTCAAACGGGTCCCAGAGCTCTGCTCCTCTCTTTTCACTCCTGCTGCCAGAAGCCCAGGGAGGATGGGAGGGCTTAGAACATGGCTGGGCACTGTGGTTTCTTCCAGAGAAGTGGAGGGCATTTGCTTTACCTTGCCACAACCACTTGGGATAGGGTCTGCACCTCAGGAAAACTGTCTCCGTGGGAAGCCGGCTTTTTGCAATGGGGTCTCAGGGCCGTGGGCCTCGGCTGTCCCTCCGGCTCCCCAAAGCACAGGGACGAGGTGAGGGGCTTAGACCATGCCTGGGCAATGTTGTTTCTTACACCTGGGTGTGTGGCATTTTGTTGAGCTGGCCACCCCCACTTGGGATATGTGTTCCACAGCAAGCACCTATTGTTCGTCGGAAGCCGTTTTTGCCCCAGGGGTCTTCGGACTGCATTCGTTGGGGTTGAAATCCTGCTAGCAAAACCGCCGGGTTGAGGGAAGGGTTCAGACTGTGCCTGGGCCCTGTGGTCTCTTCCAGGTCAGTGTATGGCATTTCCTTCCCCTTGCCACAGGCACCTGGGAGCATGTCTGCACGTGGAGAAAGACTTTCCCGTGGGAAGCCGGGTTTTGTCAAACGGGTCCCAGTGCTCTGCTCCTCTCTTTTCACTCCTGCTGCCAGAAGCCCAGGGAGGATGGGAGGGCTTAGAACATGGCTGGGCACTGTGGTTTCTTCCAGAGAAGTGGAGGGCATTTGCTTTACCTTGCCACAACCACTTGGGATAGGGTCTGCACCTCAGGAAAACTGTCTCCGTGGGAAGCCGGCTTTTTGCAAAGGGGTCTCAGGGCCGTGGGCCTCGGCTGTCCCTCCGGCTCCCCAAAGCACAGGGACGAGGTGAGGGGCTTAGACCATGCCTGGGCAATGTTGTTTCTTACACCTGGGTGTGTGGCATTTTGTTGAGCTGGCTTCCCCCACTTGGGATAGGTGTTCCACAGCAAGCACCTATTGATCGTCGGAAGCCGTTTTTGCCCCAGGGGTCTCCGGGCTGTGTTCGTTGGGGTTGAACTCCTGCTAGCAAACCCGCCGGGTTGAGGGAAGGGTTCAGACTGTGCCTGGGCCCTGTGGTCTCTTCCAGGTCAGTGTATGGCATTTCCTTCCCCTTGCCCCAGGCACCTGGGAGCATGTCTGCACGTGGAGAAAGACTTTCCCGTGGAAAGCCGGGTTTTGTCAAACGGGTCCCAGTGCTCTGCTCCTCTCTTTTCACTCCTGCTGCCAGAAGCCCAGGGAGGATGGGAGGGCTTAGAACATGGCTGGGCATTGTGGTTTCTTCCAGAGAAGTGGAGGGCATTTGCTTTACCTTGCCACAACCACTTGGGATAGGGTCTGCACCTCAGGAAAACTGTCTCCGTGGGAAGCCGGCTTTTTGCAAAGGGGTCTCAGGGCCGTGGGCCTCGGCTGTCCCTCCGGCTCCCCAAAGCACAGGGACGAGGTGAGGGGCTTAGACCATGCCTGGGCAATGTTGTTTCTTACACCTGGGTGTGTGGCATTTTGTTGAGCTGGCTTCCCCCACTTGGGATAGGTGTTCCACAGCAAGCACCTATTGATCGTCGGAAGCCGTTTTTGCCCCAGGGGTCTCCGGGGTGTGTTCGTTGGGGTTGAACTCCTGCTAGCAAAACCGCCGGGTTGAGGGAAGGGTTCAGACTGTGCCTGGGCCCTGTGGTCTCTTCCAGGTCAGTGTATGGCATTTCCTTCCCCTTGCCCCAGGCACCTGGGAGCATGTCTGCACGTGGAGAAAGACTTTCCCGTGGGAAGCCGGGTTTTTCAAACGGGTCCCAGTGCTCTGTTCCTCTCTTTTCACTCCTGCTGCCAGAAGCCAAGGGAGGATGGGAGGGCTTAGAACATGGCTGGGCACTGAGGTTTCTTCCAGAGAAGTGGAGGGCATTTGCTTTACCTTGCCACAACCACTTGGGATAGGGTGTGCACCTCAGGAAAACTGTTTCCGTGGGAAGCCGGCTTTTTGCAAAGGGGTCTCAGGGCCGTGTGCCTCGGCTGTCCCTCCGGCTCTCCAAAGCACATGGACGAGGTGAGGGGCTTAGACCATGCCTGGGCAATGTTGTTTCTTACACCTGGGTGTGTGGCATTTTGTTGAGCTGGCTACCCCCAATTGGGTAGGTGTTCCACAGCAAGCACCTATTGTTCGTCGGAACCCGTTTTTGCCCCAGGGGTCTTCGGACTGCGTTAGTTGGGGTTGAAATCCTGCTAGCAAACCCGCCGGGTTGAGGGAAGGGTTCAGACTGTGCCTGGGCCCTGTGGTCTCTTCCAGGTCAGTGTATGGCATTTCCTTCCCCTTGCCCCAGGCACCTGGGAGCATGTCTGCACGTGGAGAAAGACTTTCCCGTGGGAAGCCGGGTTTTGTCAAACGGGTCCCAGCGCTCTGCTCCTCTCTTTTCACTCCTGCTGCCAGAAGCCCAGGGAGGATGGGAGGGCTTAGAACATGGCTGGGCACTGTGGTTTCTTCCAGAGAAGTGGAGGGCATTTGCTTTACCTTGCCACAACCACTTGGGATAGGGTCTGCACCTCAGGAAAACTGTCTCCGTGGGAAGCCGGCTTTTTGCCAAGGGGTTTCAATGCCGTGGGCCTCGACTGTCCCTCCGGCTCCCCAAAGCACAGGGACGAGGTGAGGGGCTTAGACCATGCCTGGGCAATGTTGTTTCTTACACCTGGGTGTGAGGCATTTTGTTGAGCTGGCCACCCCCTCTTGGGATTGGTTTTCCACAGCAAGCGCCTATTGTTCGTCGGAAGCCGTTTTTGCTTCAGGGGTCTCCGGGCTGTGTTCGTTGGGGTTGAACTCCTGCTAGCAAAACCGCCGGGTTGAGGGAAGGGTTCAGACTGTGCCTGGGCCCTGTGGTCTCTTCCAGGTCAGTGTATGGCATTTCCTTCCCCTTGCCCCAGGCACCTGGGAGCATGTCTGCACGTGGAGAAAGACTTTCCCGTGGGAAGCCGGGTTTTGTCAAACGGGTCCCAGTGCTCTGCTCCTCTCTTTTCACTCCTGCTGCCAGAAGCCCAGGGAGGATGGGAGGGCTTAGAACATGGCTGGGCACTGTGGTTTCTTCCAGAGAAGTGGAGGGCATTTGCTTTACCTTGCCACAACCACTTGGGATAGCGTCTGCACCTCAGGAAAACTGTCTCCGTGGGAAGCCGGCTTTTTGCAAAGGGGTCTCAGGGCCGTGGGCCTCGGCTGTCCCTCCGGCTCCCCAAAGCACAGGGACGAGGTGAGGGGCTTAGACCATGCCTGGGCAATGTTGTTTCTTACACCTGGGTGTGTGGCATTTTGTTGAGCTGGCTTCCCCCACTTGGGATAGGTGTTCCACAGCAAGCACCTATTGATCGTCGGAAGTCGTTTTTGCCCCAGGGGTCTCCGGGCTGTGTTCATTGGGGTTGAACTCCTGCTAGCAAAACCGCCGGGTTGAGGGAAGGGTTCAGACTGTGCCTGGGCCCTGTGGTCTCTTCCAGGTCAGTGTATGGCATTTCCTTCCCCTTGCCCCAGGCACCAGGGAGCATGTCTGCACGTGGAGAAAGACTTTCCCGTGGAAAGCCGGGTTTTGTCAAACGGGTCCCAGTGCTCTGCTCCTCTCTTTTCACTCCTGCTGCCAGAAGCCCAGGGAGGATGGGAGGGCTTAGAACATGGCTGGGCATTGTGGTTTCTTCCAGAGAAGTGGAGGGCATTTGCTTTACCTTGCCACAACCACTTGGGATAGGGTCTGCACCTCAGGAAAACTGTCTCTGTGGGAAGCCGGCTTTTTGCAAAGGGGTCTCAGGGCCGTGGGCCTCGGCTGTCCCTCCGGCTCCCCAAAGCACAGGGACGAGGTGAGGGGCTTAGACCATGCCTGGGCAATGTTGTTTCTTACACCTGGGTGTGTGGCATTTTGTTGAGCTGGCTACCCCCACTTGGGATAGGTGTTCCACAGCAAGCACCTACTGTACGTCGGAAGCTGTTTTTGCCCCAGGGGTCTCCGGGCTGTGTTCGTTGGGGTTGAACTCCTGCTAGCAAACCCGCCGGGTTGAGGGAAGGGTTCAGACTGTGCCTGGGCCCTGTGGTCTCTTCCAGGTCAGTGTATGGCATTTCCTTCCCCTTGCCCCAGGCACCTGGGAGCATGTCTGCACGTGGAGAAAGACTTTCCCGTGCGAAGCCGGGTTTTGTCAAACGGGTCCCCGTGCTCTGCTCCTCTCTTTTCACTCCTGCTGCCAGAAGCCCAGGGAGGATGGGAGGGCTTAGAACATGGCTGGGCACTGTGGTTTCTTCCAGAGAAGTGGAGGGCATTTGCTTTACCTTGCCACAACCACTTGGGATAGGGTGTGCACCTCAGGAAAACTGTTTCCGTGGGAAGCCGGCTTTTTCAAAGGGGTCTCAGGGCCGTGTGCCTCGGCTGTCCCTCCGGCTCCCCAAAGCACAGGGACGAGGTGAGGGGCTTAGACCATGCCTGGGCAATGTTGTTTCTTACACCGGGGTGTGTGGCATTTTGTTGAGCTGGCTACCCCCACTTGGGATAGGTGTTCCACAGCAAGCACCTATTGTTCGTCGGAAGCCGTTTTTGACCCAGGGGTCTTCGGGCTGTGTTCGTTGGGGTTGAACTCCTGCTAGCAAAACCGCCGGGTTGAGGGAAGGGTTCAGACTGTGCCTGGGCCCTGTGGTCTCTTCCAGGTCAGTGTATGGCATTTCCTTCCCCTTGCCCCAGGCACCTGGGAGCATGTCTGCACGTGGAGAAAGACTTTCCCGTGAGAAGCCGGGTTTTGTCAAACGGGTCCCAGTGCTCTGCTCCTCTCTTTTCACTCCTGCTGCCAGAAGCCCAGGGAGGATGGGAGGGCTTAGAACATGGCTGGGCACTGTGGTTTCTTCCAGAGAAGTGGAGGGCATTTGCTTTACCTTGCCACAACCACTTGGGATAGGGTGTGCACCTCAGGAAAACTGTCTCCGTGGGAAGCCGGCTTTTTGCAAAGGGGTCTCAGGGCCGTGGGCCTCGGCTGTCCCTCCGGCTCCCCAAAGCACAGGGACGAGGTGAGGGGCTTAGACCATGCCTGGGCAATGTTGTTTCTTACACCTGGGTGTGTGGCATTTTGTTGAGCTGGCTACCCCCACTTGGGATAGGTGTTCCACAGCAAGCACCTATTGTTCGTCGGAAGCCGTTTTTGCCCCAGGGGTCTCCGGGCTGTGTTCGTTGGGGTTGAACTCCTGCTAGCAAAACCGCCGGGTTGAGGGAAGGGTTCAGACTGTGCCTGGGCCCTGTGGTCTTTTCCAGGTCAGTGTATGGCATTTCCTTCCCCTTGCCACAGGCACCTGGGAGCATGTCTGCACGTGGAGAAAGACTTTCCCGTGGGAAGCCGGTTTTTGTCAAACGGGTCCCAGTGCTCTGCTCCTCTCTTTTCACTCCTGCTGCCAGAAGCCCAGGGAGGATGGGAGGGCTTAGAACATGGCTGGGCACTGTGGTTTCTTCCAGAGAAGTGGAGGGCATTTGCTTTACCTTGCCACAACCACTTGGGATAGGGTGTGCACCTCAGGAAAGCTGTCTCCGTGTGAAGCCGGCTTTTTGCAAAGGGGTCTCAGGGCCGTGTGCCTCGGCTGTCCCTCCGGCTCCCCAAAGCACAGGGACGAGGTGAGGGGCTTAGACCATGCCTGGGCAATGTTGTTTCTTACACCTGGGTGTGTGGCATTTTGTTGAGCTGGCTACCCCCACTTGGGATAGGTGTTCCACAGCAAGCACCTATTGTTCGTCGGAAGTCGTTTTTGCCCCAGGGGTCTCCGGGCTGTGTTCGTTGGGGTTGAACTCCTGCTAGCAAACCCGCCGGGTTGAAGGAAGTGTTCAGACTGTGCCTGGGCCCTGTGGTCTCTTCCAGGTCAGTGTATGGCATTTCCTTCCCCGTGCCCCAGGCACCTGGGAGCATGTCTGCACGTGGAGAAAGACTTTCCCGTGGGAAGCCGGTTTTTGTCAAACGGGTCCCCGTGCTCTGCTCCTCTCTTTTCACTCCTGCTGCCAGAAGCCCAGGGAGGATGGGAGGGCTTAGAACATGGCTGGGCACTGTGGTTTCTTCCAGAGAAGTGGAGGGCATTTGCTTTACCTTGCCACAACCACTTGGGATAGGGTGTGCACCTCAGGAAAACTGTTTCCGTGGGAAGCCGGCTTTTTCAAAGGGGTCTCAGGGCCGTGTGCCTCGGCTGTCCCTCCGGCTCCCCAAAGCACAGGGACGAGGTGAGGGGTTTAGACCATGCCTGGGCAATGTTGTTTCTTACACCTGGGTGTGTGGCATTTTGTTGAGCTGGCTACCCCCACTTGGGATAGGTGTTCCACAGCAAGCACCTATTGTTCGTCGGAAGCCGTTTTTGCCCCAGGGGTCTTCGGGCTGTGTTCGTTGGGGTTGAACTCCTGCTAGCAAAACCGCCGGGTTGAGGGAAGGGTTCAGACTGTGCCTGGGCCCTGTAGTCTCTTCCAGGTCAGTGTATGGCATTTCCTTCCCCTTGCCACAGGCACCTGGGAGCATGTCTGCACGTGGAGAAAGACTTTCCCGTGGGAAGCCGGGTTTTTTCAAACGGGTCCCAGTGCTCTGCTCCTCTCTTTTCACTCCTGCTGCCAGAAGCCCAGGGAGGATGGGAGGGCTTAGAACATGGCTGGGCACTGTGGTTTCTTCCAGAGAAGTGGAGGGCATTTGCTTTACCTTGCCACAACCACTTGGGATAGGGTGTGCACCTCAGGAAAACTGTCTCCGTGGGAAGCCGGGTTTTTGCAAAGGGGTCTCAGGGCCGTGGGCCTCGGCTGTCCCTCCGGCTCCCCAAAGCACAGGGACGAGGTGAGGGGCTTAGACCATGCCTGGGCCATGTTGTTTCTTACACCTGGGTGTGTGGCATTTTGTTGAGCTGGCTACTCCCACTTGGGATAGGTGTTCCACAGCAAGCACCTATTGTTCGTCGGAAGCCGTTTTTGACCCAGGGGTCTCCGGGCTGTGTTCGTTGGGGTTGAACTCCTGCTAGCAAAACCGCCGGGTTGAGGGAAGGGTTCAGACTGTGCCTGGGCCCTGTGGTCTCTTCCAGGTCAGTGTATGGCATTTCCTTCCCCTTGCCCCAGGCACCTGGGAGCATGTCTGCACGTGGAGAAAGACTTTCCCGTGGGAAGCCGGGTTTTGTCAAACGGGTCCCCGTGCTGTGCTCCTCTCTTTTCACTCCTGCTGCCAGAAGCCCAGGGAGGATGGGAGGGCTTAGAACATGGCTGGGCACTGTGGTTTCTTCCAGAGAAGTGGAGGGCATTTGCTTTACCTTGCCACAACCACTTGGGATAGGGTGTGCACCTCAGGAAAACTGTCTCCGTGGGAAGCCGGCTTTTTGCAAAGGGGTCTCAGGGCCGTGTGCCTCGGCTGTCCCTCCGGCTCCCCAAAGCACAGGGACGAGGTGAGGGGCTTAGACCATGCCTGGGCAATGTTGTTTCTTACACCTGGGTGTGTGGCATTTTGTTGAGCTGGCTACTCCCACTTGGGATAGGTGTTCCACAGCAAGCACCTATTGTTCGTCGGAAGCCGTTTTTGACCCAGGGGTCTCCGGGCTGTGTTCGCTGGGGTTGAACTCCTGCTAGCAAAACCGCCGGGTTGAAGGAAGGGTTCAGACTGTGCCTGGGCCCTGTGGTCTCTTCCAGGTCAGTGTATGGCATTTCCTTCCCCTTGCCACAGGCACCTGGGAGCATGTCTGCACGTGGAGAAAGACTTTCCCGTGGGAAGCCGGGTTTTGTCAAACGGGTCCCCGTGCTCTGCTCCTCTCTTTTCACTCCTGCTGCCAGAAGCCCAGGGAGGATGGGAGGGCTTAGAACATGGCTGGGCACTGTGGTTTCTTCCAGAGAAGTGGAGGGCATTTGCTTTACCTTGCCACAACCACTTGGGATAGGGTGTGCACCTCAGGAAAACTGTCTCCGTGGGAAGCCGGCTTTTTCAAAGGGGTCTCAGGGCCATGTGCCTCGGCTGTCCCTCCGGCTCCCCAAAGCACAGGGACGAGGTGAGGGGCTTAGACCATGCCTGGGCAATGTTGTTTCTTACACCTGGGTGTGTGGCATTTTGTTGAACTGGCTACCCCCACTTGGGATAGGTGTTCCACAGCAAGCGCATATTGTTCGTCGGAAGCCGTTTTTGACCCAGGGGTCTTCGGGCTGTGTTCGTTGGGGTTGAACTCCTGCTAGCAAACCCGCCGGGTTGAGGGAAGGGTTCAGACTGTGCCTGGGCCCTGTGGTCTCTTCCAGGTCACTGTATGGCATTTCCTTCCCCTTGCCCCAGGCACCTGGGAGCATGTCTGCACGTGGAGAAAGACTTTCCCGTGGAAAGCCGGGTTTTGTCAAACGGGTCCCAGTGCTCTGCTCCTCTCTTTTCACTCCTGCTGCCAGAAGCCCAGGGAGGATGGGAGGGCTTAGAACATGGCTGGGCACTGTGGTTTCTTCCAGAGAAGTGGAGGGCATTTGCTTTACCTTGCCACAACCACTTGGGATAGGGTCTGCACCTCAGGAAAACTGTCTCCGTGGGAAGCCGGCTTTTTGCAAAGGGGTCTCAGGGCCGTGGGCCTCGGCTGTCCCTCCGGCTCCCCAAAGCACAGGGACGAGGTGAGGGGCTTAGACCATGCCTGGGCAATGTTGTTTCTTACACCTGGGTGTGTGGCATTTTGTTGAGCTGGCTACCCCCACTTGGGATAGGTGTTCCACAGCAAGCACCTATTGTTCGTCGGAAGCCGTTTTTGCCCCAGGGGTCTCCGGGCTGTGTTCGTTGGGGTTGAACTCCTGCTAGCAAAACCGCCGGGTTGAGGGAAGGGTTCAGACTGTGCCTGGGCCCTGTGGTCTCTTCCAGGTCAGTGTATGGCATTTCCTTCCCCTTGCCACAGGCACCTGGGAGCATGTCTGCACGTGGAGAAAGACTTTCCCGTGGGAAGCCGGTTTTTGTCAAACGGGTCCCAGTGCTCTGCTCCTCTCTTTTCACTCCTGCTGCCAGAAGCCCAGGGAGGATGGGAGGGCTTAGAACATGGCTGGGCACTGTGGTTTCTTCCAGAGAAGTGGAGGGCATTTGCTTTACCTTGCCACAACCACTTCGGATAGGGTGTGCACCTCAGGAAAACTGTCTCCGTGGGAAGCCGGCTTTTTGCAAAGGGGTCTCAGGGCCGTGTGCCTCGGCTGTCCCTCCGGCTCCCCAAAGCACAGGGACGAGGTGAGGGGCTTAGACCATGCCTGGGCAATGTTGTTTCTTACACCTGGGTGTGTGGCATTTTGTTGAGCTGGCTACCCCCACTTGGGATAGGTGTTCCACAGCAAGCACCTATTGTTCGTCGGAAGCCGTTTTTGACCCAGGGGTCTTCGGGCTGTGTTCGTTGGGGTTGAACTCCTGCTAGCAAACC
Source organism: Ursus arctos (assembly GCF_023065955.2). Classification (NCBI taxonomy): domain Eukaryota; kingdom Metazoa; phylum Chordata; class Mammalia; order Carnivora; family Ursidae; genus Ursus; species Ursus arctos. Next base: position 80,259,091 of record NW_026622764.1, on the reverse strand, counting down.
CGCCGGGTTGAGGGAAGGGTTCAGACTGTGCCTGGGCCCTGTAGTCTCTTCCAGGTCAGTGTATGGCATTTCCTTCCCCTTGCCACAGGCACCTGGGAGCATGTCTGCACGTGGAGAAAGACTTTCCCGTGGGATGCCGGGTTTTTTCAAACGGGTCCCAGTGCTCTGCTCCTCTCTTTTCACTCCTGCTGCCAGAAGCCCAGGGAGGATGGGAGGGCTTAGAACATGGCTGGGCACTGTGGTTTCTTCCAGAGAAGTGGAGGGCATTTGCTTTACCTTGCCACAACCACTTGGGATAGGGTGTGCACCTCAGGAAAACTGTCTCCGTGGGAAGCCGGCTTTTTGCAAAGGGGTCTCAGGGCCGTGGGCCTCGGGTGTCCCTCTGGCTCCCCAAAGCACAGGGACGAGGTGAGGGGCTTAGACCATGCCTGGGCAATGTTGTTTCTTACACGTGGGTGTGTGGCATTTTGTTGAGCTGGCTACCCCCACTTGGGATAGGTGTTCCACAGCAAGCACCTATTGTTCGTCGGAAGCCGTTTTTGCCCCAGGGGTCTCCGGGCTGTGTTCGTTGGGGTTGAACTCCTGCTAGCAAACCCGCCGGGTTGAGGGAAGGGTTCAGACTGTGCCTGGGCCCTGTGGTCTCTTCCAGGTCAGTGTATGGCATTTCCTTCCCCTTGCCCCAGGCACCTGGGAGCATGTCTGCACGTGGAGAAAGACTTTCCCGTGGGAAGCCGGGTTTTGTCAAACGGGTCCCAGTGCTCTGCTCCTCTCTTTTCACTCCTGCTGCCAGAAGCCCAGGGAGGATGGGAGGGCTTAGAACATGGCTGGGCACTGTGGTTTCTTCCAGAGAAGTGGAGGGAATTTCTTTACCTTGCTACAACCACTTGGGATAGGGTGTGCACCTCAGGAAAACTGTCTCCGTGGGAAGCCGGCTTTTTGCAAAGGGGTCTCAGGGCCGTGGGCCTCGGCTGTCCCTCCGGCTCCCCAAAGCACAGGGACGAGGTGAGGGGCTTAGACCATGCCTGGGCAATGTTGTTTCTTACACCTGGGTGTGTGGCATTTTGTTGAGCTGGCTACCCCCACTTGGGATAGGTGTTCCACAGCAAGCACCTATTGTTCGTCGGAAGCCGTTTTTGCCCCAGGGGTCTCCGGGCTGTGTTCGTTGGGGTTGAACTCCTGCTAGCAAAACCGCCGGGTTGAGGGAAGGGTTCAGACTGTGCCTGGGCCCTGTGGTCTTTTCCAGGTCAGTGTATGGCATTTCCTTCCCCTTGCCACAGGCACCTGGGAGCATGTCTGCACGTGGAGAAAGACTTTCCCGTGGGAAGCCGGTTTTTGTCAAACGGGTCCCAGTGCTCTGCTCCTCTCTTTTCACTCCTGCTGCCAGAAGCCCAGGGAGGATGGGAGGGCTTAGAACATGGCTGGGCACTGTGGTTTCTTCCAGAGAAGTGGAGGGCATTTGCTTTACCTTGCCACAACCACTTGGGATAGGGTGTGCACCTCAGGAAAACTGTCTCCGTGGGAAGCCGGCTTTTTGCAAAGGGGTCTCAGGGCCGTGTGCCTCGGCTGTCCCTCCGGCTCCCCAAAGCACAGGGACGAGGTGAGGGGCTTAGACCATGCCTGGGCAATGTTGTTTCTTACACCGGGGTGTGTGGCATTTTGTTGAGCTGGCTACCCCCACTTGGGATAGGTGTTCCACAGCAAGCACCTATTGTTCGTCGGAAGCCGTTTTTGACCCAGGGGTCTTCGGGCTGTGTTCGTTGGGGTTGAACTCCTGCTAGCAAACCCGCCGGGTTGAGGGAAGGGTTCAGACTGTGCCTGGGCCCTGTAGTCTCTTCCAGGTCAGTGTATGGCATTTCCTTCCCCTTGCCACAGGCACCTGGGAGCATGTCTGCACGTGGAGAAAGACTTTCCCGTGGGATGCCGGGTTTTTTCAAACGGGTCCCAGTGCTCTGCTCCTCTCTTTTCACTCCTGCTGCCAGAAGCCCAGGGAGGATGGGAGGGCTTAGAACATGGCTGGGCACTGTGGTTTCTTCCAGAGAAGTGGAGGGCATTTGCTTTACCTTGCCACAACCACTTGGGATAGGGTGTGCACCTCAGGAAAACTGTCTCCGTGGGAAGCCGGCTTTTTGCAAAGGGGTCTCAGGGCCGTGGGCCTCGGGTGTCCCTCCGGCTCCCCAAAGCACAGGGACGAGGTGAGGGGCTTAGACCATGCCTGGGCAATGTTGTTTCTTACACGTGGGTGTGTGGCATTTTGTTGAGCTGGCTACCCCCACTTGGGATAGGTGTTCCACAGCAAGCACCTATTGTTCGTCGGAAGCCGTTTTTGCCCCAGGGGTCTCCGGGCTGTGTTCGTTGGGGTTGAACTCCTGCTAGCAAAACCGCCGGGTTGAGGGAAGGGTTCAGACTGTGCCTGGGCCCTGTGGTCTCTTCCAGGTCAGTGTATGGCATTTCCTTCCCCTTGCCCCAGGCACCTGGGAGCATGTCTGCACGTGGAGAAAGACTTTCCCGTGGGAAGCCGGGTTTTGTCAAACGGGTCCCAGTGCTCTGCTCCTCTCTTTTCACTCCTGCTGCCAGAAGCCCAGGGAGGATGGGAGGGCTTAGAACATGGCTGGGCACTGTGGTTTCTTCCAGAGAAGTGGAGGGAATTTCTTTACCTTGCTACAACCACTTGGGATAGGGTGTGCACCTCAGGAAAACTGTCTCCGTGGGAAGCCGGCTTTTTGCAAAGGGGTCTCAGGGCCGTGGGCCTCGGCTGTCCCTCCGGCTCCCCAAAGCACAGGGACGAGGTGAGGGGCTTAGACCATGCCTGGGCAATGTTGTTTCTTACACCTGGGTGTGTGGCATTTTGTTGAGCTGGCTACCCCCACTTGGGATAGGTGTTCCACAGCAAGCACCTATTGTTCGTCGGAAGCCGTTTTTGACCCAGGGGTCTCCGGGCTGTGTTCGTTGGGGTTGAACTCCTGCTAGCAAACCCGCCGGGTTGAGGGAAGGGTTCAGACTGTGCCTGGGCCCTGTGGTCTCTTCCAGGTCAGTGTATGGCATTTCCTTCCCCTTGCCCCAGGCACCTGAGAGCATGTCTGCACGTGGAGGAAGACTTTCCCGTGGGAAGCCGGGTTTTGTCAAACGGGTCCCCGTGCTCTGCTCCTCTCTTTTCACTCCTGCTGCCAGAAGCCCAGGGAGGATGGGAGGGCTTAGAACATGGCTGGGCACTGTGGTTTCTTCCAGAGAAGTGGAGGGCATTTGCTTTACCTTGCCACAACCACTTGGGATAGGGTGTGCACCTCAGGAAAACTGTTTCCGTGGGAAGCCGGCTTTTTCAAAGGGGTCTCAGGGCCATGTGCCTCGGCTGTCCCTCCGGCTCCCCAAAGCACAGGGACGAGGTGAGGGGCTTAGACCATGCCTGGGCAATGTTGTTTCTTACACCGGGGTGTGTGGCATTTTGTTGAGCTGGCTACCCCCACTTGGGATAGGTGTTCCACAGCAAGCACCTATTGTTCGTCGGAAGCCGTTTTTGCCCCAGGGGTCTCCGGGCTGTGTTCGTTGGGGTTGAACTCCTGCTAGCAAAACCGCCGGGTTGAGGGAAGGGTTCAGACTGTGCCTGGGCCCTGTGGTCTCTTCCAGGTCAGTGTATGGCATTTCCTTCCCCTTGCCACAGGCACCTGGGAGCATGTCTGCACGTGGAGAAAGACTTTCCCGTGGGAAGCCGGGTTTTGTCAAACGGGTCCCAGTGCTCTGCTCCTCTCTTTTCACTCCTGCTGCCAGAAGCCCAGGGACGATGGGAGGGCTTAGAACATGGCTGGGCACTGTGGTTTCTTCCAGAGAAGTGGAGGGCATTTGCTTTACCTTGCCACAACCACTTCGGATAGGGTGTGCACCTCAGGAAAACTGTCTCCGTGGGAAGCCGGCTTTTTGCAAAGGGGTCTCAGGGCCGTGTGCCTCGGCTGTCCCTCCGGCTCCCCAAAGCACAGGGACGAGGTGAGGGGCTTAGACCATGCCTGGGCAATGTTGTTTCTTACACCTGGGTGTGTGGCATTTTGTTGAGCTGGCTACCCCCACTTGGGATAGGTGTTCCACAGCAAGCACCTATTGTTCGTCGGAAGCCGTTTTTGACCCAGGGGTCTTCGGGCTGTGTTCGTTGGGGTTGAACTCCTGCTAGCAAACCCGCCGGGTTGAGGGAAGGGTTCAGACTGTGCCTGGGCCCTGTAGTCTCTTCCAGGTCAGTGTATGGCATTTCCTTCCCCTTGCCACAGGCACCTGGGAGCATGTCTGCACGTGGAGAAAGACTTTCCCGTGGGATGCCGGGTTTTTTCAAACGGGTCCCAGTGCTCTGCTCCTCTCTTTTCACTCCTGCTGCCAGAAGCCCAGGGAGGATGGGAGGGCTTAGAACATGGCTGGGCACTGTGGTTTCTTCCAGAGAAGTGGAGGGCATTTGCTTTACCTTGCCACAACCACTTGGGATAGGGTGTGCACCTCAGGAAAACTGTCTCCGTGGGAAGCCGGCTTTTTGCAAAGGGGTCTCAGGGCCGTGGGCCTCGGGTGTCCCTCCGGCTCCCCAAAGCACAGGGACGAGGTGAGGGGCTTAGACCATGCCTGGGCAATGTTGTTTCTTACACCGGGGTGTGTGGCATTTTGTTGAGCTGGCTACCCCCACTTGGGATAGGTGTTCCACAGCAAGCACCTATTGTTCGTCGGAAGCCGTTTTTGCCCCAGGGGTCTCCGGGCTGTGTTCGTTGGGGTTGAACTCCTGCTAGCAAACCCGCCGGGTTGAGGGAAGGGTTCAGACTGTGCCTGGGCCCTGTGGTCTCTTCCAGGTCAGTGTATGGCATTTCCTTCCCCTTGCCCCAGGCACCTGGGAGCATGTCTGCACGTGGAGAAAGACTTTCCCGTGGGAAGCCGGGTTTTGTCAAACGGGTCCCAGTGCTCTGCTCCTCTCTTTTCACTCCTGCTGCCAGAAGCCCAGGGAGGATGGGAGGGCTTAGAACATGGCTGGGCACTGTGGTTTCTTCCAGAGAAGTGGAGGGAATTTCTTTACCTTGCTACAACCACTTGGGATAGGGTGTGCACCTCAGGAAAACTGTCTCCGTGGGAAGCCGGCTTTTTGCAAAGGGGTCTCAGGGCCGTGGGCCTCGGCTGTCCCTCCGGCTCCCCAAAGCACAGGGACGAGGTGAGGGGCTTAGACCATGCCTGGGCAATGTTGTTTCTTACACCTGGGTGTGTGGCATTTTGTTGAGCTGGCTACCCCCACTTGGGATAGGTGTTCCACAGCAAGCACCTATTGTTCGTCGGAAGCCGTTTTTGCCCCAGGGGTCTCCGGGCTGTGTTCGTTGGGGTTGAACTCCTGCTAGCAAAACCGCCGGGTTGAGGGAAGGGTTCAGACTGTGCCTGGGCCCTGTGGTCTTTTCCAGGTCAGTGTATGGCATTTCCTTCCCCTTGCCACAGGCACCTGGGAGCATGTCTGCACGTGGAGAAAGACTTTCCCGTGGGAAGCCGGTTTTTGTCAAACGGGTCCCAGTGCTCTGCTCCTCTCTTTTCACTCCTGCTGCCAGAAGCCCAGGGAGGATGGGAGGGCTTAGAACATGGCTGGGCACTGTGGTTTCTTCCAGAGAAGTGGAGGGCATTTGCTTTACCTTGCCACAACCACTTGGGATAGGGTGTGCACCTCAGGAAAGCTGTCTCCGTGGGAAGCCGGCTTTTTGCAAAGGGGTCTCAGGGCCGTGTGCCTCGGCTGTCCCTCCGGCTCCCCAAAGCACAGGGACGAGGTGAGGGGTTTAGACCATGCCTGGGCAATGTTGTTTCTTACACCTGGGTGTGTGGCATTTTGTTGAGCTGGCTACCCCCACTTGGGATAGGTGTTCCACAGCAAGCACCTATTGTTCGTCAGAAGCCGTTTTTGACCCAGGGGTCTTCGGGCTGTGTTCGTTGGGGTTGAACTCCTGCTAGCAAAACCGCCGGGTTGAGGGAAGGGTTCAGACTGTGCCTGGGCCCTGTAGTCTCTTCCAGGTCAGTGTATGGCATTTCCTTCCCCTTGCCACAGGCACCTGGGAGCATGTCTGCACGTGGAGAAAGACTTTCCCGTGGGAAGCCGGGTTTTTTCAAACGGGTCCCAGTGCTCTGCTCCTCTCTTTTCACTCCTGCTGCCAGAAGCCCAGGGAGGATGGGAGGGCTTAGAACATGGCTGGGCACTGTGGTTTCTTCCAGAGAAGTGGAGGGCATTTGCTTTACCTTGCCACAACCACTTGGGATAGGGTGTGCACCTCAGGAAAACTGTCTCCGTGGTAAGCCGGCTTTTTGCAAAGGGGTCTCAGGGCCGTGGGCCTCGGCTGTCCCTCCGGCTCCCCAAAGCACAGGGACGAGGTGAGGGGCTTAGACCATGCCTGGGCCATGTTGTTTCTTACACCTGGGTGTGTGGCATTTTGTTGAGCTGGCTACTCCCACTTGGGATAGGTGTTCCACAGCAAGCACCTATTGTTCGTCGGAAGCCGTTTTTGACCCAGGGGTCTCCGGGCTGTGTTCGTTGGGGTTGAACTCCTGCTAGCAAAACCGCCGGGTTGAGGGAAGGGTTCAGACTGTGCCTGGGCCCTGTGGTCTCTTCCAGGTCAGTGTATGGCATTTCCTTCCCCTTGCCCCAGGCACCTGGGAGCATGTCTGCACGTGGAGAAAGACTTTCCCGTGGGAAGCCGGGTTTTGTCAAACGGGTCCCCGTGCTCTGCTCCTCTCTTTTCACTCCTGCTGCCAGAAGCCCAGGGAGGATGGGAGGGCTTAGAACATGGCTGGACACTGTGGTTTCTTCCAGAGAAGTGGAGGGCATTTGCTTTACCTTGCCACAACCACTTGGGATAGGGTGTGCACCTCAGGAAAACTGTCTCCGTGGGAAGCCGGCTTTTTGCAAAGGGGTCTCAGGGCCGTGTGCCTCGGCTGTCCCTCCGGCTCCCCAAAGCACAGGGACGAGGTGAGGGGCTTAGACCATGCCTGGGCAATGTTGTTTCTTACACCTGGGTGTGTGGCATTTTGTTGAGCTGGCTACCCCCACTTGGGATAGGTGTTCCACAGCAAGCACCTATTGTTCGTCGGAAGCCGTTTTTGACCCAGGGGTCTCCGGGCTGTGTTCGCTGGGGTTGAACTCCTGCTAGCAAAACCGCCGGGTTGAAGGAAGGGTTCAGACTGTGCCTGGGCCCTGTGGTCTCTTCCAGGTCAGTGTATGGCATTTCCTTCCCCTTGCCACAGGCACCTGGGAGCATGTCTGCACGTGGAGAAAGACTTTCCCGTGGGAAGCCGGGTTTTGTCAAACGGGTCCCCGTGCTCTGCTCCTCTCTTTTCACTCCTGCTGCCAGAAGCCCAGGGAGGATGGGAGGGCTTAGAACATGGCTGGGCACTGTGGTTTCTTCCAGAGAAGTGGAGGGCATTTGCTTTACCTTGCCACAACCACTTGGGATAGGGTGTGCACCTCAGGAAAGCTGTCTCCGTGGGAAGCCGGCTTTTTGCAAAGGGGTCTCAGGGCCGTGGGCCTCGGCTGTCCCTCCGGCTCCCCAAAGCACAGGGACGAGGTGAGGGGTTTAGACCATGCCTGGGCAATGTTGTTTCTTACACCTGGGTGTGTGGCATTTTGTTGAGCTGGCTACCCCCACTTGGGATAGGTGTTCCACAGCAAGCACCTATTGTTCGTCAGAAGCCGTTTTTGACCCAGGGGTCTTCGGGCTGTGTTCGTTGGGGTTGAACTCCTGCTAGCAAAACCGCCGGGTTGAGGGAAGGGTTCAGACTGTGCCTGGGCCCTGTAGTCTCTTCCAGGTCAGTGTATGGCATTTCCTTCCCCTTGCCACAGGCACCTGGGAGCATGTCTGCACGTGGAGAAAGACTTTCCCGTGGGAAGCCGGGTTTTTTCAAACGGGTCCCAGTGCTCTGCTCCTCTCTTTTCACTCCTGCTGCCAGAAGCCCAGGGAGGATGGGAGGGCTTAGAACATGGCTGGGCACTGTGGTTTCTTCCAGAGAAGTGGAGGGCATTTGCTTTACCTTGCCACAACCACTTGGGATAGGGTGTGCACCTCAGGAAAACTGTCTCCGTGGTAAGCCGGCTTTTTGCAAAGGGGTCTCAGGGCCGTGGGCCTCGGCTGTCCCTCCGGCTCCCCAAAGCACAGGGACGAGGTGAGGGGCTTAGACCATGCCTGGGCCATGTTGTTTCTTACACCTGGGTGTGTGGCATTTTGTTGAGCTGGCTACTCCCACTTGGGATAGGTGTTCCACAGCAAGCACCTATTGTTCGTCGGAAGCCGTTTTTGACCCAGGGGTCTCCGGGCTGTGTTCGCTGGGGTTGAACTCCTGCTAGCAAAACCGCCGGGTTGAGGGAAGGGTTCAGACTGTGCCTGGGCCCTGTGGTCTCTTCCAGGTCAGTGTATGGCATTTCCTTCCCCTTGCCCCAGGCACCTGGGAGCATGTCTGCACGTGGAGAAAGACTTTCCCGTGGGAAGCCGGGTTTTGTCAAACGGGTCCCCGTGCTCTGCTCCTCTCTTTTCACTCCTGCTGCCAGAAGCCCAGGGAGGATGGGAGGGCTTAGAACATGGCTGGACACTGTGGTTTCTTCCAGAGAAGTGGAGGGCATTTGCTTTACCTTGCCACAACCACTTGGGATAGGGTGTGCACCTCAGGAAAACTGTCTCCGTGGGAAGCCGGCTTTTTGCAAAGGGGTCTCAGGGCCGTGTGCCTCGGCTGTCCCTCCGGCTCCCCAAAGCACAGGGACGAGGTGAGGGGCTTAGACCATGCCTGGGCAATGTTGTTTCTTACACCTGGGTGTGTGGCATTTTGTTGAGCTGGCTACCCCCACTTGGGATAGGTGTTCCACAGCAAGCACCTATTGTTCGTCGGAAGCCGTTTTTGACCCAGGGGTCTCCGGGCTGTGTTCGCTGGGGTTGAACTCCTGCTAGCAAAACCGCCGGGTTGAGGGAAGGGTTCAGACTGTGCCTGGGCCCTGTGGTCTCTTCCAGGTCAGTGTATGGCATTTCCTTCCCCTTGCCACAGGCACCTGGGAGCATGTCTGCACGTGGAGAAAGACTTTCCCGTGGGAAGCCGGGTTTTGTCAAACGGGTCCCCGTGCTCTGCTCCTCTCTTTTCACTCCTGCTGCCAGAAGCCCAGGGAGGATGGGAGGGCTTAGAACATGGCTGGACACTGTGGTTTCTTCCAGAGAAGTGGAGGGCATTTGCTTTACCTTGCCACAACCACTTGGGATAGGGTCTGCACCTCAGGAAAACTGTCTCCGTGGGAAGCCGGCTTTTTGCAAAGGGGTCTCAGGGCCGTGGGCCTCGGCTGTCCCTCCGGCTCCCCAAAGCACAGGGACGAGGTGAGGGGCTTAGACCATGCCTGGGCAATGTTGTTTCTTACACCTGGGTGTGTGGCATTTTGTTGAGCTGGCTACCCCCACTTGGGATAGGTGTTCCACAGCAAGCACCTATTGTTCGTCGGAAGCCGTTTTTGCCCCAGGGGTCTCCGGGCTGTGTTCGTTGGGGTTGAACTCCTGCTAGCCAACCCCCCGGGTTGAGGGAAGGGTTCAGACTGTGCCTGGGCCCTGTGGTCTCTTCCAGGTCAGTGTATGGCATTTCCTTCCCCTTGCCCCAGGCACCTGGGAGCATGTCTGCACGTGGAGAAAGACTTTCCCGTGGGAAGCCGGCTTTTGTCAAACGGGTCCCCGTGCTCTGCTCCTCTCTTTTCACTCCTGCTGCCAGAAGCCCAGGGAGGATGGGAGGGCTTAGAACATGGCTGGGCACTGTGGTTTCTTCCAGAGAAGTGGAGGGCATTTGCTTTACCTTGCCACAACCACTTGGGATAGGGTCTGCACCTCAGGAAAACTGTCTCCGTGGGAAGCCGGCTTTTTGCAAAGGGGTCTCAGGGCCGTGGGCCTCGGCTGTCCCTCCGGCTCCCCAAAGCACAGGGACGAGGTGAGGGGCTTAGACCATGCCTGGGCAATGTTGTTTCTTACACCTGGGTGTGTGGCATTTTGTTGAGCTGGCTACCCCCACTTGGGATAGGTGTTCCACAGCAAGCACCTATTGTTCGTCGGAAGCCGTTTTTGACCCAGGGGTCTCCGGGCTGTGTTCGCTGGGGTTGAACTCCTGCTAGCAAAACCGCCGGGTTGAAGGAAGGGTTCAGACTGTGCCTGGGCCCTGTGGTCTCTTCCAGGTCAGTGTATGGCATTTCCTTCCCCTTGCCACAGGCACCTGGGAGCATGTCTGCACGTGGAGAAAGACTTTCCCGTGGGAAGCCGGTTTTGTCAAACGGGTCCCAGTGTTCTGCTCCTCTCTTTTCACTCCTGCTGTCAGAAGCCCAGGAAGGATGGGAGGGCTTAGAACATGGCTGGGCACTGTGGTTTCTTCCAGAGAAGTGGAGGGCATTTGCTTTACCTTGCCACAACCACTTGGGATAGGGTCTGCACCTCAGGAAAACTGTCTCCGTGGGAAGCCGGCTTTTTGCAAAGGGGTCTCAGGGCCGTGTGCCTCGGCTGTCCCTCCGGCTCCCCAAAGCACAGGGACGAGGTGAGGGGCTTAGACCATGACTGGGCCATGTTGTTTCTTACACCTGGGTGTGTGGCATTTTGTTGAGCTGGCTACTCCCACTTGGGATAGGTGTTCCACAGCAAACACCTATTGTTCGTCGGAAGCCGTTTTTGACCCAGGGGTCTCCGGGCTGTGTTCGTTGGGGTTGAACTCCTGCTAGCAAAACCGCCGGGTTGAGGGAAGGGTTCAGACTGTGCCTGGGCCCTGTGGTCTCTTCCAGGTCAGTGTATGGCATTTCCTTCCCCTTGCCCCAGGCACCTGGGAGCATGTCTGCACGTTGAGAAAGACTTTCCCGTGGGAAGCCGGGTTTTGTCAAACGGGTCCCCGTGCTCTGCTCCTCTCTTTTCACTCCTGCTGCCAGAAGCCCAGGGAGGATGGGAGGGCTTAGAACATGGCTGGGCACTGTGGTTTCTTCCAGAGAAGTGGAGGGCATTTGCTTTACCTTGCCACAACCACTTGGGATAGGGTGTGCACCTCAGGAAAACTGTCTCCGTGGGAAGCCGGCTTTTTGCAAAGGGGTCTCAGGGCCGTGGGCCTCGGCTGTCCCTCCGGCTCCCCAAAGCACAGGGACGAGGTGAAGGGCTTAGACCATGCCTGGGCAATGTTGTTTCTTACACCTGGGTGTGTGGCATTTTGTTGAGCTGGCTACCCCCACTTGGGATAGGTGTTCCACAGCAAGCACCTATTGTTCGTCGGAAGCCGTTTTTGACCCAGGGGTCTCCGGGCTGTGTTCGTTGGGGTTGAACTCCTGCTAGCAAAACCGCCGGGTTGAGGGAAGGGTTCAGACTGTGCCTGGGCCCTGTGGTCTTTTCCAGGTCAGTGTATGGCATTTCCTTCCCCTTGCCCCAGGCACCTGGGAGCATGTCTGCACGTGGAGAAAGACTTTCCCGTGGGAAGCCGGTTTTTGTCAAACGGGTCCCAGTGCTCTGCTCCTCTCTTTTCACTCCTGCTGCCAGAAGCCCAGGGAGGATGGGAGGGCTTAGAACATGGCTGGGCACTGTGGTTTCTTCCAGAGAAGTGGAGGGCATTTGCTTTACCTTGCCACAACCACTTGGGATAGGGTGTGCACCTCAGGAAAACTGTCTCCGTGGTAAGCCGGCTTTTTGCAAAGGGGTCTCAGGGCCGTGGGCCTCGGCTGTCCCTCCGGCTCCCCAAAGCACAGGGACGAGGTGAGGGGCTTAGACCATGCCTGGGCCATGTTGTTTCTTACACCTGGGTGTGTGGCATTTTGTTGAGCTGGCTACTCCCACTTGGGATAGGTGTTCCACAGCAAGCACCTATTGTTCGTCGGAAGCCGTTTTTGACCCAGGGGTCTCCGGGCTGTGTTCGTTGGGGTTGAACTCCTGCTAGCAAAACCACAGGGTTGAGGGAAGGGTTCAGACTGTGCCTGGGCCCTGTGGTCTCTTCCAGGTCAGTGTATGGCATTTCCTTCCCCTTGCCCCAGGCACCTGGGAGCATGTCTGCACGTGGAGAAAGACTTTCCCGTGGGAAGCCGGGTTTTGTCAAACGGGTCCCCGTGCTCTGCTCCTCTCTTTTCACTCCTGCTGCCAGAAGCCCAGGGAGGATGGGAGGGCTTAGAACATGGCTGGGCACTGTGGTTTCTTCCAGAGAAGTGGAGGGCATTTGCTTTACCTTGCCACAACCACTTGGGATAGGGTGTGCACCTCAGGAAAACTGTCTCCGTGGGAAGCCGGCTTTTTGCAAAGGGGTCTCAGGGCCGTGTGCCTCGGCTGTCCCTCTGGCTCCCCAAAGCACAGGGACGAGGTGAGGGGCTTAGACCATGCCTGGGCAATGTTGTTTCTTACACCTGGGTGTGTGGCATTTTGTTGAGCTGGCTACCCCCACTTGGGATAGGTGTTCCACAGCAAGCACCTATTGTTCGTCGGAAGCCGTTTTTGACCCAGGGGTCTCCGGGCTGTGTTCGCTGGGGTTGAACTCCTGCTAGCAAAACCGCCGGGTTGAAGGAAGGGTTCAGACTGTGCCTGGGCCCTGTGGTCTCTTCCAGGTCAGTGTATGGCATTTCCTTCCCCTTGCCACAGGCACCTGGGAGCATGTCTGCACGTGGAGAAAGACTTTCCCGTGGGAAGCCGGGTTTTGTCAAACGGGTCCCCGTGCTCTGCTCCTCTCTTTTCACTCCTGCTGCCAGAAGCCCAGGGAGGATGGGAGGGCTTAGAACATGGCTGGGCACTGTGGTTTCTTCCAGAGAAGTGGAGGGCATTTGCTTTACCTTGCCACAACCACTTGGGATAGGGTCTGCACCTCAGGAAAACTGTCTACGTGGGAAGCCGGCTTTTTGCAAAGGGGTCTCAGGGCCGTGGGCCTCGGCTGTCCCTCCGGCTCCCCAAAGCACAGGGACGAGGTGAGGGGCTTAGACCATGCCTGGGCAATGTTGTTTCTTACACCTGGGTGTGTGGCATTTTGTTGAGCTGGCTACCCCCACTTGGGATAGGTGTTCCACAGCAAGCACCTATTGTTCGTCGGAAGCCGTTTTTGCCCCAGGGGTCTCCGGGCTGTGTTCGTTGGGGTTGAACTCCTGCTAGCAAACCCGCCGGGTTGAGGGAAGGGTTCAGACTGTGCCTGGGCCCTGTGGTCTCTTCCAGGTCAGTGTATGGCATTTCCTTCCCCTTGCCCCAGGCACCTGGGAGCATGTCTGCACGTGGAGAAAGACTTTCCCGTGGGAAGCCGGGTTTTGTCAAACGGGTCCCAGTGCTCTGCTCCTCTCTTTTCACTCCTGCTGCCAGAAGCCCAGGGAGGATGGGAGGGCTTAGAACATGGCTGGGCACTGTGGTTTCTTCCAGAGAAGTGGAGGGCATTTGCTTTACCTTGCCACAACCACTAGGGATAGGGTGTGCACCTCAGGAAAACTGTCTCCGTGGGAAGCCGGCTTTTTGCAAAGGGGTCTCAGGGCTGTGTGCCTCGGCTGTCCCTCCGGCTCCCCAAAGCACAGGGACGAGGTGAGGGGCTTAGACCATGCCTGGGCAATGTTTTTTCTTACACCTGGGTGTGTGGCATTTTGTTGAGCTGGCTACCCCCACTTGGGATAGGTGTTCCACAGCAAGCACCTATTGTTCGTCGGAAGCCGTTTTTGACCCAGGGGTCTCCGGGCTGTGTTCGCTGGGGTTGAACTCCTGCTAGCAAAACCGCCGGGTTGAAGGAAGGGTTCAGACTGTGCCTGGGCCCTGTGGTCTCTTCCAGGTCAGTGTATGGCATTTCCTTCCCCTTGCCACAGGCACCTGGGAGCATGTCTGCACGTGGAGAAAGACTTTCCCGTGGGAAGCCGGTTTTGTCAAACGGGTCCCAGTGCTCTGCTCCTCTCTTTTCACTCCTGCTGTCAGAAGCCCAGGAAGGATGGGAGGGCTTAGAACATGGCTGGGCACTGTGGTTTCTTCCAGAGAAGTGGAGGGCATTTGCTTTACCTTGCCACAACCACTTGGGATAGGGTCTGCACCTCAGGAAAACTGTCTCCGTGGGAAGCCGGCTTTTTGCAAAGGGGTCTCAGGGCCGTGTGCCTCGGCTGTCCCTCCGGCTCCCCAAAGCACAGGGACGAGGTGAGGGGCTTAGACCATGCCTGGGCCATGTTGTTTCTTACACCTGGGTGTGTGGCATTTTGTTGAGCTGGCTACTCCCACTTGGGATAGGTGTTCCACAGCAAGCACCTATTGTTCGTCGGAAGCCGTTTTTGACCCAGGGTTCTCCGGGCTGTGTTCGTTGGGGTTGAATTCCTGCTAGCAAAACCGCCGGGTTGAGGGAAGGGTTCAGACTGTGCCTGGGCCCTGTGGTCTCTTCCAGGTCAGTGTATGGCATTTCCTTCCCCTTGCCCCAGGCACCTGGGAGCATGTCTGCACGTGGAGAAAGACTTTCCCGTGGGAAGCCGGGTTTTGTCAAACGGGTCCCCGTGCTCTGCTCCTCTCTTTTCACTCCGGCTGCCAGAAGCCCAGGGAGGATGGGAGGGCTTAGAACATGGCTGGGCACTGTGGTTTCTTCCAGAGAAGTGGAGGGCATTTGCTTTACCTTGCCACAACCACTTGGGATAGGGTGTGCACCTCAGGAAAACTGTCTCCGTGGGAAGCCGGCTTTTTGCAAAGGGGTCTCAGGGTCGTGGGCCTCGGCTGTCCCTCCGGCTCCCCAAAGCACAGGGACGAGGTGAGGGGCTTAGACCATGCCTGGGCAATGTTGTTTCTTACACCTGGGTGTGTGGCATTTTGTTGAGCTGGCTACCCCCACTTGGGATAGGTGTTCCACAGCAAGCACCTATTGTTCGTCGGAAGCCGTTTTTGACCCAGGGGTCTCCGGGCTGTGTTCGCTGGGGTTGAACTCCTGCTAGCAAAACCGCCGGGTTGAAGGAAGGGTTCAGACTGTGCCTGGGCCCTGTGGTCTCTTCCAGGTCAGTGTATGGCATTTCCTTCCCCTTGCCACAGGCACCTGGGAGCATGTCTGCACGTGGAGAAAGACTTTCCCGTGGGAAGCCGGGTTTTGTCAAACGGGTCCCCGTGCTCTGCTCCTCTCTTTTCACTCCTGCTGCCAGAAGCCCAGGGAGGATGGGAGGGCTTAGAACATGGCTGGGCACTGTGGTTTCTTCCAGAGAAGTGGAGGGCATTTGCTTTACCTTGCCACAACCACTTGGGATAGGGTCTGCACCTCAGGAAAACTGTCTACGTGGGAAGCCGGCTTTTTGCAAAGGGGTCTCAGGGCCGTGGGCCTCGGCTGTCCCTCCGGCTCCCCAAAGCACAGGGACGAGGTGAGGGGCTTAGACCATGCCTGGGCAATGTTGTTTCTTACACCTGGGTGTGTGGCATTTTGTTGAGCTGGCTACCCCCACTTGGGATAGGTGTTCCACAGCAAGCACCTATTGTTCGTCGGAAGCCGTTTTTGCCCCAGGGGTCTCCGGGCTGTGTTCGTTGGGGTTGAACTCCTGCTAGCAAACCCGCCGGGTTGAGGGAAGGGTTCAGACTGTGCCTGGGCCCTGTGGTCTCTTCCAGGTCAGTGTATGGCATTTCCTTCCCCTTGCCCCAGGCACCTGGGAGCATGTCTGCACGTGGAGAAAGACTTTCCCGTGGGAAGCCGGGTTTTGTCAAACGGGTCCCAGTGCTCTGCTCCTCTCTTTTCACTCCTGCTGCCAGAAGCCCAGGGAGGATGGGAGGGCTTAGAACATGGCTGGGCACTGTGGTTTCTTCCAGAGAAGTGCAGGGCATTTGCTTTACCTTGCCACAACCACTTGGGATAGGGTGTGCACCTCAGGAAAACTGTCTCCGTGGGAAGCCGGCTTTTTGCAAAGGGGTCTCAGGGCTGTGTGCCTCGGCTGTCCCTCCGGCTCCCCAAAGCACAGGGACGAGGTGAGGGGCTTAGACCATGCCTGGGCAATGTTTTTTCTTACACCTGGGTGTGTGGCATTTTGTTGAGCTGGCTACCCCCACTTGGGATAGGTGTTCCACAGCAAGCACCTATTGTTCGTCGGAAGCCGTTTTTGACCCAGGGGTCTCCGGGCTGTGTTCGCTGGGGTTGAACTCCTGCTAGCAAAACCGCCGGGTTGAGGGAAGGGTTCAGACTGTGCCTGGGCCCTGTGGTCTCTTCCAGGTCAGTGTATGGCATTTCCTTCCCCTTGCCACAGGCACCTGGGAGCATGTCTGCACGTGGAGAAAGACTTTCCCGTGGGAAGCCGGTTTTGTCAAACGGGTCCCAGTGCTCTGCTCCTCTCTTTTCACTCCTGCTGTCAGAAGCCCAGGAAGGATGGGAGGGCTTAGAACATGGCTGGGCACTGTGGTTTCTTCCAGAGAAGTGGAGGGCATTTGCTTTACCTTGCCACAACCACTTGGGATAGGGTCTGCACCTCAGGAAAACTGTCTCCGTGGGAAGCCGGCTTTTTGCAAAGGGGTCTCAGGGCCGTGTGCCTCGGCTGTCCCTCCGGCTCCCCAAAGCACAGGAACGAGGTGAGGGGCTTAGACCATGCCTGGGCCATGTTGTTTCTTACACCTGGGTGTGTGGCATTTTGTTGAGCTGGCTACTCCCACTTGGGATAGGTGTTCCACAGCAAGCACCTATTGTTCGTCGGAAGCCGTTTTTGACCCAGGGTTCTCCGGGCTGTGTTCGTTGGGGTTGAATTCCTGCTAGCAAAACCGCCGGGTTGAGGGAAGGGTTCAGACTGTGCCTGGGCCCTGTGGTCTCTTCCAGGTCAGTGTATGGCATTTCCTTCCCCTTGCCCCAGGCACCTGGGAGCATGTCTGCACGTGGAGAAAGACTTTCCCGTGGGAAGCCGGGTTTTGTCAAACGGGTCCCCGTGCTCTGCTCCTCTCTTTTCACTCCGGCTGCCAGAAGCCCAGGGAGGATGGGAGGGCTTAGAACATGGCTGGGCACTGTGGTTTCTTCCAGAGAAGTGGAGGGCATTTGCTTTACCTTGCCACAACCACTTGGGATAGGGTGTGCACCTCAGGAAAACTGTCTCCGTGGGAAGCCGGCTTTTTGCAAAGGGGTCTCAGGGCCGTGGGCCTCGGCTGTCCCTCCGGCTCCCCAAAGCACAGGGACGAGGTGAGGGGCTTAGACCATGCCTGGGCAATGTTGTTTCTTACACCTGGGTGTGTGGCATTTTGTTGAGCTGGCTACCCCCACTTGGGATAGGTGTTCCACAGCAAGCACCTATTGTTCGTCGGAAGCCGTTTTTGCCCCAGGGGTCTCCGGGCTGTGTTCGTTGGGGTTGAACTCCTGCTACCAAAACCGCCGGGTTGAGGGAAGGGTTCAGACTGTGCCTGGGCCCTGTGGTCTCTTCCAGGTCAGTGTATGGCATTTCCTTCCCCTTGCCACAGGCACCTGGGAGCATGTCTGCACGTGGAGAAAGACTTTCCCGTGGGAAGCCGGTTTTTGTCAAACGGGTCCCAGTGCTCTGTTCCTCTCTTTTCACTCCTGCTGCCAGAAGCCCAGGGAGGATGGGAGGGATTAGAACATGGCTGGGCACTGTGGTTTCTTCCAGAGAAGTGGAGGGCATTTGCTTTACCTTGCCACAACCACTTGGGATAGGGTGTGCACCTCAGGAAAACTGTCTCCGTGGGAAGCCGGCTTTTTGCAATGGTTTCTCAGGGCCGTGTGCCTCGGCTGTCCCTCCGGCTCCCCAAAGCACAGGGACGAGTTGAGGGGCTTAGACCATGCCTGGGCAATGTTGTTTCTTACACCTGGGTGTGTGGCATTTTGTTGAGCTGGCTACCCCCACTTGGGATAGGTGTTCCACAGCAAGCACCTATTGTTCGTCGGAAGCCGTTTTTGCCCCAGGGGTCTCCGGGCTGTGTTCGTTGGGGTTGAACTCCTGCTAGCAAACCCGCCGGGTTGAGGGAAGGGTTCAGACTGTGCCTGGGCCCTGTGGTCTCTTCCAGGTCAGTGTATGGCATTTCCTTCCCCTTGCCCCAGGCACCTGGGAGCATGTCTGCACGTGGAGAAAGACTTTCCCGTGGGAAGCCGGGTTTTGTCAAACGGGTCCCCGTGCTCTGCTCCTCTCTTTTCACTCCTGCTGCCAGAAGCCCAGGGAGGATGGGAGGGCTTAGAACATGGCTGGGCACTGTGGTTTCTTCCAGAGAAGTGGAGGGCATTTGCTTTACCTTGCCACAACCACTTGGGATAGGGTGTGCACCTCAGGAAAACTGTCTCCGTGGGAAGCCGGCTTTTTCAAAGGGGTCTCAGGGCCGTGTGCCTCGGCTGTCCCTCCGGCTCCCCAAAGCACAGGGACGAGGTGAGGGGCTTAGACCATGCCTGGGCAATGTTGTTTCTTACACCGGGGTGTGTGGCATTTTGTTGAGCTGGCTACCCCCACTTGGGATAGGTGTTCCACAGCAAGCACCTATTGTTCGTCGGAAGCCGTTTTTGCCCCAGGGGTCTCCGGGCTGTGTTCGTTGGGGTTGAACTCCTGCTAGCAAACCCGCCGGGTTGAGGGAAGGGTTCAGACTGTGCCTGGGCCCTGTGGTCTCTTCCAGGTCAGTGTATGGCATTTCCTTCCCCTTGCCCCAGGCACCTGGGAGCATGTCTGCACGTGGAGAAAGACTTTCCCGTGGGAAGCCGGGTTTTGTCAAACGGGTCCCCGTGCTCTGCTCCTCTCTTTTCACTCCTGCTGCCAGAAGCCCAGGGAGGATGGGAGGGCTTAGAACATGGCTGGGCACTGTGGTTTCTTCCAGAGAAGTGGAGGGCATTTGCTTTACCTTGCCACAACCACTTGGGATAGGGTGTGCACCTCAGGAAAACTGTTTCCGTGGGAAGCCGGCTTTTTCAAAGGGGTCTCAGGGCCGTGTGCCTCGGCTGTCCCTCCGGCTCCCCAAAGCACAGGGACGAGGTGAGGGGCTTAGACCATGCCTGGGCAATGTTGTTTCTTACACCGGGGTGTGTGGCATTTTGTTGAGCTGGCTACCCCCACTTGGGATAGGTGTTCCACAGCAAGCACCTATTGTTCGTCGGAAGCCGTTTTTGACCCATGGGTCTTCGGGCTGTGTTCGTTGGGGTTGAACTCCTGCTAGCAAAACCGCCGGGTTGAGGGAAGGGTTCAGACTGTGCCTGGGCCCTGTGGTCTCTTCCAGGTCAGTGTATGGCATTTCCTTCCCCTTGTCCCAGGCACCTGGGAGCATGTCTGCACGTGGAGAAAGACTTTCCCGTGGGAAGCCGGGTTTTGTCAAACGGGTCCCCGTGCTCTGCTCCTCTCTTTTCACTCCTGCTGCCAGAAGCCCAGGGAGGATGGGAGGGCTTAGAACATGGCTGGGCACTGTGGTTTCTTCCAGAGAAGTGGAGGGCATTTGCTTTACCTTGCCACAACCACTTGGGATAGGGTGTGCACCTCAGGAAAACTGTTTCCGTGGGAAGCCGGCTTTTTCAAAGGGGTCTCAGGGCCGTGTGCCTCGGCTGTCCCTCCGGCTCCCCAAAGCACAGGGACGAGGTGAGGGGCTTAGACCATGCCTGGGCAATGTTGTTTCTTACACCTGGGTGTGTGGCATTTTGTTGAGCTGGCTACCCCCACTTGGGATAGGTGTTCCACAGCAAGCACCTATTGTTCGTCGGAAGCCGTTTTTGACCCAGGGGTCTCCGGGCTGTGTTCGTTGGGGTTGAACTCCTGCTAGCAAACCCGCCGGGTTGAGGGAAGGGTTCAGACTGTGCCTGGGCCCTGTGGTCTCTTCCAGGTCAGTGTATGGCATTTCCTTCCCCTTGCCCCAGGCACCTGAGAGCATGTCTGCACGTGGAGGAAGACTTTCCCGTGGGAAGCCGGGTTTTGTCAAACGGGTCCTCGTGCTCTGCTCCTCTCTTTTCACTCCTGCTGCCAGAAGCCCAGGGAGGATGGGAGGGCTTAGAACATGGCTGGGCACTGTGGTTTCTTCCAGAGAAGTGGAGGGCATTTGCTTTACCTTGCCACAACCACTTGGGATAGGGTGTGCACCTCAGGAAAACTGTTTCCGTGGGAAGCCGGCTTTTTCAAAGGGGTCTCAGGGCCATGTGCCTCGGCTGTCCCTCCGGCTCCCCAAAGCACAGGGACGAGGTGAGGGGCTTAGACCATGCCTGGGCAATGTTGTTTCTTACACCGGGGTGTGTGGCATTTTGTTGAGCTGGCTACCCCCACTTGGGATAGGTGTTCCACAGCAAGCACCTATTGTTCGTCGGAAGCCGTTTTTGCCCCAGGGGTCTCCGGGCTCTGTTCGTTGGGGTTGAACTCCTGCTAGCAAAACCGCCGGGTTGAGGGAAGGGTTCACACTGTGCCTGGGCCCTGTGGTCTCTTCCAGGTCAGTGTATGGCATTTCCTTCCCCTTGCCACAGGCACCTGGGAGCATGTCTGCACGTGGAGAAAGACTTTCCCGTGGATAGCCGGGTTTTGTCAAACGGGTCCCAGTGCTCTGCTCCTCTCTTTTCACTCCTGCTGCCAGAAGCCCAGGGACGATGGGAGGGCTTAGAACATGGCTGGGCACTGTGGTTTCTTCCAGAGAAGTGGAGGGCATTTGCTTTACCTTGCCACAACCACTTGGGATAGGGTGTGCACCTCAGGAAAACTGTCTCCGTGGGAAGCCGGCTTTTTCAAAGGGGTCTCAGGGCCGTGTGCCTCGGCTGTCCCTCCGGCTCCCCAAAGCACAGGGACGAGGTGAGGGGCTTAGACCATGCCTGGGCAATGTTGTTTCTTACACCTGGGTGTGTGGCATTTTGTTGAGCTGGCTACCCCCACATGGGATAGGTGTTCCACAGCAAGCACCTATTGTTCGTCGGAAGCCGTTTTTGCCCCAGGGGTCTCCGGGCTGTGTTCGTTGGGGTTGAACTCCTGCTAGCAAAACCGCCGGGTTGAGGGAAGGGTTCACACTGTGCCTGGGCCCTGTGGTCTCTTCCAGGTCAGTGTATGGCATTTCCTTCCCCTTGCCCCAGGCACCTGGGAGCATGTCTGCACGTGGAGAAAGACTTTCCCGTGGGAAGCCGGGTTTTGTCAAACGGGTCCCAGTGCTCTGCTCCTCTCTTTTCACTCCTGCTGTCAGAAGCCCAGGGAGGATGGGAGGGCTTAGAACATGGCTGGGCACTGTGGTTTCTTCCAGAGAAGTGGAGGGCATTTGCTTTACTTTGCCACAACCACTTGGGATAGGGTGTGCACCTCAGGAAAACTGTCTCTGTGGGAAGCCGGCTTTTTCAAAGGGGTCTCAGGGCCGTGTGCCTCGGCTGTCCCTCCGGCTCCCCAAAGCACAGGGACGAGGTGAGGGGCTTAGACCATGCCTGGGCAATGTTGTTTCTTACACCTGGGTGTGTGGCATTTTGTTGAGCTGGCTACCCCCACTTGGGATAGGTGTTCCACAGCAAGCACCTATTGTTTGTCGGAAGCCGTTTTTGCCCCAGGGGTCTCCGGGCTGTGTTCGTTGGGGTTGAACTCCTGCTAGCAAAACCGCCGGGTTGAGGGAAGGGTTCAGACTGTGCCTGGGCCCTGTGGTCTCTTCCAGGTCAGTGTATGGCATTTCCTTCCCCTTGCCCCAGGCACCTGGGAGCATGTCTGCACGTGGAGAAAGACTTTCCCGTGGGAAGCCGAGTTTTGTCAAACGGGTCCCCGTGCTCTGCTCCTCTCTTTTCACTCCTGCTGCCAGAAGCCCAGGGAGGATGGGAGGGCTTAGAACATGGCTGGGCACTGTGGTTTCTTCCAGAGAAGTGGAGGGCATTTGCTTTACTTTGCCACAACCACTTGGGATAGGGTGTGCACCTCAGGAAAACTGTCTCCGTGGGAAGCCGGCTTTTTCAAAGGGGTCTCAGGGCCGTGTGCCTCGGCTGTCCCTCCGGCTCCCCAAAGCACAGGGACGAGGTGAGGGGCTTAGACCATGCCTGGGCAATGTTGTTTCTTACACCTGGGTGTGTGGCATTTTGTTGAGCTGGCTACCCCCACTTGGGATAGGTGTTCCACAGCAAGCACCTATTGTTCGTCGGAAGCCGTTTTTGCCCCAGGGGTCTCCGGGCTCTGTTCGTTGGGGTTGAACTCCTGCTAGCAAAACCGCCGGGTTGAGGGAAGGGTTCAGACTGTGCCTGGGCCCTGTGGTCTCTTCCAGGTCAGTGTATGGCATTTCCTTCCCCTTGCCCCAGGCACCTGGGAGCATGTCTGCACGTGGAGAAAGACTTTCCCGTGGGAAGCCGGGTTTTGTCAAACGGGTCCCCGTGCTCTGCTCCTATCTTTTCACTCCTGCTGCCAGAAGCCCAGGGAGGATGGGAGGGCTTAGAACATGGCTGGGCACTGTGGTTTCTTCCAGAGAAGTGGAGGGCATTTGCTTTACCTTGCCACAACCACTTGGGATAGGGTGTGCACCTCAGGAAAACTGTCTCCGTGGGAAGCCGGCTTTTTGCAAAGGGGTCTCAGGGCCGTGTGCCTCGGCTGTCCCTCCGGCTCCCCAAAGCACAGGGACGAGGTGAGGGGCTTAGACCATGCCTGGGCAATGTTGTTTCTTACACCTGGGTGTGTGGCATTTTGTTGAGCTGGCTACCCCCACTTGGGATAGGTGTTCCACAGCAAGCACCTATTGTTCGTCGGAAGCCGTTTTTGCCCCAGGGGTCTCCGGGCTGTGTTCGTTGGGGTTGAACTCCTGCTAGCAAACCCGCCGGGTTGAGGGAAGGGTTCAGACTGTGCCTGGGCCCTGTGGTCTCTTCCAGGTCAGTGTATGGCATTTCCTTCCCCTTGCCCCAGGCACCTGGGAGCATGTCTGCACGTGGAGAAAGACTTTCCCGTGGGAAGCCGGGTTTTGTCAAACGGGTCCCAGTGCTCTGCTCCTCTCTTTTCACTCCTGCTGTCAGAAGCCCAGGGAGGATGGGAGGGCTTAGAACATGGCTGGGCACTGTGGTTTCTTCCAGAGAAGTGGAGGGCATTTGCTTTACTTTGCCACAACCACTTGGGATAGGGTGTGCACCTCAGGAAAACTGTCTCCGTGGGAAGCCGGCTTTTTCAAAGGGGTCTCAGGGCCGTGTGCCTCGGCTGTCCCTCCGGCTCCCCAAAGCACAGGGACGAGGTGAGGGGCTTAGACCATGCCTGGGCAATGTTGTTTCTTACACCTGGGTGTGTGGCATTTTGTTGAGCTGGCTACCCCCACTTGGGATAGGTGTTCCACAGCAAGCACCTATTGTTCGTCGGAAGCCGTTTTTGCCCCAGGGGTCTCCGGGCTCTGTTCGTTGGGGTTGAACTCCTGCTAGCAAAACCGCCGGGTTGAGGGAAGGGTTCACACTGTGCCTGGGCCCTGTGGTCTCTTCCAGGTCAGTGTATGGCATTTCCTTCCCCTTGCCACAGGCACCTGGGAGCATGTCTGCACGTGGAGAAAGACTTTCCCGTGGGAAGCCGGGTTTTGTCAAACGGGTCCCAGTGCTCTGCTCCTCTCTTTTCACTCCTGCTGCCAGAAGCCCAGGGAGGATGGGAGGGCTTAGAACATGGCTGGGCACTGTGGTTTCTTCCAGAGAAGTGGAGGGCATTTGCTTTACCTTGCCACAACCACTTGGGATAGGGTGTGCACCTCAGGAAAACTGTTTCCGTGGGAAGCCGGCTTTTTGCAAAGGGGTCTCAGGGCCGTGTGCCTCGGCTGTCCCTCCGGCTCCCCAAAGCACAGGGACGAGGTGAGGGGCTTAGACCATGCCTGGGCAATGTTGTTTCTTACACTTGGGTGTGTGGTATTTTGTTGAGCTGGCTACCCCCACTTGGGATAGGTGTTCCACAGCAAGCACCTATTGTTCGTCGGAAGCCGTTTTTGCCCCAGGGGTCTCCGGGCTGTGTTCGTTGGGGTTGAACTCCTGCTAGCAAAACCGCCGGGTTGAGGGAAGGGTTCAGACTGTGCCTGGGCCCTGTGGTCTCTTCCAGGTCAGTGTATGGCATTTCCTTCCCCTTGCCACAGGCACCTGGGAGCATGTCTGCACGTGGAGAAAGACTTTCCCGTGGGAAGCCGGGTTTTGTCAAACGGGTCCCAGTGCTCTGCTCCTCTCTTTTCACTCCTGCTGTCAGAAGCCCAGGGAGGATGGGAGGGCTTAGAACATGGCTGGGCACTGTGGTTTCTTCCAGAGAAGTGGAGGGCATTTGCTTTACTTTGCCACAACCACTTGGGATAGGGTGTGCACCTCAGGAAAACTGTCTCCGTGGGAAGCCGGCTTTTTCAAAGGGGTCTCAGGGCCGTGTGCCTCGGCTGTCCCTCCGGCTCCCCAAAGCACAGGGACGAGGTGAGGGGCTTAGACCATGCCTGGGCAATGTTGTTTCTTACACCTGGGTGTGTGGCATTTTGTTGAGCTGGCTACCCCCACATGGGATAGGTGTTCCACAGCAAGCACCTATTGTTCGTCGGAAGCCGTTTTTGCCCCAGGGGTCTCCGGGCTGTGTTCGTTGGGGTTGAACTCCTGCTAGCAAAACCGCCGGGTTGAGGGAAGGGTTCAGACTGTGCCTGGGCCCTGTGGTCTCTTCCAGGTCAGTGTATGGCATTTCCTTCCCCTTGCCACAGGCACCTGGGAGCATGTCTGCACGTGGAGAAAGACTTTCCCGTGGGAAGCCGGGTTTTGTCAAACGGGTCCCCGTGCTCTGCTCCTCACTTTTCACTCCTGCTGTCAGAAGCCCAGGGAGGATGGGAGGGCTTAGAACATGGCTGGGCACTGTGGTTTCTTCCAGAGAAGTGGAGGGCATTTGCTTTACTTTGCCACAACCACTTGGGATAGAGTGTGCACCTCAGGAAAACTGTCTCCGTGGGAAGCCGGCTTTTTCAAAGGGGTCTCAGGGCCGTGTGCCTCGGCTGTCCCTCCGGCTCCCCAAAGCACAGGGACGAGGTGAGGGGCTTAGACCATGCCTGGGCAATGTTGTTTCTTACACCTGGGTGTGCGGCATTTTGTTGAGCTGGCTACCCCCACTTGGGATAGGTGTTCCACAGCAAGCACCTATTGTTCGTCGGAAGCCGTTTTTGCCCCAGGGGTCTCCGGGCTGTGTTTGTTGGGGTTGAACTCCTGCTAGCAAAACCGCCGGGTTGAGGGAAGGGTTCAGACTGTGCCTGGGCCCTGTGGTCTCTTCCAGGTCAGTGTATGGCATTTCCTTCCCCTTGCCCCAGGCACCTGGGAGCATGTCTGCACGTGGAGAAAGACTTTCCCGTGGGAAGCCGAGTTTTGTCAAACGGGTCCCCGTGCTCTGCTCCTCTCTTTTCACTCCTGCTGCCAGAAGCCCAGGGAGGATGGGAGGGCTTAGAACATGGCTGGGCACTGTGGTTTCTTCCAGAGAAGTGGAGGGCATTTGCTTTACTTTGCCACAACCACTTGGGATAGGGTGTGCACCTCAGGAAAACTGTCTCCGTGGGAAGCCGGCTTTTTCAAAGGGGTCTCAGGGCCGTGTGCCTCGGCTGTCCCTCCGGCTCCCCAAAGCACAGGGACGAGGTGAGGGGCTTAGACCATGCCTGGGCAATGTTGTTTCTTACACCTGGGTGTGTGGCATTTTGTTGAGCTGGCTACCCCCACTTGGGATAGGTGTTCCACAGCAAGCACCTATTGTTCGTCGGAAGCCGTTTTTGCCCCAGGGGTCTCCGGGCTGTGTTCGTTGGGGTTGAACTCCTGCTAGCAAAACCGCCGGGTTGAGGGAAGGGTTCAGACTGTGCCTGGGCCCTGTGGTCTCTTCCAGCTCAGTGTATGGCATTTCCTTCCCCTTGCCCCAGGCACCTGGGAGCATGTCTGCACGTGGAGAAAGACTTTCCCGTGGGAAGCCGGGTTTTGTCAAACGGGTCCCCGTGCTCTGCTCCTATCTTTTCACTCCTGCTGCCAGAAGCCCAGGGAGGATGGGAGGGCTTAGAACATGGCTGGGCACTGTGGTTTCTTCCAGAGAAGTGGAGGGCATTTGCTTTACCTTGCCACAACCACTTGGGATAGGGTGTGCACCTCAGGAAAACTGTCTCCGTGGGAAGCCGGCTTTTTGCAAAGGGGTCTCAGGGCCGTGTGCCTCGGCTGTCCCTCCGGCTCCCCAAAGCACAGGGACGAGGTGAGGGGCTTAGACCATGCCTGGGCAATGTTGTTTCTTACACCTGGGTGTGTGGCATTTTGTTGAGCTGGCTACCCCCACTTGGGATAGGTGTTCCACAGCAAGCACCTATTGTTCGTCGGAAGCCGTTTTTGCCCCAGGGGTCTCCGGGCTGTGTTCGTTGGGGTTGAACTCCTGCTAGCAAAACCGCCGGGTTGAGGGAAGGGTTCAGACTGTGCCTGGGCCCTGTGGTCTCTTCCAGGTCAGTGTATGGCATTTCCTTCCCCTTGCCCCAGGCACCTGGGAGCATGTCTGCACGTGGAGAAAGACTTTCCCGTCGGAAGCCGGGTTTTGTCAAACGGGGCCCAGTGCTCTGCTCCTCTCTTTTCACTCCTGCTGCCAGAAGCCCAGGGAGGATGGGAGGGCTTAGAACATGGCTGGGCACTGTGGTTTCTTCCAGAGAAGTGGAGGGCATTTGCTTTACCTTGCCACAACCACTTGGGATAGGGTGTGCACCTCAGGAAAACTGTTTCCGTGGGAAGCCGGCTTTTTGCAAAGGGGTCTCAGGGCCGTGTGCCTCGGCTGTCCCTCCGGCTCCCCAAAGCACAGGGACGAGGTGAGGGGCTTAGACCATGCCTGGGCAATGTTGTTTCTTACACCTGGGTGTGTGGCATTTTGTTGAGCTGGCTACCCCCACTTGGGATAGGTGTTCCACAGCAAGCACCTATTGTTCGTCGGAAGCCGTTTTTGCCCCAGGGGTCTCCGGGCTGTGTTCGTTGGGGTTGAACTCCTGCTAGCAAAACCGCCGGGTTGAGGGAAGGGTTCAGACTGTGCCTGGGCCCTGTGGTCTCTTCCAGGTCAGTGTATGGCATTTCCTTCCCCTTGCCCCAGGCACCTGGGAGCATGTCTGCACGTGGAGAAAGACTTTCCCGTGGGAAGCCGGGTTTTGTCAAACGGGTCCCAGTGCTCTGCTCCTCTCTTTTCACTCCTGCTGTCAGAAGCCCAGGGAGGATGGGAGGGCTTAGAACATGGCTGGGCACTGTGGTTTCTTCCAGAGAAGTGGAGGGCATTTGCTTTACTTTGCCACAACCACTTGGGATAGGGTCTGCACCTCAGGAAAACTGTCTCCGTGGGAAGCTGGCTTTTTCAAAGGGGTCTCAGGGCCGTGTGCCTCGGCTGTCCCTCCGGCTCCCCAAAGCACAGGGACGAGGTGAGGGGCTTAGACCATGCCTGGGCAATGTTGTTTCTTACACCTGGGTGTGTGGCATTTTGTTGAGCTGGCTACCCCCACTTGGGATAGGTGTTCCACAGCAAGCACCTATTGTTCGTCGGAAGCCGTTTTTGCCCCAGGGGTCTCCGGGCTCTGTTCGTTGGGGTTGAACTCCTGCTAGCAAAACCGCCGGGTTGAGGGAAGGGTTCAGACTGTGCCTGGGCCCTGTGGTCTCTTCCAGGTCAGTGTATGGCATTTCCTTCCCCTTGCCCCAGGCACCTGGGAGCATGTCTGCACGTGGAGAAAGACTTTCCCGTGGGAAGCCGGGTTTTGTCAAACGGGTCCCCGTGCTCTGCTCCTATCTTTTCACTCCTGCTGCCAGAAGCCCAGGGAGGATGGGAGGGCTTAGAACATGGCTGGGCACTGTGGTTTCTTCCAGAGAAGTGGAGGGCATTTGCTTTACCTTGCCACAACCACTTGGGATAGGGTGTGCACCTCAGGAAAACTGTCTCCGTGGGAAGCCGGCTTTTTGCAAAGGGGTCTCAGGGCCGTGTGCCTCGGCTGTCCCTCCGGCTCCCCAAAGCACAGGGACGAGGTGAGGGGCTTAGACCATGCCTGGGCAATGTTGTTTCTTACACCTGGGTGTGTGGCATTTTGTTGAGCTGGCTACCCCCACTTGGGATAGGTGTTCCACAGCAAGCACCTATTGTTCGTCGGAAGCCGTTTTTGCCCCAGGGGTCTCCGGGCTGTGTTCGTTGGGGTTGAACTCCTGCTAGCAAAACCGCCGGGTTGAGGGAAGGGTTCAGACTGTGCCTGGGCCCTGTGGTCTCTTCCAGGTCAGTGTATGGCATTTCCTTCCCCTTGCCCCAGGCACCTGGGAGCATGTCTGCACGTGGAGAAAGACTTTCCCGTCGGAAGCCGGGTTTTGTCAAACGGGGCCCAGTGCTCTGCTCCTCTCTTTTCACTCCTGCTGCCAGAAGCCCAGGGAGGATGGGAGGGCTTAGAACATGGCTGGGCACTGTGGTTTCTTCCAGAGAAGTGGAGGGCATTTGCTTTACCTTGCCACAACCACTTGGGATAGGGTGTGCACCTCAGGAAAACTGTTTCCGTGGGAAGCCGGCTTTTTGCAAAGGGGTCTCAGGGCCGTGTGCCTCGGCTGTCCCTCCGGCTCCCCAAAGCACAGGGACGAGGTGAGGGGCTTAGACCATGCCTGGGCAATGTTGTTTCTTACACCTGGGTGTGTGGCATTTTGTTGAGCTGGCTACCCCCACTTGGGATAGGTGTTCCACAGCAAGCACCTATTGTTCGTCGGAAGCCGTTTTTGCCCCAGGGGTCTCCGGGCTGTGTTCGTTGGGGTTGAACTCCTGCTAGCAAAACCGCCGGGTTGAGGGAAGGGTTCAGACTGTGCCTGGGCCCTGTGGTCTCTTCCAGGTCAGTGTATGGCATTTCCTTCCCCTTGCCACAGGCACCTGGGAGCATGTCTGCACGTGGAGAAAGACTTTCCCGTGGGAAGCCGGGTTTTGTCAAACGGGTCCCAGTGCTCTGCTCCTCTCTTTTCACTCCTGCTGTCAGAAGCCCAGGGAGGATGGGAGGGCTTAGAACATGGCTGGGCACTGTGGTTTCTTCCAGAGAAGTGGAGGGCATTTGCTTTACTTTGCCACAACCACTTGGGATAGGGTGTGCACCTCAGGAAAACTGTCTCAGTGGGAAGCCGGCTTTTTCAAAGGGGTCTCAGGGCCGTGTGCCTCGGCTGTCCCTCCGGCTCCCCAAAGCACAGGGACGAGGTGAGGGGCTTAGACCATGCCTGGGCAATGTTGTTTCTTACACCTGGGTGTGTGGCATTTTGTTGAGCTGGCTACCCCCACATGGGATAGGTGTTCCACAGCAAGCACCTATTGTTCGTCGGAAGCCGTTTTTGCCCCAGGGGTCTCCGGGCTGTGTTCGTTGGGGTTGAACTCCTGCTAGCAAAACCGCCGGGTTGAGGGAAGGGTTCAGACTGTGCCTGGGCCCTGTGGTCTCTTCCAGGTCAGTGTATGGCATTTCCTTCCCCTTGCCACAGGCACCTGGGAGCATGTCTGCACGTGGAGAAAGACTTTCCCGTGGGAAGCCGGGTTTTGTCAAACGGGTCCCCGTGCTCTGCTCCTCTCTTTTCACTCCTGCTGTCAGAAGCCCAGGGAGGATGGGAGGGCTTAGAACATGGCTGGGCACTGTGGTTTCTTCCAGAGAAGTGGAGGGCATTTGCTTTACTTTGCCACAACCACTTGGGATAGAGTGTGCACCTCAGGAAAACTGTCTCCGTGGGAAGCCGGCTTTTTCAAAGGGGTCTCAGGGCCGTGTGCCTCGGCTGTCCCTCCGGCTCCCCAAAGCACAGGGACGAGGTGAGGGGCTTAGACCATGCCTGGGCAATGTTGTTTCTTACACCTGGGTGTGTGGCATTTTGTTGAGCTGGCTACCCCCACTTGGGATAGGTGTTCCACAGCAAGCACCTATTGTTCGTCGGAAGCCGTTTTTGCCCCAGGGGTCTCCGGGCTGTGTTTGTTGGGGTTGAACTCCTGCTAGCAAAACCGCCGGGTTGAGGGAAGGGTTCAGACTGTGCCTGGGCCCTGTGGTCTCTTCCAGGTCAGTGTATGGCATTTCCTTCCCCTTGCCCCAGGCACCTGGGAGCATGTCTGCACGTGGAGAAAGACTTTCCCGTGGGAAGCCGAGTTTTGTCAAACGGGTCCCCGTGCTCTGCTCCTCTCTTTTCACTCCTGCTGCCAGAAGCCCAGGGAGGATGGGAGGGCTTAGAACATGGCTGGGCACTGTGGTTTCTTCCAGAGAAGTGGAGGGCATTTGCTTTACTTTGCCACAACCACTTGGGATAGGGTGTGCACCTCAGGAAAACTGTCTCCGTGGGAAGCCGGCTTTTTCAAAGGGGTCTCAGGGCCGTGTGCCTCGGCTGTCCCTCCGGCTCCCCAAAGCACAGGGACGAGGTGAGGGGCTTAGACCATGCCTGGGCAATGTTGTTTCTTACACCTGGGTGTGTGGCATTTTGTTGAGCTGGCTACCCCCACTTGGGATAGGTGTTCCACAGCAAGCACCTATTGTTCGTCGGAAGCCGTTTTTGCCCCAGGGGTCTCCGGGCTCTGTTCGTTGGGGTTGAACTCCTGCTAGCAAACCGCCGGGTTGAGGGAAGGGTTCAGACTGTGCCTGGGCCCTGTGGTCTCTTCCAGGTCAGTGTATGGCATTTCCTTCCCCTTGCCCCAGGCACCTGGGAGCATGTCTGCACGTGGAGAAAGACTTTCCCGTGGGAAGCCGGGTTTTGTCAAACGGGTCCCCGTGCTCTGCTCCTATCTTTTCACTCCTGCTGCCAGAAGCCCAGGGAGGATGGGAGGGCTTAGAACATGGCTGGGCACTGTGGTTTCTTCCAGAGAAGTGGAGGGCATTTGCTTTACCTTGCCACAACCACTTGGGATAGGGTGTGCACCTCAGGAAAACTGTCTCCGTGGGAAGCCGGCTTTTTGCAAAGGGGTCTCAGGGCCGTGTGCCTCGGCTGTCCCTCCGGCTCCCCAAAGCACAGGGACGAGGTGAGGGGCTTAGACCATGCCTGGGCAATGTTGTTTCTTACACCTGGGTGTGTGGCATTTTGTTGAGCTGGCTACCCCCACTTGGGATAGGTGTTCCACAGCAAGCACCTATTGTTCGTCGGAAGCCGTTTTTGCCCCAGGGGTCTCCGGGCTGTGTTCGTTGGGGTTGAACTCCTGCTAGCAAAACCGCCGGGTTGAGGGAAGGGTTCAGACTGTGCCTGGGCCCTGTGGTCTCTTCCAGGTCAGTGTATGGCATTTCCTTCCCCTTGCCCCAGGCACCTGGGAGCATGTCTGCACGTGGAGAAAGACTTTCCCGTCGGAAGCCGGGTTTTGTCAAACGGGGCCCAGTGCTCTGCTCCTCTCTTTTCACTCCTGCTGCCAGAAGCCCAGGGAGGATGGGAGGGCTTAGAACATGGCTGGGCACTGTGGTTTCTTCCAGAGAAGTGGAGGGCATTTGCTTTACCTTGCCACAACCACTTGGGATAGGGTGTGCACCTCAGGAAAACTGTTTCCGTGGGAAGCCGGCTTTTTGCAAAGGGGTCTCAGGGCCGTGTGCCTCGGCTGTCCCTCCGGCTCCCCAAAGCACAGGGACGAGGTGAGGGGCTTAGACCATGCCTGGGCAATGTTGTTTCTTACACCTGGGTGTGTGGCATTTTGTTGAGCTGGCTACCCCCACTTGGGATAGGTGTTCCACAGCAAGCACCTATTGTTCGTCGGAAGCCGTTTTTGCCCCAGGGGTCTCCGGGCTGTGTTCGTTGGGGTTGAACTCCTGCTAGCAAAACCGCCGGGTTGAGGGAAGGGTTCAGACTGTGCCTGGGCCCTGTGGTCTCTTCCAGGTCAGTGTATGGCATTTCCTTCCCCTTGCCCCAGGCACCTGGGAGCATGTCTGCACGTGGAGAAAGACTTTCCCGTGGGAAGCCGGGTTTTGTCAAACGGGTCCCAGTGCTCTGCTCCTCTCTTTTCACTCCTGCTGTCAGAAGCCCAGGGAGGATGGGAGGGCTTAGAACATGGCTGGGCACTGTGGTTTCTTCCAGAGAAGTGGAGGGCATTTGCTTTACTTTGCCACAACCACTTGGGATAGGGTGTGCACCTCAGGAAAACTGTCTCCGTGGGAAGCCGGCTTTTTCAAAGGGGTCTCAGGGCCGTGTGCCTCGGCTGTCCCTCCGGCTCCCCAAAGCACAGGGACGAGGTGAGGGGCTTAGACCATGCCTGGGCAATGTTGTTTCTTCCACCTGGGTGTGTGGCATTTTGTTGAGCTGGCTACCCCCACTTGGGATAGGTGTTCCACAGCAAGCACCTATTGTTCGTCGGAAGCCGTTTTTGCCCCAGGGGTCTCCGGGCTCTGTTCGTTGGGGTTGAACTCCTGCTAGCAAAACCGCCGGGTTGAGGGAAGGGTTCACACTGTGCCTGGGCCCTGTGGTCTCTTCCAGGTCAGTGTATGGCATTTCCTTCCCCTTGCCACAGGCACCTGGGAGCATGTCTGCACGTGGAGAAAGACTTTCCCGTGGGAAGCCGGGTTTTGTCAAACGGGTCCCAGTGCTCTGCTCCTCTCTTTTCACTCCTGCTGCCAGAAGCCCAGGGAGGATGGGAGGGCTTAGAACATGGCTGGGCACTGTGGTTTCTTCCAGAGAAGTGGAGGGCATTTGCTTTACCTTGCCACAACCACTTGGGATAGGGTGTGCACCTCAGGAAAACTGTTTCCGTGGGAAGCCGGCTTTTTGCAAAGGGGTCTCAGGGCCGTGTGCCTCGGCTGTCCCTCCGGCTCCCCAAAGCACAGGGACGAGGTGAGGGGCTTAGACCATGCCTGGGCAATGTTGTTTCTTACACCTGGGTGTGTGGCATTTTGTTGAGCTGGCTACCCCCACTTGGGATAGGTGTTCCACAGCAAGCACCTATTGTTCGTCGGAAGCCGTTTTTGCCCCAGGGGTCTCCGGGCTGTGTTCGTTGGGGTTGAACTCCTGCTAGCAAAACCGCCGGGTTGAGGGAAGGGTTCAGACTGTGCCTGGGCCCTGTGGTCTCTTCCAGGTCAGTGTATGGCATTTCCTTCCCCTTGCCACAGGCACCTGGGAGCATGTCTGCACGTGGAGAAAGACTTTCCCGTGGGAAGCCGGGTTTTGTCAAACGGGTCCCAGTGCTCTGCTCCTCTCTTTTCACTCCTGCTGTCAGAAGCCCAGGGAGGATGGGAGGGCTTAGAACATGGCTGGGCACTGTGGTTTCTTCCAGAGAAGTGGAGGGCATTTGCTTTACTTTGCCACAACCACTTGGGATAGGGTGTGCACCTCAGGAAAACTGTCTCCGTGGGAAGCCGGCTTTTTCAAAGGGGTCTCAGGGCCGTGTGCCTCGGCTGTCCCTCCGGCTCCCCAAAGCACAGGGACGAGGTGAGGGGCTTAGACCATGCCTGGGCAATGTTGTTTCTTACACCTGGGTGTGTGGCATTTTGTTGAGCTGGCTACCCCCACATGGGATAGGTGTTCCACAGCAAGCACCTATTGTTCGTCGGAAGCCGTTTTTGCCCCAGGGGTCTCCGGGCTGTGTTCGTTGGGGTTGAACTCCTGCTAGCAAAACCGCCGGGTTGAGGGAAGGGTTCAGACTGTGCCTGGGCCCTGTGGTCTCTTCCAGGTCAGTGTATGGCATTTCCTTCCCCTTGCCACAGGCACCTGGGAGCATGTCTGCACGTGGAGAAAGACTTTCCCGTGGGAAGCCGGGTTTTGTCAAACGGGTCCCCGTGCTCTGCTCCTCTCTTTTCACTCCTGCTGTCAGAAGCCCAGGGAGGATGGGAGGGCTTAGAACATGGCTGGGCACTGTGGTTTCTTCCAGAGAAGTGGAGGGCATTTGCTTTACTTTGCCACAACCACTTGGGATAGAGTGTGCACCTCAGGAAAACTGTCTCCGTGGGAAGCCGGCTTTTTCAAAGGGGTCTCAGGGCCGTGTGCCTCGGCTGTCCCTCCGGCTCCCCAAAGCACAGGGACGAGGTGAGGGGCTTAGACCATGCCTGGGCAATGTTGTTTCTTACACCTGGGTGTGTGGCATTTTGTTGAGCTGGCTACCCCCACTTGGGATAGGTGTTCCACAGCAAGCACCTATTGTTCGTCGGAAGCCGTTTTTGCCCCAGGGGTCTCCGGGCTGTGTTTGTTGGGGTTGAACTCCTGCTAGCAAAACCGCCGGGTTGAGGGAAGGGTTCAGACTGTGCCTGGGCCCTGTGGTCTCTTCCAGGTCAGTGTATGGCATTTCCTTCCCCTTGCCCCAGGCACCTGGGAGCATGTCTGCACGTGGAGAAAGACTTTCCCGTGGGAAGCCGAGTTTTGTCAAACGGGTCCCCGTGCTCTGCTCCTCTCTTTTCACTCCTGCTGCCAGAAGCCCAGGGAGGATGGGAGGGCTTAGAACATGGCTGGGCACTGTGGTTTCTTCCAGAGAAGTGGAGGGCATTTGCTTTACTTTGCCACAACCACTTGGGATAGGGTGTGCACCTCAGGAAAACTGTCTCCGTGGGAAGCCGGCTTTTTCAAAGGGGTCTCAGGGCCGTGTGCCTCGGCTGTCCCTCCGGCTCCCCAAAGCACAGGGACGAGGTGAGGGGCTTAGACCATGCCTGGGCCATGTTGTTTCTTACACCTGGGTGTGTGGCATTTTGTTGAGCTGGCTACCCCCACTTGGGATAGGTGTTCCACAGCAAGCACCTATTGTTCGTCGGAAGCCGTTTTTGCCCCAGGGGTCTCCGGGCTGTGTTCGTTGGGGTTGAACTCCTGCTAGCAAAACCGCCGGGTTGAGGGAAGGGTTCAGACTGTGCCTGGGCCCTGTGCTCTCTTCCAGGTCAGTGTATGGCATTTCCTTCCCCTTGCCCCAGGCACCTGGGAGCATGTCTGCACGTGGAGAAAGACTTTCCCGTGGGAAGCCGTGTTTTGTCAAACGGGTCCCCGTGCTCTGCTCCTCTCTTTTCACTCCTGCTGCCAGAAGCCCAGGGAGGATGGGAGGGCTTAGAACATGGCTGGGCACTGTGGTTTCTTCCAGAGAAGTGGAGGGCATTTGCTTTACCTTGCCACAACCACTTGGGATAGGGTGTGCACCTCAGGAAAACTGTCTCCGTGGGAAGCCGGCTTTTTGCAAAGGGGTCTCAGGGCCGTGTGCCTCGGCTGTCCCTCCGGCTCCCCAAAGCACAGGGACGAGGTTAGGGGCTTAGACCATGCCTGGGCAATGTTGTTTCTTACACCTGGGTGTGTGGCATTTTGTTGAGCTGGCTACCCCCACTTGGGATAGGTGTTCCACAGCAAGCACCTATTGTTCGTCGGAAGCCGTTTTTGCCCCAGGGGTCTCCGGGCTGTGTTCGTTGGGGTTGAACTCCTGCTAGCAAAACCGCCGGGTTGAGGGAAGGGTTCAGACTGTGCCTGGGACCTGTGGTCTCTTCCAGGTCAGTGTATGGCATTTCCTTCCCCTTGCCCCAGGCACCTGGGAGCATGTCTGCACGTGGAGAAAGACTTTCCCGTCGGAAGCCGGGTTTTGTCAAACGGGTCCCAGTGCTCTGCTCCTCTCTTTTCACTCCTGCTGCCAGAAGCCCAGGGACGATGGGAGGGCTTAGAACATGGCTGGGCACTGTGGTTTCTTCCAGAGAAGTGGAGGGCATTTGCTTTACTTTGCCACAACCACTTGGGATAGGGTCTGCACCTCAGGAAAACTGTCTCCGTGGGAAGCCGGCTTTTTGCAAAGGGGTCTCAGGGCCGTGTGCCTCGGCTGTCCCTCCGGCTCCCCAAAGCACAGGGACGAGGTGAGGGGCTTAGACCATGCCTGGGCAATGTTGTTTCTTACACCTGGGTGTGTGGCATTTTGTTGAGCTGGTTACCCCCACTTGGGATAGGTGTTCCACAGTAAGCACCTATTGTTCGTCGGAAGCCGTTTTTGCCCCAGGGGTCTCCGGGCTGTGTTCGTTGGGGTTGAACTCCTGCTAGCAAACCCGCCGGGTTGAGGGAAGGGTTCAGACTGTGCCTGGGCCCTGTGGTCTCTTCCAGGTCAGTGTATGGCATTTCCTTCCCCTTGCCCCAGGCACCTGGGAGCATGTCTGCACGTGGAGAAAGACTTTCCCGTGGGAAGCCGGGTTTTGTCAAACGGGTCCCCGTGCTCTGCTCCTCTCTTTTCACTCCTGCTGCCAGAAGTCCAGGGAGGATGGGAGGGCTTAGAACATGGCTGGGCACTGTGGTTTCTTCCAGAGAAGTGGAGGGCATTTGCTTTACCTTGCCACAACCACTTGGGATAGGGTGTGCACCTCAGGAAAACTGTCTCCGTGGGAAGCCGGCTTTTTGCAAAGGGGTCTCAGGGCCGTGTGCCTCGGCTGTCCCTCCGGCTCCCCAAAGCACAGGGACGAGGTGAGGGGCTTAGACCAAGCCTGGGCAATGTTGTTTCTTACACTTGGGTGTGTGGCATTTTGTTGAGCTGGCTACCCCCACTTGGGATAGGTGTTCCACAGCAAGCACCTATTGTTCGTCGGAAGCCGTTTTTGCCCCAGGGGTCTCCGGGCTGTGTTCGTTGGGGTTGAACTCCTGCTAGCAAAACCGCCGGGTTGAGGGAAGGGTTCAGACTGTGCCTGGGCCCTGTGGTCTCTTCCAGGTCAGTGTATGGCATTTCCTTCCCCTTGCCACAGGCACCTGGGAGCATGTCTGCACGTGGAGAAAGACTTTCCCGTGGGAAGCCGGGTTTTGTCAAACGGGTCCCCGTGCTCTGCTCCTCTCTTTTCACTCCTGCTTCCAGAAGTCCAGGGAGGATGGGAGGGCTTAGAACATGGCTGGGCACTGTGGTTTCTTCCAGAGAAGTGGAGGGCATTTGCTTTACCTTGCCACAACCACTTGGGATAGGGTCTGCACCTCAGGAAAACTGTCTCCGTGGGAAGCCGGCTTTTTGCAAAGGGGTCTCAGGGCCGTGTGCCTCGGCTGTCCCTCCGGCTCCCCAAAGCACAGGGACGAGGTGAGGGGCTTAGACCATGCCTGGGCAATGTTGTTTCTTACACCTGGGTGTGTGGCATTTTGTTGAGCTGGCTACCCCCACTTGGGATAGGTGTTCCACCGCAAGCACCTATTGTTCGTCGGAAGCCGTTTTTGCCCCAGGGGTCTCCGGGCTGTGTTCGTTGGGGTTGAACTCCTGCTAGCAAAACCGCCGGGTTGAGGGAAGGGTTCAGACTGTGCCTGGGCCCTGTGGTCTCTTCCAGGTCAGTGTATGGCATTTCCTTCCCCTTGCCCCAGGCACCTGGGAGCATGTCTGCACGTGGAGAAAGACTTTCCCGTGGGAAGCCGGTTTTTGTCCAACGGGTCCCAGTGCTCTGCTCCTCTCTTTTCACTCCTGCTGCCAGAAGCCCAGGGAGGATGGGAGGGCTTAGAACATGGCTGGGCACTGTGGTTTCTTCCAGAGAAGTGGAGGGCATTTGCTTTACCTTGCCACAACCACTTGGGATAGGGTGTGCACCTCAGGAAAACTGTCTCCGTGGGAAGCCGGCTTTTTGCAAAGGGGTCTCAGGGCCGTGTGCCTCGGCTGTCCCTCCGGCTCCCCAAAGCACAGGGACGAGGTGAGGGGCTTAGACCATGCCTGGGCAATGTTGTTTCTTACACCTGGGTGTGTGGCATTTTGTTGAGCTGGCTACCCCCACTTGGGATAGGTGTTCCACAGCAAGCACCTATTGTTCGTCGGAAGCCGTTTTTGCCCCAGGGGTCTCCGGGCTGTGTTCGTTGGGGTTGAACTCCTGCTAGCAAAACCGCCGGGTTGAGGGAAGGGTTCAGACTGTGCCTGGGCCCTGTGGTCTCTTCCAGGTCAGTGTATGGCATTTCCTTCCCCTTGCCCCAGGCACCTGGGAGCATGTCTGCACGTGGAGAAAGACTTTCCCGTGGGAAGCCGGTTTTTGTCAAACGGGTCCCAGTGCTCTGCTCCTCTCTTTTCACTCCTGCTGCCAGAAGCCCAGGGAGGATGGGAGGGCTTAGAACATGGCTGGGCACTGTGGTTTCTTCCAGAGAAGTGGAGGGCATTTGCTTTACCTTGCCACAACCACTTGGGATAGGGTCTGCACCTCAGGAAAACTGTCCCCGTGGGAAGCCGGCTTTTTGCAAAGGGGTCTCAGGGCCGTGTGCCTCGGCTGTCCCTCCGGCTCCCCAAAGCACAGGGACGAGGTGAGGGGCTTAGACCATGCCTGGGCAATGTTGTTTCTTACACCTGGGTGTGTGGCATTTTGTTGAGCTGGCTACCCCCACATGGGATAGGTGTTCCACCGCAAGCACCTATTGTTCGTCGGAAGCCGTTTTTGCCCCAGGGGTCTCCGGGCTGTGTTCGTTGGGGTTGAACTCCTGCTAGCAAACCCGCCGGGTTGAGGGAAGGGTTCAGACTGTGCCTGGGCCCTGTGGTCTCTTCCAGGTCAGTGTATGGCATTTCCTTCCCCTTGCCCCAGGCACCTGGGAGCATGTCTGCACGTGGAGAAAGACTTTCCCGTGGGAAGCCGGTTTTTGTCCAACGGGTCCCAGTGCTCTGCTCCTCTCTTTTCACTCCTGCTGCCAGAAGCCCAGGGAGGATGGGAGGGCTTAGAACATGGCTGGGCACTGTGGTTTCTTCCAGAGAAGTGGAGGGCATTTGCTTTACCTTGCCACAACCACTTGGGATAGGGTGTGCACCTCAGGAAAACTGTCTCCGTGGGAAGCCGGCTTTTTGCAAAGGGGTCTCAGGGCCGTGTGCCTCGGCTGTCCCTCCGGCTCCCCAAAGCACAGGGACGAGGTGAGGGGCTTAGACCATGCCTGGGCAATGTTGTTTCTTACACCTGGGTGTGTGGCATTTTGTTGAGCTGGCTACCCCCACTTGGGATAGGTGTTCCACAGCAAGCACCTATTGTTCGTCGGAAGCCGTTTTTGCCCCAGGGGTCTCCGGGCTGTGTTCGTTGGGGTTGAACTCCTGCTAGCAAAACGGCCGGGTTGAGGGAAGGGTTCAGACTGTGCCTGGGCCCTGTGGTCTCTTCCAGGTCAGTG
The DNA here is from genome assembly GCF_023065955.2 of Ursus arctos. Taxonomy (NCBI): domain Eukaryota; kingdom Metazoa; phylum Chordata; class Mammalia; order Carnivora; family Ursidae; genus Ursus; species Ursus arctos. The sequence continues at coordinate 80,220,382 of NW_026622764.1, read as the reverse complement.
TATGGCATTTCCTTCCCCTTGCCACAGGCACCTGGGAGCATGTCTGCACGTGGAGAAAGACTTTCCCGTGGGAAGCCGGGTTTTGTCAAACGGGTCCCAGTGCTCTGCTCCTCTCTTTTCACTCCTACTGTCAGAAGCCCAGGAAGGATGGGAGGGCTTAGAACATGGCTGGGCACTGTGGTTTCTTCCAGAGAAGTGGAGGGCATTTGCTTTACTTTGCCACAACCACTTGGGATAGGGTGTGCACCTCAGGAAAACTGTCTCCGTGGGAAGCCGGCTTTTTGCAAAGGGGTCTCAGGGCCGTGTGCCTCGGCTGTCCCTCCGGCTCCCCAAAGCACAGGGACGAGGTGAGGGGCTTAGACCAAGCCTGGGCAATGTTGTTTCTTACACTTGGGTGTGTGGCATTTTGTTGAGCTGGCTACCCCCACTTGGGATAGGTGTTCCACAGCAAGCACCTATTGTTCGTCGGAAGCCGTTTTTGCCCCAGGGGTCTCCGGGCTGTGTTCGTTGGGGTTGAACTCCTGCTAGCAAAACCGCCGGGTTGAGGGAAGGGTTCAGACTGTGCCTGGGCCCTGTGGTCTCTTCCAGGTCAGTGTATGGCATTTCCTTCCCCTTGCCACAGGCACCTGGGAGCATGTCTGCACGTGGAGAAAGACTTTCCCGTGGGAAGCCGGGTTTTGTCAAACGGGTCCCCGTGCTCTGCTCCTCTCTTTTCACTCCTGCTTCCAGAAGTCCAGGGAGGATGGGAGGGCTTAGAACATGGCTGGGCACTGTGGTTTCTTCCAGAGAAGTGGAGGGCATTTGCTTTACCTTGCCACAACCACTTGGGATAGGGTCTGCACCTCAGGAAAACTGTCTCCGTGGGAAGCCGGCTTTTTGCAAAGGGGTCTCAGGGCCGTGTGCCTCGGCTGTCCCTCCGGCTCCCCAAAGCACAGGGACGAGGTGAGGGGCTTAGACCATGCCTGGGCAATGTTGTTTCTTACACCTGGGTGTGTGGCATTTTGTTGAGCTGGCTACCCCCACTTGGGATAGGTGTTCCACCGCAAGCACCTATTGTTCGTCGGAAGCCGTTTTTGCCCCAGGGGTCTCCGGGCTGTGTTCGTTGGGGTTGAACTCCTGCTAGCAAAACCGCCGGGTTGAGGGAAGGGTTCAGACTGTGCCTGGGCCCTGTGGTCTCTTCCAGGTCAGTGTATGGCATTTCCTTCCCCTTGCCCCAGGCACCTGGGAGCATGTCTGCACGTGGAGAAAGACTTTCCCGTGGGAAGCCGGTTTTTGTCCAACGGGTCCCAGTGCTCTGCTCCTCTCTTTTCACTCCTGCTGCCAGAAGCCCAGGGAGGATGGGAGGGCTTAGAACATGGCTGGGCACTGTGGTTTCTTCCAGAGAAGTGGAGGGCATTTGCTTTACCTTGCCACAACCACTTGGGATAGGGTGTGCACCTCAGGAAAACTGTCTCCGTGGGAAGCCGGCTTTTTGCAAAGGGGTCTCAGGGCCGTGTGCCTCGGCTGTCCCTCCGGCTCCCCAAAGCACAGGGACGAGGTGAGGGGCTTAGACCATGCCTGGGCAATGTTGTTTCTTACACCTGGGTGTGTGGCATTTTGTTGAGCTGGCTACCCCCACTTGGGATAGGTGTTCCACAGCAAGCACCTATTGTTCGTCGGAAGCCGTTTTTGCCCCAGGGGTCTCCGGGCTGTGTTCGTTGGGGTTGAACTCCTGCTAGCAAAACCGCCGGGTTGAGGGAAGGGTTCAGACTGTGCCTGGGCCCTGTGGTCTCTTCCAGGTCAGTGTATGGCATTTCCTTCCCCTTGCCCCAGGCACCTGGGAGCATGTCTGCACGTGGAGAAAGACTTTCCCGTGGGAAGCCGGTTTTTGTCAAACGGGTCCCAGTGCTCTGCTCCTCTCTTTTCACTCCTGCTGCCAGAAGCCCAGGGAGGATGGGAGGGCTTAGAACATGGCTGGGCACTGTGGTTTCTTCCAGAGAAGTGGAGGGCATTTGCTTTACCTTGCCACAACCACTTGGGATAGGGTCTGCACCTCAGGAAAACTGTCCCCGTGGGAAGCCGGCTTTTTGCAAAGGGGTCTCAGGGCCGTGTGCCTCGGCTGTCCCTCCGGCTCCCCAAAGCACAGGGACGAGGTGAGGGGCTTAGACCATGCCTGGGCAATGTTGTTTCTTACACCTGGGTGTGTGGCATTTTGTTGAGCTGGCTACCCCCACATGGGATAGGTGTTCCACCGCAAGCACCTATTGTTCGTCGGAAGCCGTTTTTGCCCCAGGGGTCTCCGGGCTGTGTTCGTTGGGGTTGAACTCCTGCTAGCAAACCCGCCGGGTTGAGGGAAGGGTTCAGACTGTGCCTGGGCCCTGTGGTCTCTTCCAGGTCAGTGTATGGCATTTCCTTCCCCTTGCCCCAGGCACCTGGGAGCATGTCTGCACGTGGAGAAAGACTTTCCCGTGGGAAGCCGGTTTTTGTCCAACGGGTCCCAGTGCTCTGCTCCTCTCTTTTCACTCCTGCTGCCAGAAGCCCAGGGAGGATGGGAGGGCTTAGAACATGGCTGGGCACTGTGGTTTCTTCCAGAGAAGTGGAGGGCATTTGCTTTACCTTGCCACAACCACTTGGGATAGGGTGTGCACCTCAGGAAAACTGTCTCCGTGGGAAGCCGGCTTTTTGCAAAGGGGTCTCAGGGCCGTGTGCCTCGGCTGTCCCTCCGGCTCCCCAAAGCACAGGGACGAGGTGAGGGGCTTAGACCATGCCTGGGCAATGTTGTTTCTTACACCTGGGTGTGTGGCATTTTGTTGAGCTGGCTACCCCCACTTGGGATAGGTGTTCCACAGCAAGCACCTATTGTTCGTCGGAAGCCGTTTTTGCCCCAGGGGTCTCCGGGCTGTGTTCGTTGGGGTTGAACTCCTGCTAGCAAAACGGCCGGGTTGAGGGAAGGGTTCAGACTGTGCCTGGGCCCTGTGGTCTCTTCCAGGTCAGTGTATGGCATTTCCTTCCCCTTGCCACAGGCACCTGGGAGCATGTCTGCACGTGGAGAAAGACTTTCCCGTGGGAAGCCGGGTTTTGTCAAACGGGTCCCAGTGCTCTGCTCCTCTCTTTTCACTCCTACTGTCAGAAGCCCAGGAAGGATGGGAGGGCTTAGAACATGGCTGGGCACTGTGGTTTCTTCCAGAGAAGTGGAGGGCATTTGCTTTACTTTGCCACAACCACTTGGGATAGGGTGTGCACCTCAGGAAAACTGTCTCCGTGGGAAGCCGGCTTTTTGCAAAGGGGTCTCAGGGCCGTGTGCCTTGGCTGTCCCTCCGGCTCCCCAAAGCACAGGGACGAGGTGAGGGGCTTAGACCATGCCTGGGCAATGTTGTTTCTTACACCTGGGTGTGTGGCATTTTGTTGAGCTGGCTACCCCCACTTGGGATAGGTGTTCCACAGCAAGCACCTATTGTTCGTCGGAAGCCGTTTTTGCCCCAGGGGTCTCCGGGCTCTGTTCGTTGGGGTTGAACTCCTGCTAGCAAAACCGCCGGGTTGAGGGAAGGGTTCAGACTGTGCCTGGGACCTGTGGTCTCTTCCAGGTCAGTGTATGGCATTTCCTTCCCCTTGCCAGAGGCACCTGGGAGCATGTCTGCACGTGGAGAAAGACTTTCCCGTGGGAAGCCGGGTTTTGTCAAACGGGTCCCAGTGCTCTGCTCCTCTCTTTTCACTCCTGCTGCCAGAAGCCCAGGGAGGATGGGAGGGCTTAGAACATGGCTGGGCACTGTGGTTTCTTCCAGAGAAGTGGAGGGCATTTGCTTTACCTTGCCACAACCACTTGGGATAGGGTGTGCACCTCAGGAAAACTGTTTCCGTGGGAAGCCGGCTTTTTCAAAGGGGTCTCAGGGCCGTGTGCCTCGGCTGTCCCTCCGGCTCCCCAAAGCACAGGGACGAGGTGAGGGGCTTAGACCATGCCTGGGCAATGTTGTTTCTTACACCTGGGTGTGTGGCATTTTGTTGAGCTGGCTACCCCCACTTGGGATAGGTGTTCCACAGCAAGCACCTACTGTTCGTCGGAAGCCGTTTTGCCTCAGGGGTCTCCGGGCTGTGTTCGTTGGGGTTGAACTCCTGCTAGCAAAACCGCCGGGTTGAGGGAAGGGTTCACACTGTGCCTGGGCCCTGTGGTCTCTTCCAGGTCAGTGTATGGCATTTCCTTCCCCTTGCCAGAGGCACCTGGGAGCATGTCTGCACGTGGAGAAAAGACTTTCCCGTGGGAAGCCGGGTTTTGTCAAACGGGTCCCAGTGCTCTGCTCCTCTCTTTTCACTCCTGCTGCCAGAAGCCCAGGGAGGATGGGAGGGCTTAGAACATGGCTGGGCACTGTGGTTTCTTCCAGAGAAGTGGAGGGCATTTGCTTTACCTTGCCACAACCACTTGGGATAGGGTGTGCACCTCAGGAAAACTGTCTCCGTGGGAAGCCGGCTTTTTGCAAAGGGGTCTCAGGGCCGTGTGCCTCGGCTGTCCCTCCGGCTCCCCAAAGCACAGGGACGAGGTGAGGGGCTTAGACCATGCCTGGGCAATGTTGTTTCTTACACCTGGGTGTGTGGCATTTTGTTGAGCTGGCTACCCCCACTTGGGATAGGTGTTCCACAGCAAGCACCTATTGTTCGTCGGAAGCCGTTTTTGCCCCAGGGGTCTCCGGGCTGTGTTCGTTGGGGTTGAACTCCTGCTAGCAAACCCGCCGGGTTGAGGGAAGGGTTCAGACTGTGCCTGGGCCCTGTGGTCTCTTCCAGGTCAGTGTATGGCATTTCCTTCCCCTTGCCCCAGGCACCTGGGAGCATGTCTGCACGTGGAGAAAGACTTTCCCGTGGGAAGCCGGGTTTTGTCAAACGGGTCCCCGTGCTCTGCTCCTCTCTTTTCACTCCTGCTGCCAGAAGCCCAGGGAGGATGGGAGGGCTTAGAACATGGCTGGGCACTGTGGTTTCTTCCAGAGAAGTGGAGGGCATTTGCTTTACCTTGCCACAACCACTTGGGATAGGGTGTGCACCTCAGGAAAACTGTCTCCGTGGGAAGCCGGCTTTTTCAAAGGGGTCTCAGGGCCGTGTGCCTCGGCTGTCCCTCCGGCTCCCCAAAGCACAGGGACGAGGTGAGGGGCTTAGACCATGCCTGGGCAATGTTGTTTCTTACACCTGGGTGTGTGGCATTTTGTTGAGCTGGCTATCCCCACTTGGGATAGGTGTTCCACAGCAAGCACCTATTTTTCGTCGGAAACGGTTTTTGCCCCAGGGGTCTCCGGGCTATGTTCGTTGGGGTTGAACTCCTGCTAGCAAAACCGCCGGTTTGAGGGAAGGGTTCAGACTGTGCCTGGGCCCTGTGGTCTCTTCCAGGTCAGTGTATGGCATTTCCTTCCCCTTGCCCCAGGCACCTGGGAGCATGTCTGCACGTGGAGAAAGACTTTCCCGTCGGAAGCCGGTTTTTGTCAAACGGGTCCCCGTGCTCTGCTCCTCTCTTTTCACTCCTGCTGCCAGACGCCCAGGGAGGATGGGAGGGCTTAGAACATGGCTGGGCACTGTGGTTTCTTCCAGAGAAGTGGAGGGCATTTGCTTTACCTTGCCACAACCACTTGGGATAGGGTGTGCACCTCAGGAAAACTGTTTCCGTGGGAAGCCGGCTTTTTCAAAGGGGTCTCGGGGCCGTGTGCCTCGGCTGTCCCTCCGGCTCCCCAAAGCACAGGGACGAGGTGAGGGGCTTAGACCATGCCTGGGCAATGTTGTTTCTTACACCTGGGTGTGTGGCATTTTGTTGAGCTGGCTGCCCCCACTTGGGATAGGTGTTCCACAGCAAGCACCTATTGTTCGTCGGAAGCCGTTTTTGCCCCAGGGGTCTCCGGGCTGTGTTCGTTGGGGTTGAACTCCTGCTAGCAAACCCGCCGGGTTGAGGGAAGGGTTCAGACTGTGCCTGGGCCCTGTGGTCTCTTCCAGGTCAGTGTATGGCATTTCCTTCCCCTTGCCCCAGGCACCTGGGAGCATGTCTGCACGTGGAGAAAGACTTTCCCGTCGGAAGCCGGTTTTTGTCAAACGGGTTCCCCGTGCTCTTCTCCTCTCTTTTCACTCCTGCTGCCAGAAGCCCAGGGAGGATGGGAGGGCTTAGAACATGGCTGGGCACTGTGGTTTCTTCCAGAGAAGTGGAGGGCATTTGCTTTACCTTGCCACAACCACTTGGGATAGGGTGTGCACCTCAGGAAAACTGTTTCCGTGGGAAGCCGGCTTTTTCAAAGGGGTCTCAGGGCCGTGTGCCTCGGCTGTCCCTCCGGCTCCCCAAAGCACAGGGACGAGGTGAGGGGCTTAGACCATGCCTGGGCAATGTTGTTTCTTACACCTGGGTGTGTGGCATTTTGTTGAGCTGGCTACCCCCACTTGGGATAGGTGTTCCACAGCAAGCACCTACTGTTCGTCGGAAGCCGTTTTGCCTCAGGGGTCTCCGGGCTGTGTTCGTTGGGGTTGAACTCCTGCTAGCAAAACCGCCGGGTTGAGGGAAGGGTTCACACTGTGCCTGGGCCCTGTGGTCTCTTCCAGGTCAGTGTATGGCATTTCCTTCCCCTTGCCAGAGGCACCTGGGAGCATGTCTGCACGTGGAGAAAAGACTTTCCCGTGGGAAGCCGGGTTTTGTCAAACGGGTCCCAGTGCTCTGCTCCTCTCTTTTCACTCCTGCTGCCAGAAGCCCAGGGAGGATGGGAGGGCTTAGAACATGGCTGGGCACTGTGGTTTCTTCCAGAGAAGTGGAGGGCATTTGCTTTACCTTGCCACAACCACTTGGGATAGGGTGTGCACCTCAGGAAAACTGTCTCCGTGGGAAGCCGGCTTTTTGCAAAGGGGTCTCAGGGCCGTGTGCCTCGGCTGTCCCTCCGGCTCCCCAAAGCACAGGGACGAGGTGAGGGGCTTAGACCATGCCTGGGCAATGTTGTTTCTTACACCTGGGTGTGTGGCATTTTGTTGAGCTGGCTACCCCCACTTGGGATAGGTGTTCCACAGCAAGCACCTATTGTTCGTCGGAAGCCGTTTTTGCCCCAGGGGTCTCCGGGCTGTGTTCGTTGGGGTTGAACTCCTGCTAGCAAACCCGCCGGGTTGAGGGAAGGGTTCAGACTGTGCCTGGGCCCTGTGGTCTCTTCCAGGTCAGTGTATGGCATTTCCTTCCCCTTGCCCCAGGCACCTGGGAGCATGTCTGCACGTGGAGAAAGACTTTCCCGTGGGAAGCCGGGTTTTGTCAAACGGGTCCCCGTGCTCTGCTCCTCTCTTTTCACTCCTGCTGCCAGAAGCCCAGGGAGGATGGGAGGGCTTAGAACATGGCTGGGCACTGTGGTTTCTTCCAGAGAAGTGGAGGGCATTTGCTTTACCTTGCCACAACCACTTGGGATAGGGTGTGCACCTCAGGAAAACTGTCTCCGTGGGAAGCCGGCTTTTTCAAAGGGGTCTCAGGGCCGTGTGCCTCGGCTGTCCCTCCGGCTCCCCAAAGCACAGGGACGAGGTGAGGGGCTTAGACCATGCCTGGGCAATGTTGTTTCTTACACCTGGGTGTGTGGCATTTTGTTGAGCTGGCTATCCCCACTTGGGATAGGTGTTCCACAGCAAGCACCTATTTTTCGTCGGAAACGGTTTTTGCCCCAGGGGTCTCCGGGCTATGTTCGTTGGGGTTTAACTCCTGCTAGCAAAACCGCCGGTTTGAGGGAAGGGTTCAGACTGTGCCTGGGCCCTGTGGTCTCTTCCAGGTCAGTGTATGGCATTTCCTTCCCCTTGCCCCAGGCACCTGGGAGCATGTCTGCACGTGGAGAAAGACTTTCCCGTCGGAAGCCGGTTTTTGTCAAACGGGTCCCCGTGCTCTTCTCCTCTCTTTTCACTCCTGCTGCCAGAAGCCCAGGGACGATGGGAGGGCTTAGAACATGGCTGGGCACTGTGGTTTCTTCCAGAGAAGTGGAGGGCATTTGCTTTACTTTGCCACAACCACTTGGGATAGGGTGTGCACCTCAGGAAAACTGTCTCCGTGGGAAGCCGGCTTTTTCAAAGGGGTCTCAGGGCCGTGTGCCTCGGCTGTCCCTCCGGCTCCCCAAAGCACAGGGACGAGGTGAGGGGCTTAGACCATGCCTGGGCAATGTTGTTTCTTACACCTGGGTGTGTGGCATTTTGTTGAGCTGGCTACCCCCACTTGGGATAGGTGTTCCACAGCAAGCACCTATTGTTCGTCGGAAGCCGTTTTTGCCCCAGGGGTCTCCGGGCTGTGTTCGTTGGGGTTGAACTCCTGCTAGCAAAACCGCCGGGTTGAGGGAAGGGTTCAGACTGTGCCTGGGCCCTGAGGTCTCTTCCAGGTCAGTGTATGGCATTTCCTTCCCCTTGCCCCAGGCACCTGGGAGCATGTCTGCACGTGGAGAAAGACTTTCCCGTGGGAAGCCGAGTTTTGTCAAACGGGTCCCCGTGCTCTGCTCCTCTCTTTTCACTCCTGCTGCCAGAAGCCCAGGGAGGATGGGAGGGCTTAGAACATGGCTGGGCACTGTGGTTTCTTCCAGAGAAGTGGAGGGCATTTGCTTTACCTTGCCACAACCACTTGGGATAGGGTGTGCACCTCAGGAAAACTGTTTCCGTGGGAAGCCGGCTTTTTCAAAGGGGTCTCGGGGCCGTGTGCCTCGGCTGTCCCTCCGGCTCCCCAAAGCACAGGGACGAGGTGAGGGGCTTAGACCATGCCTGGGCAATGTTGTTTCTTACACCTGGGTGTGTGGCATTTTGTTGAGCTGGCTACCCCCACTTGGGATAGGTGTTCCACAGCAAGCACCTATTGTTCGTCGGAAGCCGTTTTTGCCCCAGGGGTTTCCGGGCTGTGTTCGTTGGGGTTGAACTCCTGCTAGCAAACCCGCCGGGTTGAGGGAAGGGTTCAGACTGTGCCTGGGCCCTGTGGTCTCTTCCAGGTCAGTGTATGGCATTTCCTTCCCCTTGCCCCAGGCACCTGGGAGCATGTCTGCACGTGGAGAAAGACTTTCCCGTCGGAAGCCGGTTTTTGTCAAACGGGTTCCCCGTGCTCTTCTCCTCTCTTTTCACTCCTGCTGCCAGAAGCCCAGGGAGGATGGGAGGGCTTAGAACATGGCTGGGCACTGTGGTTTCTTCCAGAGAAGTGGAGGGCATTTGCTTTACCTTGCCACAACCACTTGGGATAGGGTGTGCACCTCAGGAAAACTGTTTCCGTGGGAAGCCGGCTTTTTCAAAGGGGTCTCAGGGCCGTGTGCCTCGGCTGTCCCTCCAGCTCCCCAAAGCACAGGGACGAGGTGAGGGGCTTAGACCATGCCTGGGCAATGTTGTTTCTTACAACTGGGTGTGTGGCATTTTGTTGAGCTGGCTACCCCCACTTGGGATAGGTGTTCCACAGCAAGCACCTATTGTTCGTCGGAAGCCGTTTTTGCCCCAGGGGTCTCCGGGCTCTGTTCGTTGGGGTTGAACTCCTGCTAGCAAAACCGCCGGGTTGAGGGAAGGGTTCAGACTGTGCCTGGGCCCTGTGGTCTCTTCCAGGTCAGTGTATGGCATTTCCTTCCCCTTGCCATAGGCACCTGGGAGCATGTCTGCACGTGGAGAAAGACTTTCCCGTGGGAAGCCGGGTTTTGTCAAACGGGTCCCAGTGCTCTGCTCCTCTCTTTTCACTCCTGCTGCCAGAAGCCCAGGGACGATGGGAGGGCTTAGAACATGGCTGGGCACTGTGGTTTCTTCCAGAGAAGTGGAGGGCATTTGCTTTACCTTGCCACAACCACTTGGGATAGGGTGTGCACCTCAGGAAAACTGTTTCCGTGGGAAGCCGGCTTTTTCAAAGGGGTCTCAGGGCCGTGTGCCTCGGCTGTCCCTCCGGCTCCCCAAAGCACAGGGACGAGGTGAGGGGCTTAGACCATGCCTGGGCAATGTTGTTTCTTACACCTGGGTGTGTGGCATTTTGTTGAGCTGGCTACCCCCACTTGGGATAGGTGTTCCACAGCAAGCACCTATTGTTCGTCGGAAGCCGTTTTTGCCCCAGGGGTCTCCGGGCTGTGTTCGTTGGGGTTGAACTCCTGCTAGCAAAACCGCCGGGTTGAGGGAAGGGTTCAGACTGTGCCTGGGCCCTGTGGTCTCTTCCAGGTCAGTGTATGGCATTTCCTTCCCCTTGCCCCAGGCACCTGGGAGCATGTCTGCACGTGGAGAAAGACTTTCCCGTGGGAAGCCGAGTTTTGTCAAACGGGTCCCTGTGCTCTGCTCCTCTCTTTTCACTCCTGCTGCCAGAAGCCCAGGGAGGATGGGAGGGCTTAGAACATGGCTGGGCACTGTGGTTTCTTCCAGAGAAGTGGAGGGCATTTGCTTTACTTTGCCACAACCACTTGGGATAGGGTGTGCACCTCAGGAAAACTGTCTCCGTGGGAAGCCGGCTTTTTCAAAGGGGTCTCAGGGCCGTGTGCCTCGGCTGTCCCTCCGGCTCCCCAAAGCACAGGGACGAGGTGAGGGGCTTAGACCATGCCTGGGCAATGTTGTTTCTTACACCTGGGTGTGTGGCATTTTGTTGAGCTGGCTACCCCCACTTGGGATAGGTGTTCCACAGCAAGCACCTATTGTTCGTCGGAAGCCGTTTTTGCCCCAGGGGTCTCCGGGCTGTGTTCGTTGGGGTTGAACTCCTGCTAGCAAAACCGCCGGGTTGAGGGAAGGGTTCAGACTGTGCCTGGGCCCTGAGGTCTCTTCCAGGTCAGTGTATGGCATTTCCTTCCCCTTGCCCCAGGCACCTGGGAGCATGTCTGCACGTGGAGAAAGACTTTCCCGTGGGAAGCCGAGTTTTGTCAAACGGGTCCCCGTGCTCTGCTCCTCTCTTTTCACTCCTGCTGCCAGAAGCCCAGGGAGGATGGGAGGGCTTAGAACATGGCTGGGCACTGTGGTTTCTTCCAGAGAAGTGGAGGGCATTTGCTTTACTTTGCCACAACCACTTGGGATAGGGTGTGCACCTCAGGAAAACTGTCTCCGTGGGAAGCCGGGTTTTTCAAAGGGGTCTCAGGGCCGTGTGCCTCGGCTGTCCCTCCGGCTCCCCAAAGCACAGGGACGAGGTGAGGGGCTTAGACCATGCCTGGGCAATGTTGTTTCTTACACCTGGGTGTGTGGCATTTTGTTGAGCTGGCTACCCCCACTTGGGATAGGTGTTCCACAGCAAGCACCTATTGTTCGTCGGAAGCCGTTTTTGCCCCAGGGGTCTCCGGGCTGTGTTCATTGGGGTTGAACTCCTGCTAGCAAACCCGCCGGGTTGAGGGAAGGGTTCAGACTGTGCCTGGGCCCTGTGGTCTCTTCCAGGTCAGTGTATGGCATTTCCTTCCCCTTGCCCCAGGCACCTGGGAGCATGTCTGCACGTGGAGAAAGACTTTCCCGTGGGAAGCCGGGTTTTGTCAAACGGGTCCCCGTGCTCTGCTCCTATCTTTTCACTCCTGCTGCCAGAAGCCCAGGGAGGATGGGAGGGCTTAGAACATGGCTGGGCACTGTGGTTTCTTCCAGAGAAGTGGAGGGCATTTGCTTTACCTTGCCACAACCACTTGGGATAGGGTGTGCACCTCAGGAAAACTGTCTCCGTGGGAAGCCGGCTTTTTGCAAAGGGGTCTCAGGGCCGTGTGCCTCGGCTGTCCCTCCGGCTCCCCAAAGCACAGGGACGAGGTGAGGGGCTTAGACCATGCCTGGGCAATGTTGTTTCTTACACCTGGGTGTGTGGCATTTTGTTGAGCTGGCTACCCCCACTTGGGATAGGTGTTCCACAGCAAGCACCTATTGTTCGTCGGAAGCCGTTTTTGACCCAGGGGTCTCCGGGCTGTGTTCGTTGGGGTTGAACTCCTGCTAGCAAAACCGCCGGGTTGAGGGAAGGGTTCAGACTGTGCCTGGGCCCTGTGGTCTCTTCCAGGTCAGTGTATGGCATTTCCTTCCCCTTGCCCCAGGCACCTGGGAGCATGTCTGCACGTGGAGAAAGACTTTCCCGTCGGAAGCCGGGTTTTGTCAAACGGGGCCCAGTGCTCTGCTCCTCTCTTTTCACTCCTGCTGCCAGAAGCCCAGGGAGGATGGGAGGGCTTAGAACATGGCTGGGCACTGTGGTTTCTTCCAGAGAAGTGGAGGGCATTTGCTTTACCTTGCCACAACCACTTGGGATAGGGTGTGCACCTCAGGAAAACTGTCTCCGTGGGAAGCCGGCTTTTTGCAAAGGGGTCTCAGGGCCGTGTGCCTCGGCTGTCCCTCCGGCTCCCCAAAGCACAGGGACGAGGTGAGGGGCTTAGACCATGCCTGGGCAATGTTGTTTCTTACACCTGGGTGTGTGGCATTTTGTTGAGCTGGCTACCCCCACTTGGGATAGGTGTTCCACAGCAAGCACCTATTGTTCGTCGGAAGCCGTTTTTGCCCCAGGGGTCTCCGGGCTGTGTTCGTTGGGGTTGAACTCCTGCTAGCAAAATCGCCGGGTTGAGGGAAGGGTTCAGACTGTGCCTGGGCCCTGTGGTCTCTTCCAGGTCAGTGTATGGCATTTCCTTCCCCTTGCCACAGGCACCTGGGAGCATGTCTGCACGTGGAGAAAGACTTTCCCGTGGGAAGCCGGTTTTTGTCAAACGGGTCCCAGTGCTCTGCTCCTCTCTTTTCACTCCTGCTGCCAGAAGCCCAGGGAGGATGGGAGGGCTTAGAACATGGCTGGGCACTGTGGTTTCTTCCAGAGAAGTGGAGGGCATTTGCTTTACCTTGCCACAACCTCTTGGGATAGGGTGTGCACCTCAGGAAAACTGTCTCCGTGGGAAGCCGGCTTTTTGCCAAGGGGTCTCAGGGCCGTGTGCCTCGGCTGTCCCTCCGGCTCCCCAAAGCACAGGGACGAGGTGAGGGGCTTAGACCATGCCTGGGCAATGTTGTTTCTTACACCTGGGTGTGTGGCATTTTGTTGAGCTGGCTACCCCCACTTGGGATAGGTGTTCCACCGCAAGCACCTATTGTTCGTCGGAAGCCGTTTTTGCCCCAGGGGTCTCCGGGCTGTGTTCGTTGGGGTTGAACTCCTGCTAGCAAAACCGCCGGGTTGAGGGAAGGGTTCAGACTGTGCCTGGGCCCTGTGGTCTCTTCCAGGTCAGTGTATGGCATTTCCTTCCCCTTGCCCCAGGCACCTGGGAGCATGTCTGCACGTGGAGAAAGACTTTCCCGTGGGAAGCCGGTTTTTGTCCAACGGGTCCCAGTGCTCTGCTCCTCTCTTTTCACTCTTGCTGCCAGAAGCCCAGGGAGGATGGGAGGGCTTAGAATATGGCTGGGCACTGTGGTTTCTTCCAGAGAAGTGGAGGGCATTTGCTTTACCTTGCCACAACCACTTGGGATAGGGTGTGCACCTCAGGAAAACTGTCTCCGTGGGAAGCCGGCTTTTTGCAAAGTGGTCTCAGGGCCGTGTGCCTCGGCTGTCCCTCCGGCTCCCCAAAGCACAGGGACGAGGTGAGGGGCTTAGACCATGCCTGGGCAATGTTGTTTCTTACACCTGGGTGTGTGGCATTTTGTTGAGCTGGCTACCCCCACTTGGGATAGGTGTTCCACAGCAAGCACCTATTGTTCGTCAGAAGCCGTTTTTGCCCCAGGGGTCTCCGGGCTGTGTTCGTTGGGGTTGAACTCCTGCTAGCAAAACCGCCGGGTTGAGGGAAGGGTTCAGACTGTGCCTGGGCCCTGTGGTCTCTTCCAGGTCAGTGTATGGCATTTCCTTCCCCTTGCCACAGGCACCTGGGAGCATGTCTGCACGTGGAGAAAGACTTTCCCGTGGGAAGCCGGGTTTTGTCAAATGGGTCCCAGTGCTCTGTTCCTCTCTTTTCACTCCTGCTGTCAGAAGCCCAGGGAGGATGCGAGGGCTTAGAACATGGCTGGGCACTGTGGTTTCTTCCAGAGAAGTGGAGGGCATTTGCTTTACTTTGCCACAACCACTTGGGATAGGGTGTGCACCTCAGGAAAACTGTCTCCGTGGGAAGCCGGCTTTTTCAAAGGGGTCTCAGGGCCGTGTGCCTCGGCTGTCCCTCCAGCTCCCCAAAGCACAGGGACGAGGTGAGGGGCTTAGACCATGCCTGGGCAATGTTGTTTCTTACACCTGGGTGTGTGGCATTTTGTTGAGCTGGCTACCCCCACTTGGGATAGGTGTTCCACAGCAAGCACCTATTGTTCGTCGGAAGCCGTTTTTGACCCAGGGGTCTCCGGGCTGTGTTCGTTGGGGTTGAACTCCTGCTAGCAAAACCGCCGGGTTGAGGGAAGGGTTCAGACTGTGCCTGGGCCCTGTGGTCTCTTCCAGGTCAGTGTATGGCATTTCCTTCCCCTTGCCCCAGGCACCTGGGAGCATGTCTGCACGTGGAGAAAGACTTTCCCGTGGGAAGCCGGGTTTTGTCAAACGGGTCCCTGTGCTCTGCTCCTCTCTTTTCACTCCTGCTGCCAGAAGCCCAGGGAGGATGGGAGGGCTTAGAACATGGCTGGGCACTGTGGTTTCTTCCAGAGAAGTGGAGGGCATTTGCTTTACTTTGCCACAACCACTTGGGATAGGGTGTGCACCTCAGGAAAACTGTCTCCGTGGGAAGCCGGCTTTTTCAAAGGGGTCTCAGGGCCGTGTGCCTCGGCTGTCCCTCCGGCTCCCCAAAGCACAGGGACGAGGTGAGGGGCTTAGACCATGCCTGGGCAATGTTGTTTCTTACACCTGGGTGTGTGGCATTTTGTTGAGCTGGCTACCCCCACTTGGGATAGGTGTTCCACAGCAAGCACCTATTGTTCGTCGGAAGCCGTTTTTGCCCCAGGGGTCTCCGGGCTGTGTTCGTTGGGGTTGAACTCCTGCTAGCAAAACCGCCGGGTTGAGGGAAGGGTTCAGACTGTGCCTGGGCCCTGAGGTCTCTTCCAGGTCAGTGTATGGCATTTCCTTCCCCTTGCCCCAGGCACCTGGGAGCATGTCTGCACGTGGAGAAAGACTTTCCCGTGGGAAGCCGAGTTTTGTCAAACGGGTCCCCGTGCTCTGCTCCTCTCTTTTCACTCCTGCTGCCAGAAGCCCAGGGAGGATGGGAGGGCTTAGAACATGGCTGGGCACTGTGGTTTCTTCCAGAGAAGTGGAGGGCATTTGCTTTACTTTGCCACAACCACTTGGGATAGGGTGTGCACCTCAGGAAAACTGTCTCCGTGGGAAGCCGGGTTTTTCAAAGGGGTCTCAGGGCCGTGTGCCTCGGCTGTCCCTCCGGCTCCCCAAAGCACAGGGACGAGGTGAGGGGCTTAGACCATGCCTGGGCAATGTTGTTTCTTACACCTGGGTGTGTGGCATTTTGTTGAGCTGGCTACCCCCACTTGGGATAGGTGTTCCACAGCAAGCACCTATTGTTCGTCGGAAGCCGTTTTTGCCCCAGGGGTCTCCGGGCTCTGTTCGTTGGGGTTGAACTCCTGCTAGCAAACCCGCCGGGTTGAGGGAAGGGTTCAGACTGTTCCTGGGCCCTGTGGTCTCTTCCAGGTCAGTGTATGGCATTTCCTTCCCCTTGCCCCAGGCACCTGGGAGCATGTCTGCACGTGGAGAAAGACTTTCCCGTGGGAAGCCGGGTTTTGTCAAACGGGTCCCCGTGCTCTGCTCCTCTCTTTTCACTCCTGCTGCCAGAAGCCCAGGGAGGATGGGAGGGCTTAGAACATGGCTGGGCACTGTGGTTTCTTCCAGAGAAGTGGAGGGCATTTGCTTTACCTTGCCACAACCACTTGGGATAGGGTGTGCACCTCAGGAAAACTGTCTCCGTGGGAAGCCGGCTTTTTGCAAAGGGGTCTCAGGGCCGTGTGCCTCGGCTGTCCCTCCGGCTCCCCAAAGCACAGGGACGAGGTGAGGGGCTTAGACCATGCCTGGGCAATGTTGTTTCTTACACCTGGGTGTGTGGCATTTTGTTGAGCTGGCTACCCCCACTTGGGATAGGTGTTCCACAGCAAGCACCTATTGTTCGTCGGAAGCCGTTTTTGACCCAGGGGTCTCCGGGCTGTGTTCGTTGGGGTTGAACTCCTGCTAGCAAAACCGCCGGGTTGAGGGAAGGGTTCAGACTGTGCCTGGGCCCTGTGGTCTCTTCCAGGTCAGTGTATGGCATTTCCTTCCCCTTGCCCCAGGCACCTGGGAGCATGTCTGCACGTGGAGAAAGACTTTCCCGTCGGAAGCCGGGTTTTGTCAAACGGGGCCCAGTGCTCTGCTCCTCTCTTTTCACTCCTGCTGCCAGAAGCCCAGGGACGATGGGAGGGCTTAGAACATGGCTGGGCACTGTGGTTTCTTCCAGAGAAGTGGAGGGCATTTGCTTTACCTTGCCACAACCACTTGGGATAGGGTGTGCACCTCAGGAAAACTGTCTCCGTGGGAAGCCGGCTTTTTGCAAAGGGGTCTCAGGGCCGTGTGCCTCGGCTGTCCCTCCGGCTCCCCAAAGCACAGGGACGAGGTGAGGGGCTTAGACCATGCCTGGGCAATGTTGTTTCTTACACCTGGGTGTGTGGCATTTTGTTGAGCTGGCTACCCCCACTTGGGATAGGTGTTCCACAGCAAGCACCTATTGTTCGTCGGAAGCCGTTTTTGCCCCAGGGGTCTCCGGGCTGTGTTCGTTGGGGTTGAACTCCTGCTAGCAAAACGGCCGGGTTGAGGGAAGGGTTCAGACTGTGCCTGGGCCCTGTGGTCTCTTCCAGGTCAGTGTATGGCATTTCCTTCCCCTTGCCACAGGCACCTGGGAGCATGTCTGCACGTGGAGAAAGACTTTCCCGTGGGAAGCCGGTTTTTGTCAAACGGGTCCCAGTGCTCTGCTCCTCTCTTTTCACTCCTGCTGCCAGAAGCCCAGGGAGGATGGGAGGGCTTAGAACATGGCTGGGCACTGTGGTTTCTTCCAGAGAAGTGGAGGGCATTTGCTTTACCTTGCCACAACCACTTGGGATAGGGTCTGCACCTCAGGAAAACTGTCTCCGTGGGAAGCCGGCTTTTTCAAAGGGGTCTCAGGGCCGTGTGCCTCGGCTGTCCCTCCGGCTCCCCAAAGCACAGGGACGAGGTGAGGGGCTTAGACCATGCCTGGGCAATGTTGTTTCTTACACCTGGGTGTGTGGCATTTTGTTGAGCTGGCTACCCCCACTAGGGATAGGTGTTCCACAGTAAGCACCTATTGTTCGTCGGAAGCCGTTTTTGCCCCAGGGGTCTCCGGGCTGTGTTCGTTGGGGTTGAACTCCTGCTAGGAAACCCCCCGGGTTGAGGGAAGGGTTCAGACTGTGCCTGGGCCCTGTGGTCTCTTCCAGGTCAGTGTATGGCATTTCCTTCCCCTTGCCCCAGGCACCTGGGAGCATGTCTGCACGTGGAGAAAGACTTTCCCGTGGGAAGCCGGGTTTTGTCAAACGGGTCCCCGTGCTCTGCTCCTCTCTTTTCACTCCTGCTGCCAGAAGCCCAGGGAGGATGGGAGGGCTTAGAACATGGCTGGGCACTGTGGTTTCTTCCAGAGAAGTGGAGGGCATTTGCTTTACCTTGCCACAACCACTTGGGATAGGGTGTGCACCTCAGGAAAACTGTCTCCGTGGGAAGCCGGCTTTTTGCAAAGGGGTCTCAGGGCCGTGTGCCTCGGCTGTCCCTCCGGCTCCCCAAAGCACAGGGACGAGGTGAGGGGCTTAGACCATGCCTGGGCAATGTTGTTTCTTACACCTGGGTGTGTGGCATTTTGTTGAGCTGGCTACCCCCACTTGGGATAGGTGTTCCACAGCAAGCACCTATTGTTCGTCGGAAGCCGTTTTTGACCCAGGGGTCTCCGGGCTGTGTTCGTTGGGGTTGAACTCCTGCTAGCAAAACCGCCGGGTTGAGGGAAGGGTTCAGACTGTGCCTGGGCCCTGTGGTCTCTTCCAGGTCAGTGTATGGCATTTCCTTCCCCTTGCCCCAGGCACCTGGGAGCATGTCTGCACGTGGAGAAAGACTTTCCCGTCGGAAGCCGGGTTTTGTCAAACGGGGCCCAGTGCTCTGCTCCTCTCTTTTCACTCCTGCTGCCAGAAGCCCAGGGACGATGGGAGGGCTTAGAACATGGCTGGGCACTGTGGTTTCTTCCAGAGAAGTGGAGGGCATTTGCTTTACCTTGCCACAACCACTTGGGATAGGGTGTGCACCTCAGGAAAACTGTCTCCGTGGGAAGCCGGCTTTTTGCAAAGGGGTCTCAGGGCCGTGTGCCTCGGCTGTCCCTCCGGCTCCCCAAAGCACAGGGACGAGGTGAGGGGCTTAGACCATGCCTGGGCAATGTTGTTTCTTACACCTGGGTGTGTGGCATTTTGTTGAGCTGGCTACCCCCACTTGGGATAGGTGTTCCACAGCAAGCACCTATTGTTCGTCGGAAGTCGTTTTTGCCCCAGGGGTCTCCGGGCTGTGTTCGTTGGGGTTGAACTCCTGCTAGCAAAACCGCCGGGTTGAGGGAAGGGTTCAGACTGTGCCTGGGCCCTGTGGTCTCTTCCAGGTCAGTGTATGGCATTTCCTTCCCCTTGCCACAGGCACCTGGGAGCATGTCTGCACGTGGAGAAAGACTTTCCCGTGGGAAGCCGGTTTTTGTCAAACGGGTCCCAGTGCTCTGCTCCTCTCTTTTCACTCCTGCTGCCAGAAGCCCAGGGAGGATGGGAGGGCTTAGAACATGGCTGGGCACTGTGGTTTCTTCCAGAGAAGTGGAGGGCATTTGCTTTACCTTGCCACAACCACTTGGGATAGGGTCTGCACCTCAGGAAAACTGTCTCCGTGGGAAGCCGGCTTTTTCAAAGGGGTCTCAGGGCCCTGTGCCTCGGCTGTCCCTCCGGCTCCCCAAAGCACAGGGACGAGGTGAGGGGCTTAGACCATGCCTGGGCAATGTTGTTTCTTACACCTGGGTGTGTGGCATTTTGTTGAGCTGGCTACCCCCACTAGGGATAGGTGTTCCACAGTAAGCACCTATTGTTCGTCGGAAGCCGTTTTTGCCCCAGGGGTCTCCGGGCTGTGTTCGTTGGGGTTGAACTCCTGCTAGGAAACCCCCCGGGTTGAGGGAAGGGTTCAGACTGTGCCTGGGCCCTGTGGTCTCTTCCAGGTCAGTGTATGGCATTTCCTTCCCCTTGCCCCAGGCACCTGGGAGCATGTCTGCACGTGGAGAAAGACTTTCCCGTGGGAAGCCGGGTTTTGTCAAACGGGTCCCCGTGCTCTGCTCCTCTCTTTTCACTCCTGCTGCCAGAAGCCCAGGGAGGATGGGAGGGCTTAGAACATGGCTGGGCACTGTGGTTTCTTCCAGAGAAGTGGAGGGCATTTGCTTTACCTTGCCACAACCACTTGGGATAGGGTGTGCACCTCAGGAAAACTGTCTCCGTGGGAAGCTGGCTTTTTGCAAAGGGGTCTCAGGGCCGTGTGCCTCGGCTGTCCCTCCGGCTCCCCAAAGCACAGGGACGAGTTGAGGGGCTTAGACCATGCCTGGGCAATGTTGTTTCTTACACCTGGGTGTGTGGCATTTTGTTGAGCTGGCTACCCCCACTTGGGATAGGTGTTCCACAGCAAGCACCTATTGTTCGTCGGAAGCCGTTTTTGCCCCAGGGGTCTCCGGACTCTGTTCGTTGGGGTTGAACTCTTGCTAGCAAAACCGCCGGGTTGAGGGAAGGGTTCAGACTGTGCCTGGGCCCTGTGGTCTCTTCCAGGTCAGTGTATGGCATTTCCTTCCCCTTGCCCCAGGCACCTGGGAGCATGTCTGCACGTGGAGAAAGACTTTCCCGTGGGAAGCCGGGTTTTGTCAAACGGGTCCCAGTGCTCTGCTCCTCTCTTTTCACTCCTGCTGCCAGAAGCCCAGGGACGATGGGAGGGCTTAGAACATGGCTGGGCACTGTGGTTTCTTCCAGAGAAGTGGAGGGCATTTGCTTTACCTTGCCACAACCACTTGGGATAGGGTGTGCACCTCAGGAAAACTGTCTCCGTGGGAAGCCGGCTTTTTCAAAGGGGTCTCAGGGCCGTGTGCCTCGGCTGTCCCTCCGGCTCCCCAAAGCACAGGGACGAGGTGAGGGGCTTAGACCATGCCTGGGCAATGTTGTTTCTTACACCTGGGTGTGTGGCATTTTGTTGAGCTGGCTATCCCCACTTGGGATAGGTGTTCCACAGCAAGCACCTATTTTTCGTCGGAAACGGTTTTTGCCCCAGGGTCTCCGGGCTATGTTCGTTGGGGTTGAACTCCTGCTAGCAAAACCGCCGGTTTGAGGGAAGGGTTCAGACTGTGCCTGGGCCCTGTGGTCTCTTCCAGGTCAGTGTATGGCATTTCCTTCCCCTTGCCCCAGGCACCTGGGAGCATGTCTGCACGTGGAGAAAGACTTTCCCGTCGGAAGCCGGTTTTTGTCAAACGGGTCCCCGTGCTCTGCTCCTCTCTTTTCACTCCTGCTGCCAGAAGCCCAGGGAGGATGGGAGGGCTTAGAACATGGCTGGGCACTGTGGTTTCTTCCAGAGAAGTGGAGGGCATTTGCTTTACCTTGCCACAACCACTTGGGATAGGGTGTGCACCTCAGGAAAACTGTTTCCGTGGGAAGCCGGCTTTTTCAAAGGGGTCTCAGGGCCGTGTGCCTCGGCTGTCCCTCCGGCTCCCCAAAGCACAGGGACGAGGTGAGGGGCTTAGACCATGCCTGGGCAATGTTGTTTCTTACACCTGGGTGTGTGGCATTTTGTTGAGCTGGCTACCCCCACTTGGGATAGGTGTTCCACAGCAAGCACCTATTGTTCGTCGGAAGCCGTTTTTGCCCCAGGGGTCTCCGGGCTGTGTTCGTTGGGGTTGAACTCCTGCTAGCAAACCCGCCGGGTTGAGGGAAGGGTTCAGACTGTGCCTGGGCCCTGTGGTCTCTTCCAGGTCAGTGTATGGCATTTCCTTCCCCTTGCCACAGGCACCTGGGAGCATGTCTGCACGTGGAGAAAGACTTTCCCGTGGAAAGCCGGGTTTTGTCAAACGGGTCCCAGTGCTCTGCTCCTCTCTTTTCACTCCTGCTGCCAGAAGCCCAGGGAGGATGGGAGGGCTTAGAACATGGCTGGGCACTGTGGTTTCTTCCAGAGAAGTGGAGGGCATTTGCTTTACCTTGCCACAACCACTTGGGATAGGGTCTGCACCTCAGGAAAACTGTCTCCGTGGGAAGCCGGCTTTTTCAAAGGGGTCTCAGGGCCCTGTGCCTCGGCTGTCCCTCCGGCTCCCCAAAGCACAGGGACGAGGTGAGGGGCTTAGACCATGCCTGGGCAATGTTGTTTCTTACACCTGGGTGTGTGGCATTTTGTTGAGCTGGCTACCCCCACTAGGGATAGGTGTTCCACAGTAAGCACCTATTGTTCGTCGGAAGCCGTTTTTGCCGCAGGGGTCTCCGGGCTGTGTTCGTTGGGGTTGAACTCCTGCTAGGAAACCCCCCGGGTTGAGGGAAGGGTTCAGACTGTGCCTGGGCCCTGTGGTCTCTTCCAGGTCAGTGTATGGCATTTCCTTCCCCTTGCCCCAGGCACCTGGGAGCATGTCTGCACGTGGAGAAAGACTTTCCCGTGGGAAGCCGGGTTTTGTCAAACGGGTCCCCGTGCTCTGCTCCTCTCTTTTCACTCCTGCTGCCAGAAGCCCAGGGAGGATGGGAGGGCTTAGAACATGGCTGGGCACTGTGGTTTCTTCCAGAGAAGTGGAGGGCATTTGCTTTACCTTGCCACAACCACTTGGGATAGGGTGTGCACCTCAGGAAAACTGTCTCCGTGGGAAGCCGGCTTTTTGCAAAGGGGTCTCAGGGCCGTGTGCCTCGGCTGTCCCTCCGGCTCCCCAAAGCACAGGGACGAGTTGAGGGGCTTAGACCATGCCTGGGCAATGTTGTTTCTTACACCTGGGTGTGTGGCATTTTGTTGAGCTGGCTACCCCCACTTGGGATAGGTGTTCCACAGCAAGCACCTATTGTTCGTCGGAAGCCGTTTTTGCCCCAGGGGTCTCCGGACTCTGTTCGTTGGGGTTGAACTCTTGCTAGCAAAACCGCCGGGTTGAGGGAAGGGTTCACACTGTGCCTGGGCCCTGTGGTCTCTTCCAGGTCAGTGTATGGCATTTCCTTCCCCTTGCCCCAGGCACCTGGGAGCATGTCTGCACGTGGAGAAAGACTTTCCCGTGGGAAGCCGGGTTTTGTCAAACGGGTCCCAGTGCTCTGCTCCTCTCTTTTCACTCCTGCTGCCAGAAGCCCAGGGACGATGGGAGGGCTTAGAACATGGCTGGGCACTGTGGTTTCTTCCAGAGAAGTGGAGGGCATTTGCTTTACCTTGCCACAACCACTTGGGATAGGGTGTGCACCTCAGGAAAACTGTCTCCGTGGGAAGCCGGCTTTTTCAAAGGGGTCTCAGGGCCGTGTGCCTCGGCTGTCCCTCCGGCTCCCCAAAGCACAGGGACGAGGTGAGGGGCTTAGACCATGCCTGGGCAATGTTGTTTCTTACACCTGGGTGTGTGGCATTTTGTTGAGCTGGCTATCCCCACTTGGGATAGGTGTTCCACAGCAAGCACCTATTTTTCGTCGGAAACGGTTTTTGCCCCAGGGTCTCCGGGCTATGTTCGTTGGGGTTGAACTCCTGCTAGCAAAACCGCCGGTTTGAGGGAAGGGTTCAGACTGTGCCTGGGCCCTGTGGTCTCTTCCAGGTCAGTGTATGGCATTTCCTTCCCCTTGCCCCAGGCACCTGGGAGCATGTCTGCACGTGGAGAAAGACTTTCCCGTCGGAAGCCGGTTTTTGTCAAACGGGTCCCCGTGCTCTGCTCCTCTCTTTTCACTCCTGCTGCCAGAAGCCCAGGGAGGATGGGAGGGCTTAGAACATGGCTGGGCACTGTGGTTTCTTCCAGAGAAGTGGAGGGCATTTGCTTTACCTTGCCACAACCACTTGGGATAGGGTGTGCACCTCAGGAAAACTGTTTCCGTGGGAAGCCGGCTTTTTCAAAGGGGTCTCAGGGCCGTGTGCCTCGGCTGTCCCTCCGGCTCCCCAAAGCACAGGGACGAGGTGAGGGGCTTAGACCATGCCTGGGCAATGTTGTTTCTTACACCTGGGTGTGTGGCATTTTGTTGAGCTGGCTACCCCCACTTGGGATAGGTGTTCCACAGCAAGCACCTATTGTTCGTCGGAAGCCGTTTTTGCCCCAGGGGTCTCCGGGCTGTGTTCGTTGGGGTTGAACTCCTGCTAGCAAAACCGCCGGGTTGAGGGAAGGGTTCAGACTGTGCCTGGGCCCTGTGGTCTCTTCCAGGTCAGTGTATGGCATTTCCTTCCCCTTGCCCCAGGCACCTGGGAGCATGTCTGCACGTGGAGAAAGACTTTCCCGTGGGAAGCCGGGTTTTGTCAAACGGGTCCCCGTGCTCTGCTCCTCTCTTTTCACTCCTGCTGCCAGAAGCCCAGGGACGATGGGAGGGCTTAGAACATGGCTGGGCACTGTGGTTTCTTCCAGAGAAGTGGAGGGCATTTGCTTTACTTTGCCACAACCACTTGGGATAGGGTCTGCACCTCAGGAAAACTGTCTCCGTGGGAAGCCGGCTTTTTCAAAGGGGTCTCAGGGCCGTGTGCCTCGGCTGTCCCTCCGGCTCCCCAAAGGACAGGGACGAGGTGAGGGGCTTAGACCATGCCTGGGCAATGTTGTTTCTTACACCTGGGTGTGTGGCATTTTGTTGAGCTGGCTACCCCCACTAGGGATAGGTGTTCCACAGTAAGCACCTATTGTTCGTCGGAAGCCGTTTTTGCCCCAGTGGTCTCCGGGCTGTGTTCGTTGGGGTTGAACTCCTGCTAGGAAACCCGCCGGGTTGAGGGAAGGGTTCAGACTGTGCCTGGGCCCTGTGGTCTCTTCCAGGTCAGTGTATGGCATTTCCTTCCCCTTGCCCCAGGCACCTGGGAGCATGTCTGCACGTGGAGAAAGACTTTCCCGTGGGAAGCCGGTTTTTGTCAAACGGGTCCCCGTGCTCTGCTCCTCTCTTTTCACTCCTGCTGCCAGAAGCCCAGGGAGGATGGGAGGGCTTAGAACATGGCTGGGCACTGTGGTTTCTTCCAGAGAAGTGGAGGGCATTTGCTTTACCTTGCCACAACCACTTGGGATAGGGTCTGCACCTCAGGAAAACTGTTTCCGTGGGAAGCCGGCTTTTTGCAAAGGGGTCTCAGGGCCGTGTGCCTCGGGTGTCCCTCCGGCTCCCCAAAGCACAGGGACGAGGTGAGGGGCTTAGACCATGCCTGGGCAATGTTGTTTCTTACACCTGGGTGTGTGGCATTTTGTTGAGCTGGCTACCCTCACTTGGGATTGGTTTTCCACAGCAAGCGCATATTGTTCGTCGGAAGCCGTTTTTGCCTCAGGTGTCTCCGGGCTGTGTTCGTTGGGGTTGAACTCCTGCTAGCAAAACCGCCGGGTTGACGGAACGGTTCAGACTGTGCCTGGGCCCTGTGGTCTCTTCCAGGTCAGTGTATGGCATTTCCTTCCCCTTGCCACAGGCACCTGGGAGCATGTCTGCACGTGGAGAAAGACTTTCTCGTGGGAAGCCGGGTTTTGTCAAACGGGTCCCAGTGCTCTGCTCCTCTCTTTTCACTCCTGCTGCCAGAAGCCCAGGGAGGATGGGAGGGCTTAGAACATGGCTGGGCACTGTGGTTTCTTCCAGAGAAGTGGAGGGCATTTGCTTTACATTGCCACAACCACTTGGGATAGGGTCTGCACCTCAGAAAAACTGTCTCCGTGGGAAGCCGGCTTTTTGCAAAGGGGTCTCAGGGCCGTGTACCTCCTCAGTCCGTCCGGATCCCCAAAGCACAGGGACGAGGTGAGGGGCTTAGACCATGCCTGGGCAATGTTGTTTCTTACACCTGGGTGTGTGGCATTTTGTTGAGCTGGCTATCCCCACTTGGGATAGGTGTTCCACAGCAAGCACCTATTTTTCGTCGGAAACGGTTTTTGCCCCAGGGGTCTCCGGGCTATGTTCGTTGGGGTTGAACTCCTGCTAGCAAAACCGCCGGGTTGAGGGAAGGGTTCAGACTGTGCCTGGGCCCTGTGGTCTCTTCCAGGTCAGTGTATGGCATTTCCTTCCCCTTGCCCCAGGCACCTGGGAGCATGTCTGCACGTGGAGAAAGACTTTCCCGTGGGAAGCCGGGTTTTGTCAAACGGGTCCCAGTGCTCTGCTCCTCTCTTTTCACTCCTGCTGCCAGAAGCCCAGGGAGGATGGGAGGGCTTAGAACATGGCTGGGCACTGTGGTTTCTTCCAGAGAAGTTGAGGGCATTTGCTTTACCTTGCCACAACCACTTGGGATAGGGTCTGCACCTCAGGAAAACTGTCTCCGTGGGAAGCCGGCTTTTTGCAAAGGTGTCTCAGGGCGGTGTGCCTCGGCTGTCCCTCCGGCTCCCCAAAGCACAGGGACGAGGTGAGGGGCTTAGACCATGCCTGGGCAATGTTGTTTCTTACACCTGGGTGTGTGGCATTTTGTTGAGCTGGCTACCCCCACTTGGGATAGGTGTTCCACAGCAAGCACCTATTGTTCGTCGGAAGCCGTTTTTGCCCCAGGGGTCTCCGGGCTGTGTTCGTTGGGGTTGAACTCCTGCTAGCAAACCCGCCGGGTTGAGGGAAGGGTTCAGACTGTGCCTGGTCCCTGTGGTCTCTTCCAGGTCAGTGTATGGCATTTCCTTCCCCTTGCCCCAGGCACCTGGGAGCATGTCTGCACGTGGAGAAAGACTTTCCCGTGGGAAGCCGGGTTTTGTCAAACGGGTCCCAGTGCTCTGCTCCTCTCTTTTCACTCC
The DNA here is from genome assembly GCF_023065955.2 of Ursus arctos. NCBI lineage: Eukaryota > Metazoa > Chordata > Mammalia > Carnivora > Ursidae > Ursus > Ursus arctos. The sequence continues at coordinate 80,194,694 of NW_026622764.1, read as the reverse complement.
TGCTGCCAGAAGCCCAGGGAGGATGGGAGGGCTTAGAACATGGCTGGGCACTGTGGTTTCTTCCAGAGAAGTGGAGGGCATTTGCTTTACCTTGCCACAACCACTTGGGATAGGGTCTGCACCTCAGGAAAACTGTCTCCGTGGGAAGCCGGCTTTTTGCAAAGGGGTCTCAGGGCCGTGGGCCTCGGCTGTCCCTCCGGCTCCCCAAAGCACAGGGACGAGGTGAGGGGCTTAGACCATGCCTGGGCAATGTTGTTTCTTACACCTGGGTGTGTGGCATTTTGTTGAGCTGGCTTCCCCCACTTGGGATAGGTGTTCCACAGCAAGCACCTATTGATCGTCGGAAGCCGTTTTTGCCCCAGGGGTCTCCGGGCTGTGTTCGTTGGGGTTGAACTCCTGCTAGCAAAACCGCCGGGTTGAGGGAAGGGTTCAGACTGTGCCTGGGCCCTGTGGTCTCTTCCAGGTCAGTGTATGGCATTTCCTTCCCCTTGCCCCAGGCACCTGGGAGCATGTCTGCACGTGGAGAAAGACTTTCCCGTGGGAAGCCGGGTTTTAAAAACGGGTCCCAGTGCTCTGCTCCTCTCTTTTCACTCCTGCTGCCAGAAGCCCAGGGAGGATGGGAGGGCTTAGAACATGGCTGGGCACTGTGGTTTCTTCCAGAGAAGTGGAGGGCATTTGCTTTACCTTGCCACAACCACTTGGGATAGGGTCTGCAACTCAGGAAAACTGTCTCCGTGGGAAGCCGGCTTTTTGCCAAGGGGTCTCAATGCCGTGGGCCTCGGCTGTCCCTCCGGCTCCCCAAAGCACAGGGACGAGGTGAGGGGCTTAGACCATGCCTGGGCAATGTTGTTTCTTACACCTGGGTGTGTGGCATTTTGTTGAGCTGGCTACCCCCACTTGGGATAGGAGTTCAACAGCAAGCACCTATTGTTCGTCAGAAGCTGTTTTTGCCCCAGGGGTCTCCGGGCTATGTTCGTTGGGGTTGAACTCCTGCTAGCAAAACCGCCGGGTTGAGGGAAGGGTTCACACTGTGCCTGGGCCCTGTGGTCTCTTCCAGGTCAGTGTATGGCATTTCCTTCCCCTTGCCCCAGGCACCTGGGAGCATGTCTGCACGTGGAGAAAGACTTTCCCGTGGGAATCCGGGTTTTGTCAAACGGGTCCCAGTGCTCTGCTCCTCTCTTTTCACTCCTGCTGCCAGAAGCCCAGGGAGGATGGGAGGGCTTAGAACATGGCTGGGCACTGTGGTTTCTTCCAGAGAAGTGGAGGGCATTTGCTTTACCTTGCCACAACCACTTGGGATAGGGTGTGCACCTCAGGAAAACTGTCTCCGTGGGAAGCCGGCTTTTTGCAAAGGGGTCTCAGGGCCGTGCGCCTCGGGTGTCCCTCCGGCTCCCCAAAGCACAGGGACGAGGTGAGGGGCTTAGACCATGCCTGGGCAATGTTGTTTCTTACACCTGGGTGTGTGGCATTTTGTTGAGCTGGCCACCCCCTCTTGGGATTGGTTTTCCACAGCAAGCGCCTATTGTTCGTCGGAAGCCGTTTTTGCTTCAGGGGTCTCCGGGCTGTGTTCGTTGGGGTTGAACTCCTGCTAGCAAAACCGCCTGGTTTAGGGAAGGGTTCAGACTGTGCCTGGGCCCTGTGGTCTCTTCCAGGTCAGTGTATGGCATTTCCTTCCCCTTGCCCCAGGCACCTGGGAGCATGTCTGCACGTGGAGAAAGACTTTCCCGTGGGAAGCCGGGTTTTGTCAAACGGGTCCCAGTGCTCTGCTCCTCTCTTTTCACTCCTGCTGCCAGAAGCCCAGGGAGGATGGGAGGGCTTAGAACATGGCTGGGCACTGTGGTTTCTTCCAGAGAAGTGGAGGGCATTTGCTTTACCTTGCCACAACCACTTGGGATAGCGTCTGCACCTCAGGAAAACTGTCTCCGTGGGAAGCCGGCTTTTTGCAAAGGGGTCTCAGGGCCGTGGGCCTCGGCTGTCCCTCCGGCTCCCCAAAGCACAGGGACGAGGTGAGGGGCTTAGACCATGCCTGGGCAATGTTGTTTCTTACACCTGGGTGTGTGGCATTTTGTTGAGCTGGCTTCCCCCACTTGGGATAGGTGTTCCACAGCAAGCACCTATTGATCGTCGGAAGTCGTTTTTGCCCCAGGGGTCTCCGGGCTGTGTTCATTGGGGTTGAACTCCTGCTAGCAAAACCGCCGGGTTGAGGGAAGGGTTCAGACTGTGCCTGGGCCCTGTGGTCTCTTCCAGGTCAGTGTATGGCATTTCCTTCCCCTTGCCCCAGGCACCTGGGAGCATGTCTGCACGTGGAGAAAGACTTTCCCGTGGAAAGCCGGGTTTTGTCAAACGGGTCCCAGTGCTCTGCTCCTCTCTTTTCACTCCTGCTGCCAGAAGCCCAGGGAGGATGGGAGGGCTTAGAACATGGCTGGGCATTGTGGTTTCTTCCAGAGAAGTGGAGGGCATTTGCTTTACCTTGCCACAACCACTTGGGATAGGGTCTGCACCTCAGGAAAACTGTCTCTGTGGGAAGCCGGCTTTTTGCAAAGGGGTCTCAGGGCCGTGGGCCTCGGCTGTCCCTCCGGCTCCCCAAAGCACAGGGACGAGGTGAGGGGCTTAGACCATGCCTGGGCAATGTTGTTTCTTACACCTGGGTGTGTGGCATTTTGTTGAGCTGGCTACCCCCACTTGGGATAGGTGTTCCACAGCAAGCACCTACTGTACGTCGGAAGCTGTTTTTGCCCCAGGGGTCTCCGGGCTGTGTTCGTTGGGGTTGAACTCCTGCTAGCAAACCCGCCGGGTTGAGGGAAGGGTTCAGACTGTGCCTGGGCCCTGTGGTCTCTTCCAGGTCAGTGTATGGCATTTCCTTCCCCTTGCCCCAGGCACCTGGGAGCATGTCTGCACGTGGAGAAAGACTTTCCCGTGCGAAGCCGGGTTTTGTCAAACGGGTCCCCGTGCTCTGCTCCTCTCTTTTCACTCCTGCTGTCAGAAGCCCAGGGAGGATGGGAGGGCTTAGAACATGGCTGGGCACTGTGGTTTCTTCCAGAGAAGTGGAGGGCATTTGCTTTACCTTGCCACAACCACTTGGGATAGGGTGTGCACCTCAGGAAAACTGTTTCCGTGGGAAGCCGGCTTTTTCAAAGGGGTCTCAGGGCCGTGTGCCTCGGCTGTCCCTCCGGCTCCCCAAAGCACAGGGACGAGGTGAGGGGCTTAGACCATGCCTGGGCAATGTTGTTTCTTACACCGGGGTGTGTGGCATTTTGTTGAGCTGGCTACCCCCACTTGGGATAGGTGTTCCACAGCAAGCACCTATTGTTCGTCGGAAGCCGTTTTTGACCCAGGGGTCTTCGGGCTGTGTTCGTTGGGGTTGAACTCCTGCTAGCAAAATCGCCGGGTTGAGGGAAGGGTTCAGACTGTGCCTGGGCCCTGTGGTCTCTTCCAGGTCAGTGTATGGCATTTCCTTCCCCTTGCCCCAGGCACCTGGGAGCATGTCTGCACGTGGAGAAAGACTTTCCCGTGAGAAGCCGGGTTTTGTCAAACGGGTCCCAGTGCTCTGCTCCTCTCTTTTCACTCCTGCTGCCAGAAGCCCAGGGAGGATGGGAGGGCTTAGAACATGGCTGGGCACTGTGGTTTCTTCCAGAGAAGTGGAGGGCATTTGCTTTACCTTGCCACAACCACTTGGGATAGGGTGTGCACCTCAGGAAAACTGTCTCCGTGGGAAGCCGGCTTTTTGCAAAGGGGTCTCAGGGCCGTGGGCCTCGGCTGTCCCTCCGGCTCCCCAAAGCACAGGGACGAGGTGAGGGGCTTAGACCATGCCTGGGCAATGTTGTTTCTTACACCTGGGTGTGTGGCATTTTGTTGAGCTGGCTACCCCCACTTGGGATAGGTGTTCCACAGCAAGCACCTATTGTTCGTCGGAAGCCGTTTTTGCCCCAGGGGTCTCCGGGCTGTGTTCGTTGGGGTTGAACTCCTGCTAGCAAAACCGCCGGGTTGAGGGAAGGGTTCAGACTGTGCCTGGGCCCTGTGGTCTTTTCCAGGTCAGTGTATGGCATTTCCTTCCCCTTGCCACAGGCACCTGGGAGCATGTCTGCACGTGGAGAAAGACTTTCCCGTGGGAAGCCGGTTTTTGTCAAACGGGTCCCAGTGCTCTGCTCCTCTCTTTTCACTCCTGCTGCCAGAAGCCCAGGGAGGATGGGAGGGCTTAGAACATGGCTGGGCACTGTGGTTTCTTCCAGAGAAGTGGAGGGCATTTGCTTTACCTTGCCACAACCACTTGGGATAGGGTGTGCACCTCAGGAAAGCTGTCTCCGTGGGAAGCCGGCTTTTTGCAAAGGGGTCTCAGGGCCGTGTGCCTCGGCTGTCCCTCCGGCTCCCCAAAGCACAGGGACGAGGTGAGGGGCTTAGACCATGCCTGGGCAATGTTGTTTCTTACACCTGGGTGTGTGGCATTTTGTTGAGCTGGCTACCCCCACTTGGGATAGGTGTTCCACAGCAAGCACCTATTGTTCGTCGGAAGTCGTTTTTGCCCCAGGGGTCTCCGGGCTGTGTTCGTTGGGGTTGAACTCCTGCTAGCAAACCCGCCGGGTTGAAGGAAGTGTTCAGACTGTGCCTGGGCCCTGTGGTCTCTTCCAGGTCAGTGTATGGCATTTCCTTCCCCGTGCCCCAGGCACCTGGGAGCATGTCTGCACGTGGAGAAAGACTTTCCCGTGGGAAGCCGGTTTTTGTCAAACGGGTCCCCGTGCTCTGCTCCTCTCTTTTCACTCCTGCTGCCAGAAGCCCAGGGAGGATGGGAGGGCTTAGAACATGGCTGGGCACTGTGGTTTCTTCCAGAGAAGTGGAGGGCATTTGCTTTACCTTGCCACAACCACTTGGGATAGGGTGTGCACCTCAGGAAAACTGTTTCCGTGGGAAGCCGGCTTTTTCAAAGGGGTCTCAGGGCCGTGTGCCTCGGCTGTCCCTCCGGCTCCCCAAAGCACAGGGACGAGGTGAGGGGTTTAGACCATGCCTGGGCAATGTTGTTTCTTACACCTGGGTGTGTGGCATTTTGTTGAGCTGGCTACCCCCACTTGGGATAGGTGTTCCACAGCAAGCACCTATTGTTCGTCGGAAGCCGTTTTTGCCCCAGGCGTCTTCGGGCTGTGTTCGTTGGGGTTGAACTCCTGCTAGCAAAACCGCCGGGTTGAGGGAAGGGTTCAGACTGTGCCTGGGCCCTGTAGTCTCTTCCAGGTCAGTGTATGGCATTTCCTTCCCCTTGCCACAGGCACCTGGGAGCATGTCTGCACGTGGAGAAAGACTTTCCCGTGGGAAGCCGGGTTTTTTCAAACGGGTCCCAGTGCTCTGCTCCTCTCTTTTCACTCCTGCTGCCAGAAGCCCAGGGAGGATGGGAGGGCTTAGAACATGGCTGGGCACTGTGGTTTCTTCCAGAGAAGTGGAGGGCATTTGCTTTACCTTGCCACAACCACTTGGGATAGGGTGTGCACCTCAGGAAAACTGTCTCCGTGGGAAGCCGGCTTTTTGCAAAGGGGTCTCAGGGCCGTGGGCCTCGGCTGTCCCTCCGGCTCCCCAAAGCACAGGGACGAGGTGAGGGGCTTAGACCATGCCTGGGCCATGTTGTTTCTTACACCTGGGTGTGTGGCATTTTGTTGAGCTGGCTACTCCCACTTGGGATAGGTGTTCCACAGCAAGCACCTATTGTTCGTCGGAAGCCGTTTTTGACCCAGGGGTCTCCGGGCTGTGTTCGTTGGGGTTGAACTCCTGCTAGCAAAACCGCCGGGTTGAGGGAAGGGTTCAGACTGTGCCTGGGCCCTGTGGTCTCTTCCAGGTCAGTGTATGGCATTTCCTTCCCCTTGCCCCAGGCACCTGGGAGCATGTCTGCACGTGGAGAAAGACTTTCCCGTGGGAAGCCGGGTTTTGTCAAACGGGTCCCCGTGCTGTGCTCCTCTCTTTTCACTCCTGCTGCCAGAAGCCCAGGGAGGATGGGAGGGCTTAGAACATGGCTGGGCACTGTGGTTTCTTCCAGAGAAGTGGAGGGCATTTGCTTTACCTTGCCACAACCACTTGGGATAGGGTGTGCACCTCAGGAAAACTGTCTCCGTGGGAAGCCGGCTTTTTGCAAAGGGGTCTCAGGGCCGTGTGCCTCGGCTGTCCCTCCGGCTCCCCAAAGCACAGGGACGAGGTGAGGGGCTTAGACCATGCCTGGGCAATGTTGTTTCTTACACCTGGGTGTGTGGCATTTTGTTGAGCTGGCTACTCCCACTTGGGATAGGTGTTCCACAGCAAGCACCTATTGTTCGTCGGAAGCCGTTTTTGACCCAGGGGTCTCCGGGCTGTGTTCGCTGGGGTTGAACTCCTGCTAGCAAAACCGCCGGGTTGAAGGAAGGGTTCAGACTGTGCCTGGGCCCTGTGGTCTCTTCCAGGTCAGTGTATGGCATTTCCTTCCCCTTGCCACAGGCACCTGGGAGCATGTCTGCACGTGGAGAAAGACTTTCCCGTGGGAAGCCGGGTTTTGTCAAACGGGTCCCCGTGCTCTGCTCCTCTCTTTTCACTCCTGCTGCCAGAAGCCCAGGGAGGATGGGAGGGCTTAGAACATGGCTGGGCACTGTGGTTTCTTCCAGAGAAGTGGAGGGCATTTGCTTTACCTTGCCACAACCACTTGGGATAGGGTGTGCACCTCAGGAAAACTGTCTCCGTGGGAAGCCGGCTTTTTGCAAAGGGGTCTCAGTGCCGTGGGCCTCGGCTGTCCCTCCGGCTCCCCAAAGCACAGGGACGAGGTGAGGGGCTTAGACCATGCCTGGGCAATGTTGTTTCTTACACCTGGGTGTGTGGCATTTTGTTGAGCTGGCTACCCCCACTTGGGATAGGTGTTCCACAGCAAGCACCTATTGTTCGTCGGAAGCCGTTTTTGACCCAGGGGTCTCCGGGCTGTGTTCGTTGGGGTTGAACTCCTGCTAGCAAAACCGCCGGGTTGAGGGAAGGGTTCAGACTGTGCCTGGGCCCTGTGGTCTCTTCCAGGTCAGTGTATGGCATTTCCTTCCCCTTGCCCCAGGCACCTGGGAGCATGTCTGCACGTGGAGAAAGACTTTCCCGTGGGAAGCCGGGTTTTGTCAAACGGGTCCCCGTGCTCTGCTCCTCTCTTTTCACTCCTGCTGCCAGAAGCCCAGGGAGGATGGGAGGGCTTAGAACATGGCTGGGCACTGTGGTTTCTTCCAGAGAAGTGGAGGGCATTTGCTTTACCTTGCCACAACCACTTGGGATAGGGTGTGCACCTCAGGAAAACTGTCTCCGTGGGAAGCCGGCTTTTTGCAAAGGGGTCTCAGGGCCGTGGGCCTCGGCTGTCCCTCCGGCTCCCCAAAGCACAGGGACGAGGTGAGGGGCTTAGACCATGCCTGGGCCATGTTGTTTCTTACACCTGGGTGTGTGGCATTTTGTTGAGCTGGCTACTCCCACTTGGGATAGGTGTTCCACAGCAAGCACCTATTGTTCGTCGGAAGCCGTTTTTGACCCAGGGGTCTCCGGGCTGTGTTCGTTGGGGTTGAACTCCTGCTAGCAAAACCGCCGGGTTGAGGGAAGGGTTCAGACTGTGCCTGGGCCCTGTGGTCTCTTCCAGGTCAGTGTATGGCATTTCCTTCCCCTTGCCCCAGGCACCTGGGAGCATGTCTGCACGTGGAGAAAGACTTTCCCGTGGGAAGCCGGGTTTTGTCAAACGGGTCCCCGTGGTCTGCTCCTCTCTTTTCACTCCTGCTGCCAGAAGCACAGGGAGGATGGGAGGGCTTAGAACATGGCTGGGCACTGTGGTTTCTTCCAGAGAAGTGGAGGGCATTTGCTTTACCTTGCCACAACCACTTGGGATAGGGTCTGCACCTCAGGAAAACTGTCTCCGTGGGAAGCCGGCTTTTTGCAAAGGGGTCTCAGGGCCGTGGGCCTCGGCTGTCCCTCCGGCTCCCCAAAGCACAGGGACGAGGTGAGGGGCTTAGACCATGCCTGGGCAATGTTGTTTCTTACACCTGGGTGTGTGGCATTTTGTTGAGCTGGCTACCCCCACTTGGGATAGGTGTTCCACAGCAAGCACCTATTGTTCGTCGGAAGCCGTTTTTGCCCCAGGGGTCTCCGGGCTGTGTTCGTTGGGGTTGAACTCCTGCTAGCAAACCCGCCGGGTTGAGGGAAGTGTTCAGACTGTGCCTGGGCCCTGTGGTCTCTTCCAGGTCAGTGTATGGCATTTCCTTCCCCTTGCCCCAGGCACCTGGGAGCATGTCTGCACGTGGAGAAAGACTTTCCCGTGGGAAGCCGGGTTTTGTCAAACGGGTCCCAGTGCTCTGCTCCTCTCTTTTCACTCCTGCTGTCAGAAGCCCAGGGAGGATGGGAGGGCTTAGAACATGGCTGGGCACTGTGGTTTCTTCCAGAGAAGTGGAGGGCATTTGCTTTACCTTGCCACAACCACTTGGGATAGGGTGTGCACCTCAGGAAAACTGTCTCCGTGGGAAGCCGGCTTTTTGCAAAGGGGTCTCAGGGCCGTGTGCCTCGGCTGTCCCTCCGGCTCCCCAAAGCACAGGGACGAGGTGAGGGGCTTAGACCATGCCTGGGCAATGTTGTTTCTTACACCTGGGTGTGTGGCATTTTGTTGAGCTGGCTACCCCCACTTGGGATAGGTGTTCCACAGCAAGCACCTATTGTTCGTCGGAAGCCGTTTTTGACCCAGGGGTCTCCGGGCTGTGTTCGCTGGGGTTGAACTCCTGGTAGCAAAACCGCCGGGTTGAAGGAAGGGTTCAGACTGTGCCTGGGCCCTGTGGTCTCTTCCAGGTCAGTGTATGGCATTTCCTTCCCCTTGCCACAGGCACCTGGGAGCATGTCTGCACGTGGAGAAAGACTTTCCCGTGGGAAGCCGGTTTTGTCAAACGGGTCCCAGTGCTCTGCTCCTCTCTTTTCACTCCTGCTGTCAGAAGCCCAGGAAGGATGGGAGGGCTTAGAACATGGCTGGGCACTGTGGTTTCTTCCAGAGAAGTGGAGGGCATTTGCTTTACCTTGCCACAACCACTTGGGATAGGGTCTGCACCTCAGGAAAACTGTCTCCGTGGGAAGCCGGCTTTTTGCAAAGGGGTCTCAGGGCCGTGTGCCTCGGCTGTCCCTCCGGCTCCCCAAAGCACAGGGACGAGGTGAGGGGCTTAGACCATGCCTGGGCCATGTTGTTTCTTACACCTGGGTGTGTGGCATTTTGTTGAGCTGGCTACCCCCACTTGGGATAGGTGTTCCACAGCAAGCACCTATTGTTCGTCGGAAGCCGTTTTTGACCCAGGGGTCTCCGGGCTGTGTTCGTTGGGGTTGAACTCCTGCTAGCAAAACCGCCGGGTTGAGGGAAGGGTTCAGACTGTGCCTGGGCCCTGTGGTCTCTTCCAGGTCAGTGTATGGCATTTCCTTCCCCTTGCCCCAGGCACCTGGGAGCATGTCTGCACGTGGAGAAAGACTTTCCCGTGGGAAGCCGGGTTTTGTCAAACGGGTCCCCGTGCTCTGCTCCTCTCTTTTCACTCCTGCTGCCAGAAGCCCAGGGAGGATGGGAGGGCTTAGAACATGGCTGGGCACTGTGGTTTCTTCCAGAGAAGTGGAGGGCATTTGCTTTACCTTGCCACAACCACTTGGGATAGGGTGTGCACCTCAGGAAAACTGTCTCCGTGGGAAGCCGGCTTTTTGCAAAGGGGTCTCAGGGCCGTGGGCCTCGGCTGTCCCTCCGGCTCCCCAAAGCACAGGGACGAGGTGAGGGGCTTAGACCATGCCTGGGCCATGTTGTTTCTTACACCTGGGTGTGTGGCATTTTGTTGAGCTGGCTACTCCCACTTGGGATAGGTGTTCCACAGCAAGCACCTATTGTTCGTCGGAAGCCGTTTTTGACCCAGGGGTCTCCGGGCTGTGTTCGTTGGGGTTGAACTCCTGCTAGCAAAACCGCCGGGTTGAGGGAAGGGTTCAGACTGTGCCTGGGCCCTGTGGTCTCTTCCAGGTCAGTGTATGGCATTTCCTTCCCCTTGCCCCAGGCACCTGGGAGCATGTCTGCACGTGGAGAAAGACTTTCCCGTGGGAAGCCGGGTTTTGTCAAACGGGTCCCCGTGCTCTGCTCCTCTCTTTTCACTCCTGCTGCCAGAAGCCCAGGGAGGATGGGAGGGCTTAGAACATGGCTGGGCACTGTGGTTTCTTCCAGAGAAGTGGAGGGCATTTGCTTTACCTTGCCACAACCACTTGGGATAGGGTGTGCACCTCAGGAAAACTGTCTCCGTGGGAAGCCGGCTTTTTGCAAAGGGGTCTCAGGGCCGTGTGCCTCGGCTGTCCCTCCGGCTCCCCAAAGCACAGGGACGAGGTGAGGGGCTTAGACCATGCCTGGGCAATGTTGTTTCTTACACCTGGGTGTGTGGCATTTTCTTGAGCTGGCTACCCCCACTTGGGATAGGTGTTCCACAGCAAGCACCTATTGTTCGTCGGAAGCCGTTTTTGACCCAGGGGTCTTCGGGCTGTGTTCGTTGGGGTTGAACTCCTGCTAGCAAAACCGCCGGGTTGAGGGAAGGGTTCAGACTGTGCCTGGGCCCTGTAGTCTCTTCCAGGTCAGTGTATGGCATTTCCTTCCCCTTTCCCCAGGCACCTGGGAGCATGTCTGCACGTGGAGAAAGACTTTCCCGTGGGAAGCCGGGTTTTTTCAAACGGGTCCCAGTGCTCTGCTCCTCTCTTTTCACTCCTGCTGCCAGAAGCCCAGGGAGGAAGGGAGGGCTTAGAACATGGCTGGGCACTGTGGTTTCTTCCAGAGAAGTGGAGGGCATTTGCTTTACCTTGCCACAACCACTTGGGATAGGGTGTGCACCTCAGGAAAACTGTCTCCGTGGGAAGCCGGCTTTTTGCAAAGGGGTCTCAGGGCCGTGGGCCTCGGCTGTCCCTCCGGCTCCCCAAAGCACAGGGACGAGGTGAGGGGCTTAGACCATGCCTGGGCCATGTTGTTTCTTACACCTGGGTGTGTGGCATTTTGTTGAGCTGGCTACTCCCACTTGGGATAGGTGTTCCACAGCAAGCACCTATTGTTCGTCGGAAGCCGTTTTTGACCCAGGGGTCTCCGGGCTGTGTTCGTTGGGGTTGAACTCCTGCTAGCAAAACCGCCGGGTTGAGGGAAGGGTTCAGACTGTGCCTGGGCCCTGTGGTCTCTTCCAGGTCAGTGTATGGCATTTCCTTCCCCTTGCCCCAGGCACCTGGGAGCATGTCTGCACGTGGAGAAAGACTTTCCCGTGGGAAGCCGGGTTTTGTCAAACGGGTCCCCGTGCTCTGCTTCTCTCTTTTCACTCCTGCTGCCAGAAGCCCAGGGAGGATGGGAGGGCTTAGAACATGGCTGGGCACTGTGGTTTCTTCCAGAGAAGTGGAGGGCATTTGCTTTACCTTGCCACAACCACTTGGGATAGGGTGTGCACCTCAGGAAAACTGTCTCCGTGGGAAGCCGGCTTTTTGCAAAGGGGTCTCAGGGCCGTGTGCCTCGGCTGTCCCTCCGGCTCCCCAAAGCACAGGGACGAGGTGAGGGGCTTAGACCATGCCTGGGCAATGTTGTTTCTTACACCTGGGTGTGTGGCATTTTGTTGAGCTGGCTACCCCCACTTGGGATAGGTGTTCCACAGCAAGCACCTATTGTTCGTCGGAAGCCGTTTTTGCCCCAGGGGTCTCCGGGCTGTGTTCGTTGGGGTTGAACTCCTGCTAGCAAACCCGCCGGGTTGAGGGAAGGGTTCAGACTGTGCCTGGGCCCTGTGGTCTCTTCCAGGTCAGTGTATGGCATTTCCTTCCCCTTGCCCCAGGCACCTGGGAGCATGTCTGCACGTGGAGAAAGACTTTCCCGTGGGAAGCCGGGTTTTGTCAAACGGGTCCCCGTGCTCTGCTCCTCTCTTTTCACTCCTGCTGCCAGAAGCCCAGGGAGGATGGGAGGGCTTAGAACATGGCTGGGCACTGTGGTTTCTTCCAGAGAAGTGGAGGGCATTTGCTTTACCTTGCCACAACCACTTGGGATAGGGTGTGCACCTCAGGAAAACTGTCTCCGTGGGAAGCCGGCTTTTTCCAAAGGGGTCTCAGGGCCGTGGGCCTCGGCTGTCCCTCCGGCTCCCCAAAGCACAGGGACGAGGTGAGGGGCTTAGACCATGCCTGGACAATGTTGTTTCTTACACCTGGGTGTGTGGCATTTTGTTGAGCTGGCTACCCCCACTTGGGATAGGTGTTCCACAGCAAGCACCTATTGTTCGTCGGAAGCCGTTTTTGCCCCAGGGGTCTCCGGGCTGTGTTCGCTGGGGTTGAACTCCTGCTAGCAAAACCGCCGGGTTGAAGGAAGGGTTCAGACTGTGCCTGGGCCCTGTGGTCTCTTCCAGGTCAGTGTATGGCATTTCCTTCCCCTTGCCCCAGGCACCTGGGAGCATGTCTGCACGTGGAGAAAGACTTTCCCGTGGGAAGCCGGGTTTTGTCAAACGGGTCCCCGTGCTCTGCTCCTCTCTTTTCACTCCTGCTGCCAGAAGCCCAGGGAGGATGGGAGGGCTTAGAACATGGCTGGGCACTGTGGTTTCTTCCAGAGAAGTGGAGGGCATTTGCTTTACCTTGCCACAACCACTTGGGATAGGGTGTGCACCTCAGGAAAACTGTCTCCGTGGGAAGCCGGCTTTTTGCAAAGGGGTCTCAGGGCCGTGTGCCTCGGCTGTCCCTCCGGCTCCCCAAAGCACAGGGACGAGGTGAGGGGCTTAGACCATGCCTGGGCAATGTTGTTTCTTACACCTGGGTGTGTGGCATTTTGTTGAGCTGGCTACTCCCACTTGGGATAGGTGTTCCACAGCAAGCACCTATTGTTCGTCGGAAGCCGTTTTTGACCCAGGGGTCTCCGGGCTGTGTTCGTTGGGGTTGAACTCCTGCTAGCAAAACCGCCGGGTTGAGGGAAGGGTTCAGACTGTGCCTGGGCCCTGTGGTCTCTTCCAGGTCAGTGTATGGCATTTCCTTCCCCTTGCCCCAGGCACCTGGGAGCATGTCTGCACGTGGAGAAAGACTTTCCCGTGGGAAGCCGGGTTTTGTCAAACGGGTCCCCGTGCTCTGCTCCTCTCTTTTCACTCCTGCTGCCAGAAGCCCAGGGAGGATGGGAGGGCTTAGAACATGGCTGGGCACTGTGGTTTCTTCCAGAGAAGTGGAGGGCATTTGCTTTACCTTGCCACAACCACTTGGGATAGGGTGTGCACCTCAGGAAAACTGTCTCCGTGGGAAGCCGGCTTTTTGCAAAGGGGTCTCAGGGCCGTGTGCCTCGGCTGTCCCTCCGGCTCCCCAAAGCACAGGGACGAGGTGAGGGGCTTAGACCATGCCTGGGCAATGTTGTTTCTTACACCTGGGTGTGTGGCATTTTCTTGAGCTGGCTACCCCCACTTGGGATAGGTGTTCCACAGCAAGCACCTATTGTTCGTCGGAAGCCGTTTTTGACCCAGGGGTCTTCGGGCTGTGTTCGTTGGGGTTGAACTCCTGCTAGCAAAACCGCCGGGTTGAGGGAAGGGTTCAGACTGTGCCTGGGCCCTGTAGTCTCTTCCAGGTCAGTGTATGGCATTTCCTTCCCCTTGCCCCAGGCACCTGGGAGCATGTCTGCACGTGGAGAAAGACTTTCCCGTGGGAAGCCGGGTTTTTTCAAACGGGTCCCAGTGCTCTGCTCCTCTCTTTTCACTCCTGCTGCCAGAAGCCCAGGGAGGAAGGGAGGGCTTAGAACATGGCTGGGCACTGTGGTTTCTTCCAGAGAAGTGGAGGGCATTTGCTTTACCTTGCCACAACCACTTGGGATAGGGTGTGCACCTCAGGAAAACTGTCTCCGTGGGAAGGCGGCTTTTTGCAAAGGGGTCTCAGGGCCGTGGGCCTCGGCTGTCCCTCCGGCTCCCCAAAGCACAGGGACGAGGTGAGGGGCTTAGACCATGCCTGGGCCATGTTGTTTCTTACACCTGGGTGTGTGGCATTTTGTTGAGCTGGCTACTCCCACTTGGGATAGGTGTTCCACAGCAAGCACCTATTGTTCGTCGGAAGCCGTTTTTGACCCAGGGGTCTCCGGGATGTGTTCGTTGGGGTTGAACTCCTGCTAGCAAAACCGCCGGGTTGAGGGAAGGGTTCAGACTGTGCCTGGGCCCTGTGGTCTCTTCCAGGTCAGTGTATGGCATTTCCTTCCCCTTGCCCCAGGCACCTGGGAGCATGTCTGCACGTGGAGAAAGACTTTCCCGTGGGAAGCCGGGTTTTGTCAAACGGGTCCCCGTGCTCTGCTTCTCTCTTTTCACTCCTGCTGCCAGAAGCCCAGGGAGGATGGGAGGGCTTAGAACATGGCTGGGCACTGTGGTTTCTTCCAGAGAAGTGGAGGGCATTTGCTTTACCTTGCCACAACCACTTGGGATAGGGTGTGCACCTCAGGAAAACTGTCTCCGTGGTAAGCCGGCTTTTTGCAAAGGGGTCTCAGGGCCGTGTGCCTCGGCTGTCCCTCCGGCTCCCCAAAGCACAGGGACGAGGTGAGGGGCTTAGACCATGCCTGGGCAATGTTGTTTCTTACACCTGGGTGTGTGGCATTTTGTTGAGCTGGCTACCCCCACTTGGGATAGGTGTTCCACAGCAAGCACCTATTGTTCGTCGGAAGCCGTTTTTGCCCCAGGGGTCTCCGGGCTGTGTTCGCTGGGGTTGAACTCCTGGTAGCAAAACCGCCGGGTTGAAGGAAGGGTTCAGACTGTGCCTGGGCCCTGTGGTCTCTTCCAGGTCAGTGTATGGCATTTCCTTCCCCTTGCCACAGGCACCTGGGAGCATGTCTGCACGTGGAGAAAGACTTTCCCGTGGGAAGCCGGTTTTGTCAAACGGGTCCCAGTGCTCTGCTCCTCTCTTTTCACTCCTGCTGTCAGAAGCCCAGGAAGGATGGGAGGGCTTAGAACATGGCTGGGCACTGTGGTTTCTTCCAGAGAAGTGGAGGGCATTTGCTTTACCTTGCCACAACCACTTGGGATAGGGTCTGCACCTCAGGAAAACTGTCTCCGTGGGAAGCCGGCTTTTTGCAAAGGGGTCTCAGGGCCGTGTGCCTCGGCTGTCCCTCCGGCTCCCCAAAGCACAGGGACGAGGTGAGGGGCTTAGACCATGCCTGGGCCATGTTGTTTCTTACACCTGGGTGTGTGGCATTTTGTTGAGCTGGCTACTCCCACTTGGGATAGGTGTTCCACAGCAAGCACCTATTGTTCGTCGGAAGCCGTTTTTGACCCAGGGGTCTCCGGGCTGTGTTCGTTGGGGTTGAACTCCTGCTAGCAAAACCGCCGGGTTGAGGGAAGGGTTCAGACTGTGCCTGGGCCCTGTGGTCTCTTCCAGGTCAGTGTATGGCATTTCCTTCCCCTTGCCCCAGGCACCTGGGAGCATGTCTGCACGTGGAGAAAGACTTTCCCGTGGGAAGCCGGGTTTTGTCAAACGGGTCCCCGTGCTCTGCTCCTCTCTTTTCACTCCTGCTGCCAGAAGCCCAGGGAGGATGGGAGGGCTTAGAACATGGCTGGGCACTGTGGTTTCTTCCAGAGAAGTGGAGGGCATTTGCTTTACCTTGCCACAACCACTTGGGATAGGGTGTGCACCTCAGGAAAACTGTCTCCGTGGGAAGCCGGCTTTTTGCAAAGGGGTCTCAGGGCCGTGGGCCTCGGCTGTCCCTCCGGCTCCCCAAAGCACAGGGACGAGGTGAGGGGCTTAGACCATGCCTGGGCAATGTTGTTTCTTACACCTGGGTGTGTGGCATTTTGTTGAGCTGGCTACCCCCACTTGGGATAGGTGTTCCACAGCAAGCACCTATTGTTCCTCGGAAGCCGTTTTTGACCCAGGGGTCTCCGGGCTGTGTTCGTTGGGGTTGAACTCCTGCTAGGAAACCCGCCGGGTTGAGGGAAGGGTTCAGACTGTGCCTGGGCCCTGTGGTCTCTTCCAGGTCAGTGTATGGCATTTCCTTCCCCTTGCCCCAGGCACCTGGGAGCATGTCTGCACGTGGAGAAAGACTTTCCCGTGGGAAGCCGGGTTTTGTCAAACGGGTCCCCGTGCTCTGCTTCTCTCTTTTCACTCCTGCTGCCAGAAGCCCAGGGAGGATGGGAGGGCTTAGAACATGGCTGGGCACTGTGGTTTCTTCCAGAGAAGTGGAGGGCATTTGCTTTACCTTGCCACAACCACTTGGGATAGGGTGTGCACCTCAGGAAAACTGTCTCCGTGGGAAGCCGGCTTTTTGCAAAGGGGTCTCAGGGCCGTGTGCCTCGGCTGTCCCTCCGGCTCCCCAAAGCACAGGGACGAGGTGAGGGGCTTAGACCATGCCTGGGCAATGTTGTTTCTTACACCTGGGTGTGTGGCATTTTGTTGAGCTGGCTACCCCCACTTGGGATAGGTGTTCCACAGCAAGCACCTATTGTTCGTCGGAAGCCGTTTTTGCCCCAGGGGTCTCCGGGCTGTGTTCGCTGGGGTTGAACTCCTGCTAGCAAAACCGCCGGGTTGAAGGAAGGGTTCAGACTGTGCCTGGGCCCTGTGGTCTCTTCCAGGTCAGTGTATGGCATTTCCTTCCCCTTGCCACAGGCACCTGGGAGCATGTCTGCACGTGGAGAAAGACTTTCCCGTGGGAAGCCGGTTTTGTCAAACGGGTCCCAGTGCTCTGCTCCTCTCTTTTCACTCCTGCTGTCAGAAGCCCAGGAAGGATGGGAGGGCTTAGAACATGGCTGGGCACTGTGGTTTCTTCCAGAGAAGTGGAGGGCATTTGCTTTACCTTGCCACAACCACTTGGGATAGGGTCTGCACCTCAGGAAAACTGTCTCCGTGGGAAGCCGGCTTTTTGCAAAGGGGTCTCAGGGCCGTGTGCCTCGGCTGTCCCTCCGGCTCCCCAAAGCACAGGGACGAGGTGAGGGGCTTAGACCATGCCTGGGCCATGTTGTTTCTTACACCTGGGTGTGTGGCATTTTGTTGAGCTGGCTACTCCCACTTGGGATAGGTGTTCCACAGCAAGCACCTATTGTTCGTCGGAAGCCGTTTTTGACCCAGGGGTCTCCGGGCTGTGTTCGTTGGGGTTGAACTCCTGCTAGCAAAACCGCCGGGTTGAGGGAAGGGTTCAGACTGTGCCTGGGCCCTGTGGTCTCTTCCAGGTCAGTGTATGGCATTTCCTTCCCCTTGCCCCAGGCACCTGGGAGCATGTCTGCACGTGGAGAAAGACTTTCCCGTGGGAAGCCGGGTTTTGTCAAACGGGTCCCCGTGCTCTGCTCCTCTCTTTTCACTCCTGCTGCCAGAAGCCCAGGGAGGATGGGAGGGCTTAGAACATGGCTGGGCACTGTGGTTTCTTCCAGAGAAGTGGAGGGCATTTGCTTTACCTTGCCACAACCACTTGGGATAGGGTCTGCACCTCAGGAAAACTGTCTCCGTGGGAAGCCGGCTTTTTGCAAAGGGGTCTCAGGGCCGTGGGCCTCGGCTGTCCCTCCGGCTCCCCAAAGCACAGGGACGAGGTGAGGGGCTTAGACCATGCCTGGGCAATGTTGTTTCTTACACCTGGGTGTGTGGCATTTTGTTGAGCTGGCTACCCCCACTTGGGATAGGTGTTCCACAGCAAGCACCTATTGTTCGTCGGAAGCCGTTTTTGCCCCAGGGGTCTCCGGGCTGTGTTCGTTGGGGTTGAACTCCTGCTAGCAAACCCGCCGGGTTGAGGGAAGGGTTCAGACTGTGCCTGGGCCCTGTGGTCTCTTCCAGGTCAGTGTATGGCATTTCCTTCCCCTTGCCCCAGGCACCTGGGAGCATGTCTGCACGTGGAGAAAGACTTTCCCGTGGGAAGCCGGGTTTTGTCAAACGGGTCCCCGTGCTCTGCTCCTCTCTTTTCACTCCTGCTGCCAGAAGCCCAGGGAGGATGGGAGGGCTTAGAACATGGCTGGGCACTGTGGTTTCTTCCAGAGAAGTGGAGGGCATTTGCTTTACCTTGCCACAACCACTTGGGATAGAGTGTGCACCTCAGGAAAACTGTCTCCGTGGGAAGCCGGCTTTTTGCAAAGGGGTCTCAGGGCCGTGGGCTTGGCTGTCCCTCCGGCTCCCCAAAGCACAGGGACGAGGTGAGGGGCTTAGACCATGCCTGGGCAATGTTGTTTCTTACACCTGGGTGTGTGGCATTTTGTTGAGCTGGCTACTCCCACTTGGGATAGGTGTTCCACAGCAAGCACCTATTGTTCGTCGGAAGCCGTTTTTGCCCCAGGGGTCTCCGGGCTGTGTTCGTTGGGGTTGAACTCCTGCTAGCAAAACCGCCGGGTTGAGGGAAGGGTTCAGACTGTGCCTGGGCCCTGTGGTCTCTTCCAGGTCAGTGTATGGCATTTCCTTCCCCTTGCCCCAGGCACCTGGGAGCATGTCTGCACGTGGAGAAAGACTTTCCCGTGGGAAGCCGGGTTTTGTCAAACGGGTCCCCGTGCTCTGCTCCTCTCTTTTCACTCCTGCTGCCAGAAGCCCAGGGAGGATGGGAGGGCTTAGAACATGGCTGGGCACTGTGGTTTCTTCCAGAGAAGTGGAGGGCATTTGCTTTACCTTGCCACAACCACTTGGGATAGGGTGTGCACCTCAGGAAAACTGTCTCCGTGGGAAGCCGGCTTTTTGCAAAGGGGTCTCAGGGCCGTGTGCCTCGGCTGTCCCTCCGGCTCCCCAAAGCACAGGGACGAGGTGAGGGGCTTAGACCATGCCTGGGCAATGTTGTTTCTTACACCTGGGTGTGTGGCATTTTCTTGAGCTGGCTACCCCCACTTGGGATAGGTGTTCCACAGCAAGCACCTATTGTTCGTCGGAAGCCGTTTTTGACCCAGGGGTCTTCGGGCTGTGTTCGTTGGGGTTGAACTCCTGCTAGCAAAACCGCCGGGTTGAGGGAAGGGTTCAGACTGTGCCTGGGCCCTGTAGTCTCTTCCAGGTCAGTGTATGGCATTTCCTTCCCCTTGCCCCAGGCACCTGGGAGCATGTCTGCACGTGGAGAAAGACTTTCCCGTGGGAAGCCGGGTTTTTTCAAACGGGTTCCAGTGCTCTGCTCCTCTCTTTTCACTCCTGCTGCCAGAAGCCCAGGGAGGAAGGGAGGGCTTAGAACATGGCTGGGCACTGTGGTTTCTTCCAGAGAAGTGGAGGGCATTTGCTTTACCTTGCCACAACCACTTGGGATAGGGTGTGCACCTCAGGAAAACTGTCTCCGTGGGAAGCCGGCTTTTTGCAAAGGGGTCTCAGGGCCGTGGGCCTCGGCTGTCCCTCCGGCTCCCCAAAGCACAGGGACGAGGTGAGGGGCTTAGACCATGCCTGGGCCATGTTGTTTCTTACACCTGGGTGTGTGGCATTTTGTTGAGCTGGCTACTCCCACTTGGGATAGGTGTTCCACAGCAAGCACCTATTGTTCGTCGGAAGCCGTTTTTGACCCAGGGGTCTCCGGGCTGTGTTCGTTGGGGTTGAACTCCTGCTAGCAAAACCGCCGGGTTGAGGGAAGGGTTCAGACTGTGCCTGGGCCCTGTGGTCTCTTCCAGGTCAGTGTATGGCATTTCCTTCCCCTTGCCCCAGGCACCTGGGAGCATGTCTGCACGTGGAGAAAGACTTTCCCGTGGGAAGCCGGGTTTTGTCAAACGGGTCCCCGTGCTCTGCTTCTCTCTTTTCACTCCTGCTGCCAGAAGCCCAGGGAGGATGGGAGGGCTTAGAACATGGCTGGGCACTGTGGTTTCTTCCAGAGAAGTGGAGGGCATTTGCTTTACCTTGCCACAACCACTTGGGATAGGGTGTGCACCTCAGGAAAACTGTCTCCGTGGGAAGCCGGCTTTTTGCAAAGGGGTCTCAGGGCCGTGTGCCTCGGCTGTCCCTCCGGCTCCCCAAAGCACAGGGACGAGGTGAGGGGCTTAGACCATGCCTGGGCAATGTTGTTTCTTACACCTGGGTGTGTGGCATTTTGTTGAGCTGGCTACCCCCACTTGGGATAGGTGTTCCACAGCAAGCACCTATTGTTCGTCGGAAGCCGTTTTTGCCCCAGGGGTCTCCGGGCTGTGTTCGTTGGGGTTGAACTCCTGCTAGCAAACCCGCCGGGTTGAGGGAAGGGTTCAGACTGTGCCTGGGCCCTGTGGTCTCTTCCAGGTCAGTGTATGGCATTTCCTTCCCCTTGCCCCAGGCACCTGGGAGCATGTCTGCACGTGGAGAAAGACTTTCCCGTGGGAAGCCGGGTTTTGTCAAACGGGTCCCCGTGCTCTGCTCCTCTCTTTTCACTCCTGCTGCCAGAAGCCCAGGGAGGATGGGAGGGCTTAGAACATGGCTGGGCACTGTGGTTTCTTCCAGAGAAGTGGAGGGCATTTGCTTTACCTTGCCACAACCACTTGGGATAGGGTGTGCACCTCAGGAAAACTGTCTCCGTGGGAAGCCGGCTTTTTGCAAAGGGGTCTCAGGGCCGTGTGCCTCGGCTGTCCCTCCGGCTCCCCAAAGCACAGGGACGAGGTGAGGGGCTTAGACCATGCCTGGGCAATGTTGTTTCTTACACCTGGGTGTGTGGCATTTTGTTGAGCTGGCTACCCCCACTTGGGATAGGTGTTCCACAGCAAGCACCTATTGTTCGTCGGAAGCCGTTTTTGCCCCAGGGGTCTCCGGGCTGTGTTCGTTGGGGTTGAACTCCTGCTAGCAAACCCGCCGGGTTGAGGGAAGGGTTCAGACTGTGCCTGGGCCCTGTGGTCTCTTCCAGGTCAGTGTATGGCATTTCCTTCCCCTTGCCCCAGGCACCTGGGAGCATGTCTGCACGTGGAGAAAGACTTTCCCGTGGGAAGCCGGGTTTTGTCAAACGGGTCCCCGTGCTCTGCTCCTCTCTTTTCACTCCTGCTGCCAGAAGCCCAGGGAGGATGGGAGGGCTTAGAACATGGCTGGGCACTGTGGTTTCTTCCAGAGAAGTGGAGGGCATTTGCTTTACCTTGCCACAACCACTTGGGATAGGGTGTGCACCTCAGGAAAACTGTCTCCGTGGGAAGCCGGCTTTTTGCAAAGGGGTCTCAGGGCCGTGTGCCTCGGCTGTCCCTCCGGCTCCCCAAAGCACAGGGACGAGGTGAGGGGCTTAGACCATGCCTGGGCAATGTTGTTTCTTACACCTGGGTGTGTGGCATTTTGTTGAGCTGGCTACTCCCACTTGGGATAGGTGTTCCACAGCAAGCACCTATTGTTCGTCGGAAGCCGTTTTTGACCCAGGGGTCTCCGGGCTGTGTTCGTTGGGGTTGAACTCCTGCTAGCAAAACCGCCGGGTTGAGGGAAGGGTTCAGACTGTGCCTGGGCCCTGTGGTCTCTTCCAGGTCAGTGTATGGCATTTCCTTCCCCTTGCCCCAGGCACCTGGGAGCATGTCTGCACGTGGAGAAAGACTTTCCCGTGGGAAGCCGGGTTTTGTCAAACGGGTCCCCGTGCTCTGCTCCTCTCTTTTCACTCCTGCTGCCAGAAGCCCAGGGAGGATGGGAGGGCTTAGAACATGGCTGGGCACTGTGGTTTCTTCCAGAGAAGTGGAGGGCATTTGCTTTACCTTGCCACAACCACTTGGGATAGGGTGTGCACCTCAGGAAAACTGTCTCCGTGGGAAGCCGGCTTTTTGCAAAGGGGTCTCAGGGCCGTGTGCCTCGGCTGTCCCTCCGGCTCCCCAAAGCACAGGGACGAGGTGAGGGGCTTAGACCATGCCTGGGCAATGTTGTTTCTTACACCTGGGTGTGTGGCATTTTGTTGAGCTGGCTACTCCCACTTGGGATAGGTGTTCCACAGCAAGCACCTATTGTTCGTCGGAAGCCGTTTTTGACCCAGGGGTCTCCGGGCTGTGTTCGTTGGGGTTGAACTCCTGCTAGCAAAACCGCCGGGTTGAGGGAAGGGTTCAGACTGTGCCTGGGCCCTGTGGTCTCTTCCAGGTCAGTGTATGGCATTTCCTTCCCCTTGCCCCAGGCACCTGGGAGCATGTCTGCACGTGGAGAAAGACTTTCCCGTGGGAAGCCGGGTTTTGTCAAACGGGTCCCCGTGCTCTGCTCCTCTCTTTTCACTCCTGCTGCCAGAAGCCCAGGGAGGATGGGAGGGCTTAGAACATGGCTGGGCACTGTGGTTTCTTCCAGAGAAGTGGAGGGCATTTGCTTTACCTTGCCACAACCACTTGGGATAGGGTGTGCACCTCAGGAAAACTGTCTCCGTGGGAAGCCGGCTTTTTGCAAAGGGGTCTCAGGGCCGTGGGCTTGGCTGTCCCTCCGGCTCCCCAAAGCACAGGGACGAGGTGAGGGGCTTAGACCATGCCTGGGCAATGTTGTTTCTTACACCTGGGTGTGTGGCATTTTGTTGAGCTGGCTACCCCCACTTGGGATAGGTGTTCCACAGCAAGCACCTATTGTTCGTCGGAAGCCGTTTTTGCCCCAGGGGTCTCCGGGCTGTGTTCGTTGGGGTTGAACTCCTGCTACCAAAACCGCCGGGTTGAGGGAAGGGTTCAGACTGTGCCTGGGCCCTGTGGTCTCTTCCAGGTCAGTGTATGGCATTTCCTTCCCCTTGCCACAGGCACCTGGGAGCATGTCTGCACGTGGAGAAAGACTTTCCCGTGGGAAGCCGGGTTTTGTCAAACGGGTCCCAGTGCTCTGTTCCTCTCTTTTCACTCCTGCTGCCAGAAGCCCAGGGAGGATGGGAGGGCTTAGAACATGGCTGGGCACTGTGGTTTCTTCCAGAGAAGTGGAGGGCATTTGCTTTACCTTGCCACAACCACTTGGGATAGGGTCTGCACCTCAGGAAAACTGTCTCCGTGGGAAGCCGGCTTTTTGCAATGGTTTCTCAGGGCCGTGTGCCTCGGCTGTCCCTCCGGCTCCCCAAAGCACAGGGACGAGTTGAGGGGCTTAGACCATGCCTGGGCAATGTTGTTTCTTACACCTGGGTGTGTGGCATTTTGTTGAGCTGGCTACCCCCACTTGGGATAGGTGTTCCACAGCAAGCACCTATTGTTCGTCGGAAGCCGTTTTTGCCCCAGGGGTCTCCGGGCTGTGTTCGTTGGGGTTGAACTCCTGCTAGCAAACCCGCCGGGTTGAGGGAAGGGTTCAGACTGTGCCTGGGCCCTGTGGTCTCTTCCAGGTCAGTGTATGGCATTTCCTTCCCCTTGCCCCAGGCACCTGGGAGCATGTCTGCACGTGGAGAAAGACTTTCCCGTGGGAAGCCGGGTTTTGTCAAACGGGTCCCCGTGCTCTGCTCCTCTCTTTTCACTCCTGCTGCCAGAAGCCCAGGGAGGATGGGAGGGCTTAGAACATGGCTGGGCACTGTGGTTTCTTCCAGAGAAGTGGAGGGCATTTGCTTTACCTTGCCACAACCACTTGGGATAGGGTGTGCACCTCAGGAAAACTGTTTCCGTGGGAAGCCGGCTTTTTCAAAGGGGTCTCAGGGCCGTGTGCCTCGGCTGTCCCTCCGGCTCCCCAAAGGCCAGGGACGAGGTGAGGGGCTTAGACCATGCCTGGGCAATGTTGTTTCTTACACCGGGGTGTGTGGCATTTTGTTGAGCTGGCTACCCCCACTTGGGATAGGTGTTCCACAGCAAGCACCTATTGTTCGTCGGAAGCCGTTTTTGACCCAGGGGTCTCCGGGCTGTGTTCGTTGGGGTTGAACTCCTGCTAGCAAAACCGCCGGGTTGAGGGAAGGGTTCAGGCTGTGCCTGGGCCCTGTGGTCTCTTCCAGGTCAGTGTATGGCATTTCCTTCCCCTTGCCACAGGCACCTGGGAGCATGTCTGCACGTGGAGAAAGACTTTCCCGTGGGAAGCCGGGTTTTGTCAAACGGGTCCCAGTGCTCTGCTCCTCTCTTTTCACTCCTGCTGCCAGAAGCCCAGGGAGGATGGGAGGGCTTAGAACATGGCTGGGCACTGTGGTTTCTTCCAGAGAAGTGGAGGGCATTTGCATTACCTTGCCACAACCACTTGGGATAGGGTGTGCACCTCAGGAAAACTGTCTCCGTGGGAAGCAGGCTTTTTGCAAAGGGGTCTCAGGGCCGTGGGCCTCGGCTGTCCCTCCGGCTCCCCAAAGCACAGGGACGAGGTGAGGGGCTTAGACCATGCCTGGGCAATGTTGTTTCTTACACCGGGGTGTGTGGCATTTTGTTGAGCTGGCTACCCCCACTTGGGATAGGTGTTCCACAGCAAGCACCTATTGTTCGTCGGAAGCCGTTTTTGCCCCAGGGGTCTCCGGGCTGTGTTCGTTGGGGTTGAACTCCTGCTAGCAAACCCGCCGGGTTGAGGGAAGGGTTCAGACTGTGCCTGGGCCCTGTGGTCTCTTCCAGGTCAGTGTATGGCATTTCCTTCCCCTTGCCCCAGGCACCTGGGAGCATGTCTGCACGTGGAGAAAGACTTTCCCGTGGGAAGCCGGGTTTTGTCAAACGGGTCCCCGTGCTCTGCTCCTCTCTTTTCACTCCTGCTGCCAGAAGCCCAGGGAGGATGGGAGGGCTTAGAACATGGCTGGGCACTGTGGTTTCTTCCAGAGAAGTGGAGGGCATTTGCTTTACCTTGCCACAACCACTTGGGATAGGGTGTGCACCTCAGGAAAACTGTTTCCGTGGGAAGCCGGCTTTTTCAAAGGGGTCTCAGGGCCGTGTGCCTCGGCTGTCCCTCCGGCTCCCCAAAGCACAGGGACGAGGTGAGGGGCTTAGACCATGCCTGGGCAATGTTGTTTCTTACACCGGGGTGTGTGGCATTTTGTTGAGCTGGCTACCCCCACTTGGGATAGGTGTTCCACAGCAAGCACCTATTGTTCGTCGGAAGCCGTTTTTGACCCAGGGGTCTTCGGGCTGTGTTCGTTGGGGTTGAACTCCTGCTAGCAAAACCGCCGGGTTGAGGGAAGGGTTCAGACTGTGCCTGGGCCCTGTGGTCTCTTCCAGGTCAGTGTATCGCATTTCCTTCCCCTTGCCCCAGGCACCTGGGAGCATGTCTGCACGTGGAGAAAGACTTTCCCGTGGGAAGCCGGGTTTTGTCAAACGGGTCCCAGTGCTCTGCTCCTCTCTTTTCACTCCTGCTGCCAGAAGCCCAGGGAGGATGGGAGGGCTTAGAACATGGCTGGGCACTGTGGTTTCTTCCAGAGAAGTGGAGGGCATTTGCATTACCTTGCCACAACCACTTGGGATAGGGTGTGCACCTCAGGAAAACTGTCTCCGTGGGAAGCCGGCTTTTTGCAAAGGGGTCTCAGGGCCGTGTGCCTCGGCTGTCCCTCCGGCTCCCCAAAGCACAGGGACGAGGTGAGGGGCTTAGACCATGCCTGGGCAATGTTGTTTCTTACACCTGGGTGTGTGGCATTTTGTTGAGCTGGCTACCCCCACTTGGGATAGGTGTTCCACAGCAAGCACCTATTGTTCGTCAGAAGTCGTTTTTGCCCCAGGGGTCTCCGGGCTGTGTTCGTTGGGGTTGAACTCCTGCTAGCAAACCCGCCGGGTTGAAGGAAGGGTTCAGACTGTGCCTGGGCCCTGTGGTCTCTTCCAGGTCAGTGTATGGCATTTCCTTCCCCTTGCCCCAGGCACATGGGAGCATGTCTGCACGTGGAGAAAGACTTTCCCGTGGGAAGCCGGTTTTTGTCAAACGGGTCCCCGTGCTCTGCTCCTCTCTTTTCACTCCTGCTGCCAGAAGCCCAGGGAGGATGGGAGGGCTTAGAACATGGCTGGGCACTGTGGTTTCTTCCAGAGAAGTGGAGGGCATTTGCTTTACCTTGCCACAACCACTTGGGATAGGGTCTGCACCTCAGGAAAACTGTTTCCGTGGGAAGCCGGCTTTTTCAAAGGGGTCTCAGGGCCGTGTGCCTCGGCTGTCCCTCCGGCTCCCCAAAGCACAGGGACGAGGTGAGGGGTTTAGATCATGCCTGGGCAATGTTGTTTCTTACACCTGGGTGTGTGGCATTTTGTTGAGCTGGCTACCCCCACTTGGGATAGGTGTTCCACAGCAAGCACCTATTGTTCGTCGGAAGCCGTTTTTGACCCAGGGGTCTTCGGGCTGTGTTCGTTGGGGTTGAACTCCTGCTAGCAAAACCGCCGGGTTGAGGGAAGGGTTCAGACTGTGCCTGGGCCCTGTAGTCTCTTCCAGGTCAGTGTATGGCATTTCCTTCCCCTTGCCACAGGCACCAGGGAGCATGTCTGCACGTGGAGAAAGACTTTCCCGTCGGAAGCCGGGTTTTGTCAAACGGGGCCCAGTGCTCTGCTCCTCTCTTTTCACTCCTGCTGCCAGAAGCCCAGGGAGGATGGGAGGGCTTAGAACATGGCTGGGCACTGTGGTTTCTTCCAGAGAAGTGGAGGGCATTTGCTTTACCTTGCCACAACCACTTGGGATAGGGTGTGCACCTCAGGAAAACTGTCTCCGTGGGAAGCCGGCTTTTTCCAAAGGGGTCTCAGGGCCGTGGGCCTCGGCTGTCCCTCCGGCTCCCCAAAGCACAGGGACGAGGTGAGGGGCTTAGACCATGCCTGGGCCATGTTGTTTCTTACACCTGGGTGTGTGGTATTTTGTTGAGCTGGCTACTCCCACTTGGGATAGGTGTTCCACAGCAAGCACCTATTGTTCGTCGGAAGCCGTTTTTGACCCAGGGGTCTCCGGGCTGTGTTCGTTGGGGTTGAACTCCTGCTAGCAAAACCGCCGGGTTGAGGGAAGGGTTCAGACTGTGCCTGGGCCCTGTGGTCTCTTCCAGGTCAGTGTATGGCATTTCCTTCCCCTTGCCACAGGCACCTGGGAGCATGTCTGCACGTGGAGAAAGACTTTCCCGTGGGAAGCCGGTTTTTGTCAAACGGGTCCCAGTGCTCTGCTCCTCTCTTTTCACTCCTGCTGCCAGAAGCCCAGGGAGGATGGGAGGGCTTAGAACATGGCTGGGCACTGTGGTTTCTTCCAGAGAAGTGGAGGGCATTTGCTTTACCTTGCCACAACCACTTGGGATAGGGTGTGCACCTCAGGAAAACTGTCTCCGTGGGAAGCCGGCTTTTTGCAAAGGGGTCTCAGGGCCGTGTGCCTCGGCTGTCCCTCCGGCTCCCCAAAGCACAGGGACGAGGTGAGGGGCTTAGACCATGCCTGGGCAATGTTGTTTCTTACACCTGGGTGTGTGGCATTTTGTTGAGCTGGCTACCCCCACTTGGGATAGGTGTTCCACAGCAAGCACCTATTGTTCGTCGGAAGCCGTTTTTGCCCCAGGGGTCTCCGGGCTGTGTTCGTTGGGGTTGAACTCCTGCTAGCAAAACCGCCGGGTTGAGGGAAGGGTTCAGACTGTGCCTGGGCCCTGTGGTCTCTTCCAGGTCAGTGTATGGCATTTCCTTCCCCTTGCCCCAGGCACCTGGGAGCATGTCTGCACGTGGAGAAAGACTTTCCCGTCGGAAGCCGGGTTTTGTCAAACGGGGCCCAGTGCTCTGCTCCTCTCTTTTCACTCCTGCTACCAGAAGCCCAGGGAGGATGGGAGGGCTTAGAACATGGCTGGGCACTGTGGTTTCTTCCAGAGAAGTGGAGGGCATTTGCTTTACCTTGCCACAACCACTTGGGATAGGGTGTGCACCTCAGGAAAACTGTTTCCGTGGGAAGCCGGCTTTTTGCAAAGGGGTCTCAGGGCCGTGTGCCTCGGCTGTCCCTCCGGCTCCCCAAAGCACAGGGACGAGGTGAGGGGCTTAGACCATGCCTGGGCAATGTTGTTTCTTACACCTGGGTGTGTGGCATTTTGTTGAGCTGGCTACCCCCACTTGGGATAGGTGTTCCACAGCAAGCACCTATTGTTCGTCGGAAGCCGTTTTTGCCCCAGGGGTCTCCGGGCTGTGTTCGTTGGGGTTGAACTCCTGCTAGCAAAACCGCCGGGTTGAGGGAAGGGTTCAGACTGTGCCTGGGCCCTGTGGTCTCTTCCAGGTCAGTGTATGGCATTTCCTTCCCCTTGCCCCAGGCACCTGGGAGCATGTCTGCACGTGGAGAAAGACTTTCCCGTGGGAAGCCGGGTTTTGTCAAACGGGTCCCAGTGCTCTGCTCCTCTCTTTTCACTCCTGCTGTCAGAAGCCCAGGGAGGATGGGAGGGCTTAGAACATGGCTGGGCACTGTGGTTTCTTCCAGAGAAGTGGAGGGCATTTGCTTTACTTTGCCACAACCACTTGGGATAGGGTGTGCACCTCAGGAAAACTGTCTCCGTGGGAAGCCGGCTTTTTCAAAGGGGTCTCAGGGCCGTGTGCCTCGGCTGTCCCTCCGGCTCCCCAAAGCACAGGGACGAGGTGAGGGGCTTAGACCATGCCTGGGCAATGTTGTTTCTTACACCTGGGTGTGTGGCATTTTGTTGAGCTGGCTACCCCCACTTGGGATAGGTGTTCCACAGCAAGCACCTATTGTTCGTCGGAAGCCGTTTTTGCCCCAGGGGTCTCCGGGCTCTGTTCGTTGGGGTTGAACTCCTGCTAGCAAAACCGCCGGGTTGAGGGAAGGGTTCACACTGTGCCTGGGCCCTGTGGTCTCTTCCAGGTCAGTGTATGGCATTTCCTTCCCCTTGCCACAGGCACCTGGGAGCATGTCTGCACGTGGAGAAAGACTTTCCCGTGGGAAGCCGGGTTTTGTCAAACGGGTCCCAGTGCTCTGCTCCTCTCTTTTCACTCCTGCTGCCAGAAGCCCAGGGAGGATGGGAGGGCTTAGAACATGGCTGGGCACTGTGGTTTCTTCCAGAGAAGTGGAGGGCATTTGCTTTACCTTGCCACAACCACTTGGGATAGGGTGTGCACCTCAGGAAAACTGTTTCCGTGGGAAGCCGGCTTTTTGCAAAGGGGTCTCAGGGCCGTGTGCCTCGGCTGTCCCTCCGGCTCCCCAAAGCACAGGGACGAGGTGAGGGGCTTAGACCATGCCTGGGCAATGTTGTTTCTTACACCTGGGTGTGTGGCATTTTGTTGAGCTGGCTACCCCCACTTGGGATAGGTGTTCCACAGCAAGCACCTATTGTTCGTCGGAAGCCGTTTTTGCCCCAGGGGTCTCCGGGCTGTGTTCGTTGGGGTTGAACTCCTGCTAGCAAAACCGCCGGGTTGAGGGAAGGGTTCAGACTGTGCCTGGGCCCTGTGGTCTCTTCCAGGTCAGTGTATGGCATTTCCTTCCCCTTGCCACAGGCACCTGGGAGCATGTCTGCACGTGGAGAAAGACTTTCCCGTGGGAAGCCGGGTTTTGTCAAACGGGTCCCAGTGCTCTGCTCCTCTCTTTTCACTCCTGCTGTCAGAAGCCCAGGGAGGATGGGAGGGCTTAGAACATGGCTGGGCACTGTGGTTTCTTCCAGAGAAGTGGAGGGCATTTGCTTTACTTTGCCACAACCACTTGGGATAGGGTGTGCACCTCAGGAAAACTGTCTCCGTGGGAAGCCGGCTTTTTCAAAGGGGTCTCAGGGCCGTGTGCCTCGGCTGTCCCTCCGGCTCCCCAAAGCACAGGGACGAGGTGAGGGGCTTAGACCATGCCTGGGCAATGTTGTTTCTTACACCTGGGTGTGTGGCATTTTGTTGAGCTGGCTACCCCCACATGGGATAGGTGTTCCACAGCAAGCACCTATTGTTCGTCGGAAGCCGTTTTTGCCCCAGGGGTCTCCGGGCTGTGTTCGTTGGGGTTGAACTCCTGCTAGCAAAACCGCCGGGTTGAGGGAAGGGTTCAGACTGTGCCTGGGCCCTGTGGTCTCTTCCAGGTCAGTGTATGGCATTTCCTTCCCCTTGCCACAGGCACCTGGGAGCATGTCTGCACGTGGAGAAAGACTTTCCCGTGGGAAGCCGGGTTTTGTCAAACGGGTCCCCGTGCTCTGCTCCTCTCTTTTCACTCCTGCTGCCAGAAGCCCAGGGAGGATGGGAGGGCTTAGAACATGGCTGGGCACTGTGGTTTCTTCCAGAGAAGTGGAGGGCATTTGCTTTACTTTGCCACAACCACTTGGGATAGAGTGTGCACCTCAGGAAAACTGTCTCCGTGGGAAGCCGGCTTTTTCAAAGGGGTCTCAGGGCCGTGTGCCTCGGCTGTCCCTCCGGCTCCCCAAAGCACAGGGACGAGGTGAGGGGCTTAGACCATGCCTGGGCAATGTTGTTTCTTACACCTGGGTGTGTGGCATTTTGTTGAGCTGGCTACCCCCACTTGGGATAGGTGTTCCACAGCAAGCACCTATTGTTCGTCGGAAGCCGTTTTTGCCCCAGGGGTCTCCGGGCTGTGTTTGTTGGGGTTGAACTCCTGCTAGCAAAACCGCCGGGTTGAGGGAAGGGTTCAGACTGTGCCTGGGCCCTGTGGTCTCTTCCAGGTCAGTGTATGGCATTTCCTTCCCCTTGCCCCAGGCACCTGGGAGCATGTCTGCACGTGGAGAAAGACTTTCCCGTGGGAAGCCGAGTTTTGTCAAACGGGTCCCCGTGCTCTGCTCCTCTCTTTTCACTCCTGCTGCCAGAAGCCCAGGGAGGATGGGAGGGCTTAGAACATGGCTGGGCACTGTGGTTTCTTCCAGAGAAGTGGAGGGCATTTGCTTTACTTTGCCACAACCACTTGGGATAGGGTGTGCACCTCAGGAAAACTGTCTCCGTGGGAAGCCGGCTTTTTCAAAGGGGTCTCAGGGCCGTGTGCCTCGGCTGTCCCTCCGGCTCCCCAAAGCACAGGGACGAGGTGAGGGGCTTAGACCATGCCTGGGCCATGTTGTTTCTTACACCTGGGTGTGTGGCATTTTGTTGAGCTGGCTACCCCCACTTGGGATAGGTGTTCCACAGCAAGCACCTATTGTTCGTCGGAAGCCGTTTTTGCCCCAGGGGTCTCCGGGCTGTGTTCGTTGGGGTTGAACTCCTGCTAGCAAAACCGCCGGGTTGAGGGAAGGGTTCAGACTGTGCCTGGGCCCTGTGCTCTCTTCCAGGTCAGTGTATGGCATTTCCTTCCCCTTGCCCCAGGCACCTGGGAGCATGTCTGCACGTGGAGAAAGACTTTCCCGTGGGAAGCCGTGTTTTGTCAAACGGGTCCCCGTGCTCTGCTCCTATCTTTTCACTCCTGCTGCCAGAAGCCCAGGGAGGATGGGAGGGCTTAGAACATGGCTGGGCACTGTGGTTTCTTCCAGAGAAGTGGAGGGCATTTGCTTTACCTTGCCACAACCACTTGGGATAGGGTGTTCACCTCAGGAAAACTGTCTCCGTGGGAAGCCGGCTTTTTGCAAAGGGGTCTCAGGGCCGTGTGCCTCGGCTGTCCCTCCGGCTCCCCAAAGCACAGGGACGAGGTGAGGGGCTTAGACCATGCCTGGGCAATGTTGTTTCTTACACCTGGGTGTGTGGCATTTTGTTGAGCTGGCTACCCCCACTTGGGATAGGTGTTCCACAGCAAGCACCTATTGTTCGTCGGAAGCCGTTTTTGCCCCAGGGGTCTCCGGGCTGTGTTCGTTGGGGTTGAACTCCTGCTAGCAAAACCGCCGGGTTGAGGGAAGGGTTCAGACTGTGCCTGGGCCCTGTGGTCTCTTCCAGGTCAGTGTATGGCATTTCCTTCCCCTTGCCCCAGGCACCTGGGAGCATGTCTGCACGTGGAGAAAGACTTTCCCGTCGGAAGCCGGGTTTTGTCAAACGGGGCCCAGTGCTCTGCTCCTCTCTTTTCACTCCTGCTGCCAGAAGCCCAGGGAGGATGGGAGGGCTTAGAACATGGCTGGGCACTGTGGTTTCTTCCAGAGAAGTGGAGGGCATTTGCTTTACCTTGCCACAACCACTTGGGATAGGGTGTGCACCTCAGGAAAACTGTCTCCGTGGGAAGCCGGCTTTTTGCAAAGGGGTCTCAGGGCCGTGTGCCTCGGCTGTCCCTCCGGCTCCCCAAAGCACAGGGACGAGGTGAGGGGCTTAGACCATGCCTGGGCAATGTTGTTTCTTACACCTGGGTGTGTGGCATTTTGTTGAGCTGGCTACCCCCACTTGGGATAGGTGTTCCACAGCAAGCACCTATTGTTCGTCGGAAGCCGTTTTTGCCCCAGGGGTCTCCGGGCTGTGTTCGTTGGGGTTGAACTCCTGCTAGCAAAACCGCCGGGTTGAGGGAAGGGTTCAGACTGTGCCTGGGCCCTGTGGTCTCTTCCAGGTCAGTGTATGGCATTTCCTTCCCCTTGCCCCAGGCACCTGGGAGCATGTCTGCACGTGGAGAAAGACTTTCCCGTGGGAAGCCGGTTTTTGTCAAACGGGTCCCAGTGCTCTGCTCCTCTCTTTTCACTCCTGCTGCCAGAAGCCCAGGGAGGATGGGAGGGCTTAGAACATGGCTGGGCACTGTGGTTTCTTCCAGAGAAGTGGAGGGCATTTGCTTTACCTTGCCACAACCACTTGGGATAGGGTCTGCACCTCAGGAAAACTGTCCCCGTGGGAAGCCGGCTTTTTGCAAAGGGGTCTCAGGGCCGTGTGCCTCGGCTGTCCCTCCGGCTCCCCAAAGCACAGGGACGAGGTGAGGGGCTTAGACCATGCCTGGGCAATGTTGTTTCTTACACCTGGGTGTGTGGCATTTTGTTGAGCTGGCTACCCCCACATGGGATAGGTGTTCCACCGCAAGCACCTATTGTTCGTCGGAAGCCGTTTTTGCCCCAGGGGTCTCCGGGCTGTGTTCGTTGGGGTTGAACTCCTGCTAGCAAACCCGCCGGGTTGAGGGAAGGGTTCAGACTGTGCCTGGGCCCTGTGGTCTCTTCCAGGTCAGTGTATGGCATTTCCTTCCCCTTGCCCCAGGCACCTGGGAGCATGTCTGCACGTGGAGAAAGACTTTCCCGTGGGAAGCCGGTTTTTGTCCAACGGGTCCCAGTGCTCTGCTCCTCTCTTTTCACTCCTGCTGCCAGAAGCCCAGGGAGGATGGGAGGGCTTAGAACATGGCTGGGCACTGTGGTTTCTTCCAGAGAAGTGGAGGGCATTTGCTTTACCTTGCCACAACCACTTGGGATAGGGTGTGCACCTCAGGAAAACTGTCTCCGTGGGAAGCCGGCTTTTTGCAAAGGGGTCTCAGGGCCGTGTGCCTCGGCTGTCCCTCCGGCTCCCCAAAGCACAGGGACGAGGTGAGGGGCTTAGACCATGCCTGGGCAATGTTGTTTCTTACACCTGGGTGTGTGGCATTTTGTTGAGCTGGCTACCCCCACTTGGGATAGGTGTTCCACAGCAAGCACCTATTGTTCGTCGGAAGACGTTTTTGCCCCAGGGGTCTCCGGGCTGTGTTCGTTGGGGTTGAACTCCTGCTAGCAAAACGGCCGGGTTGAGGGAAGGGTTCAGACTGTGCCTGGGCCCTGTGGTCTCTTCCAGGTCAGTGTATGGCATTTCCTTCCCCTTGCCACAGGCACCTGGGAGCATGTCTGCACGTGGAGAAAGACTTTCCCGTGGGAAGCCGGGTTTTGTCAAACGGGTCCCAGTGCTCTGCTCCTCTCTTTTCACTCCTACTGTCAGAAGCCCAGGAAGGATGGGAGGGCTTAGAACATGGCTGGGCACTGTGGTTTCTTCCAGAGAAGTGGAGGGCATTTGCTTTACTTTGCCACAACCACTTGGGATAGGGTGTGCACCTCAGGAAAACTGTCTCCGTGGGAAGCCGGCTTTTTGCAAAGGGGTCTCAGGGCCGTGTGCCTCGGCTGTCCCTCCGGCTCCCCAAAGCACAGGGACGAGGTGAGGGGCTTAGACCAAGCCTGGGCAATGTTGTTTCTTACACTTGGGTGTGTGGCATTTTGTTGAGCTGGCTACCCCCACTTGGGATAGGTGTTCCACAGCAAGCACCTATTGTTCGTCGGAAGCCGTTTTTGCCCCAGGGGTCTCCGGGCTGTGTTCGTTGGGGTTGAACTCCTGCTAGCAAAACCGCCGGGTTGAGGGAAGGGTTCAGACTGTGCCTGGGCCCTGTGGTCTCTTCCAGGTCAGTGTATGGCATTTCCTTCCCCTTGCCACAGGCACCTGGGAGCATGTCTGCACGTGGAGAAAGACTTTCCCGTGGGAAGCCGGGTTTTGTCAAACGGGTCCCCGTGCTCTGCTCCTCTCTTTTCACTCCTGCTTCCAGAAGTCCAGGGAGGATGGGAGGGCTTAGAACATGGCTGGGCACTGTGGTTTCTTCCAGAGAAGTGGAGGGCATTTGCTTTACCTTGCCACAACCACTTGGGATAGGGTCTGCACCTCAGGAAAACTGTCTCCGTGGGAAGCCGGCTTTTTGCAAAGGGGTCTCAGGGCCGTGTGCCTCGGCTGTCCCTCCGGCTCCCCAAAGCACAGGGACGAGGTGAGGGGCTTAGACCATGCCTGGGCAATGTTGTTTCTTACACCTGGGTGTGTGGCATTTTGTTGAGCTGGCTACCCCCACTTGGGATAGGTGTTCCACCGCAAGCACCTATTGTTCGTCGGAAGCCGTTTTTGCCCCAGGGGTCTCCGGGCTGTGTTCGTTGGGGTTGAACTCCTGCTAGCAAAACCGCCGGGTTGAGGGAAGGGTTCAGACTGTGCCTGGGCCCTGTGGTCTCTTCCAGGTCAGTGTATGGCATTTCCTTCCCCTTGCCCCAGGCACCTGGGAGCATGTCTGCACGTGGAGAAAGACTTTCCCGTGGGAAGCCGGTTTTTGTCCAACGGGTCCCAGTGCTCTGCTCCTCTCTTTTCACTCCTGCTGCCAGAAGCCCAGGGAGGATGGGAGGGCTTAGAACATGGCTGGGCACTGTGGTTTCTTCCAGAGAAGTGGAGGGCATTTGCTTTACCTTGCCACAACCACTTGGGATAGGGTGTGCACCTCAGGAAAACTGTCTCCGTGGGAAGCCGGCTTTTTGCAAAGGGGTCTCAGGGCCGTGTGCCTCGGCTGTCCCTCCGGCTCCCCAAAGCACAGGGACGAGGTGAGGGGCTTAAACCATGCCTGGGCAATGTTGTTTCTTACACCTGGGTGTGTGGCATTTTGTTGAGCTGGCTACCCCCACTTGGGATAGGTGTTCCACAGCAAGCACCTATTGTTCCTCGGAAGCCGTTTTTGCCCCAGGGGTCTCCGGGCTGTGTTCGTTGGGGTTGAACTCCTGCTAGCAAAACCGCCGGGTTGAGGGAAGGGTTCAGACTGTGCCTGGGCCCTGTGGTCTCTTCCAGGTCAGTGTATGGCATTTCCTTCCCCTTGCCCCAGGCACCTGGGAGCATGTCTGCACGTGGAGAAAGACTTTCCCGTGGGAAGCCGGTTTTTGTCAAACGGGTCCCAGTGCTCTGCTCCTCTCTTTTCACTCCTGCTGCCAGAAGCCCAGGGAGGATGGGAGGGCTTAGAACATGGCTGGGCACTGTGGTTTCTTCCAGAGAAGTGGAGGGCATTTGCTTTACCTTGCCACAACCACTTGGGATAGGGTCTCCACCTCAGGAAAACTGTCCCCGTGGGAAGCCGGCTTTTTGCAAAGGGGTCTCAGGGCCGTGGGCCTCGGCTGTCCCTCCGGCTCCCCAAAGCACAGGGACGAGGTGAGGGGCTTAGACCATGCCTGGGCAATGTTGTTTCTTACACCTGGGTGTGTGGCATTTTGTTGAGCTGGCTACCCCCACATGGGATAGGTGTTCCACCGCAAGCACCTATTGTTCGTCGGAAGCCGTTTTTGCCCCAGGGGTCTCCGGGCTGTGTTCGTTGGGGTTGAACTCCTGCTAGCAAACCCGCCGGGTTGAGGGAAGGGTTCAGACTGTGCCTGGGCCCTGTGGTCTCTTCCAGGTCAGTGTATGGCATTTCCTTCCCCTTGCCCCAGGCACCTGGGAGCATGCCTGCACGTGGAGAAAGACTTTCCCGTGGGAAGCCGGTTTTTGTCCAACGGGTCCCAGTGCTCTGCTCCTCTCTTTTCACTCCTGCTGCCAGAAGCCCAGGGAGGATGGGAGGGCTTAGAACATGGCTGGGCACTGTGGTTTCTTCCAGAGAAGTGGAGGGCATTTGCTTTACCTTGCCACAACCACTTGGGATAGGGTGTGCACCTCAGGAAAACTGTCTCCGTGGGAAGCCGGCTTTTTGCAAAGGGGTCTCAGGGCCGTGTGCCTCGGCTGTCCCTCCGGCTCCCCAAAGCACAGGGACGAGGTGAGGGGCTTAGACCATGCCTGGGCAATGTTGTTTCTTACACCTGGGTGTGTGGCATTTTGTTGAGCTGGCTACCCCCACTTGGGATAGGTGTTCCACAGCAAGCACCTATTGTTCGTCGGAAGCCGTTTTTGCCCCAGGGGTCTCCGGGCTGTGTTCGTTGGGGTTGAACTCCTGCTAGCAAAACGGCCGGGTTGAGGGAAGGGTTCAGACTGTGCCTGGGCCCTGTGGTCTCTTCCAGGTCAGTGTATGGCATTTCCTTCCCCTTGCCACAGGCACCTGGGAGCATGTCTGCACGTGGAGAAAGACTTTCCCGTGGGAAGCCGGGTTTTGTCAAACGGGTCCCAGTGCTCTGCTCCTCTCTTTTCACTCCTACTGTCAGAAGCCCAGGAAGGATGGGAGGGCTTAGAACATGGCTGGGCACTGTGGTTTCTTCCAGAGAAGTGGAGGGCATTTGCTTTACTTTGCCACAACCACTTGGGATAGGGTGTGCACCTCAGGAAAACTGTCTCCGTGGGAAGCCGGCTTTTTGCAAAGGGGTCTCAGGGCCGTGTGCCTCGGCTGTCCCTCCGGCTCCCCAAAGCACAGGGACGAGGTGAGGGGCTTAGACCATGCCTGGGCAATGTTGTTTCTTACACCTGGGTGTGTGGCATTTTGTTGAGCTGGCTACCCCCACTTGGGATAGGTGTTCCACAGCAAGCACCTATTGTTCGTCGGAAGCCGTTTTTGCCCCAGGGGTCTCCGGGCTCTGTTCGTTGGGGTTGAACTCCTGCTAGCAAAACCGCCGGGTTGAGGGAAGGGTTCAGACTGTGCCTGGGACCTGTGGTCTCTTCCAGGTCAGTGTATGGCATTTCCTTCCCCTTGCCAGAGGCACCTGGGAGCATGTCTGCACGTGGAGAAAGACTTTCCCGTGGGAAGCCGGGTTTTGTCAAACGGGTCCCAGTGCTCTGCTCCTCTCTTTTCACTCCTGCTGCCAGAAGCCCAGGGAGGATGGGAGGGCTTAGAACATGGCTGGGCACTGTGGTTTCTTCCAGAGAAGTGGAGGGCATTTGCTTTACCTTGCCACAACCACTTGGGATAGGGTGTGCACCTCAGGAAAACTGTCTCCGTGGGAAGCCGGCTTTTTGCAAAGGGGTCTCAGGGCCGTGTGCCTCGGCTGTCCCTCCGGCTCCCCAAAGCACAGGGACGAGGTGAGGGGCTTAGACCATGCCTGGGCAATGTTGTTTCTTACACCTGGGTGTGTGGCATTTTGTTGAGGTGGCTACCCCCACTTGGGATAGGTGTTCCACAGCAAGCACCTATTGTTCGTCGGAAGCCGTTTTTGCCCCAGGGGTCTCCGGGCTGTGTTCGTTGGGGTTGAACTCCTGCTAGCAAAACCGCCGGGTTGAGGGAAGGGTTCAGACTGTGCCTGGGCCCTGTGGTCTCTTCCAGGTCAGTGTATGGCATTTCCTTCCCCTTGCCCCAGGCACCTGGGAGCATGTCTGCACGTGGAGAAAGACTTTCCCGTGGGAAGCCGGGTTTTGTCAAACGGGTCCCCGTGCTCTGCTCCTCTCTTTTCACTCCTGCTGCCAGAAGCCCAGGGAGGATGGGAGGGCTTAGAACATGGCTGGGCACTGTGGTTTCTTCCAGAGAAGTGGAGGGCATTTGCTTTAC
Organism: Ursus arctos; assembly: GCF_023065955.2. Taxonomy (NCBI): domain Eukaryota; kingdom Metazoa; phylum Chordata; class Mammalia; order Carnivora; family Ursidae; genus Ursus; species Ursus arctos. The sequence continues at coordinate 80,157,134 of NW_026622764.1, read as the reverse complement.
TTTGCCACAACCACTTGGGATAGGGTGTGCACCTCAGGAAAACTGTCTCCGTGGGAAGCCGGCTTTTTCAAAGGGGTCTCAGGGCCGTGTGCCTCGGCTGTCCCTCCGGCTCCCCAAAGCACAGGGACGAGGTGAGGGGCTTAGACCATGCCTGGGCAATGTTGTTTCTTACACCTGGGTGTGTGGCATTTTGTTGAGCTGGCTATCCCCACTTGGGATAGGTGTTCCACAGCAAGCACCTATTGTTCGTCGGAAGCCGTTTTTGCCCCAGGGGTCTCCGGGCTGTGTTCGTTGGGGTTGAACTCCTGCTAGCAAACCCGCCGGGTTGAGGGAAGGGTTCAGACTGTGCCTGGGCCCTGTGGTCTCTTCCAGGTCAGTGTATGGCATTTCCTTCCCCTTGCCCCAGGCACCTGGGAGCATGTCTGCACGTGGAGAAAGACTTTCCCGTCGGAAGCCGGTTTTTGTCAAACGGGTCCCCGTGCTCTTCTCCTCTCTTTTCACTCCTGCTGCCAGAAGCCCAGGGACGATGGGAGGGCTTAGAACATGGCTGGGCACTGTGGTTTCTTCCAGAGAAGTGGAGGGCATTTGCTTTACCTTGCCACAACCACTTGGGATAGGGTGTGCACCTCAGGAAAACTGTTTCCGTGGGAAGCCGGCTTTTTCAAAGGGGTCTCAGGGCCGTGTGCCTCGGCTGTCCCTCCGGCTCCCCAAAGCACAGGGACGAGGTGAGGGGCTTAGACCATGCCTGGGCAATGTTGTTTCTTACACCTGGGTGTGTGGCATTTTGTTGAGCTGGCTACACCCACTTGGGATAGGTGTTCCACAGCAAGCACCTATTGTTCGTCGGAAGCCGTTTTTGCCCCAGGGGTCTCCGGGCTGTGTTCGTTGATGTTGAACTCCTGCTAGCAAACCCGCCGGGTTGAGGGAAGGGTTCAGACTGTGCCTGGGCCCTGTGGTCTCTTCCAGGTCAGTGTATGGCATTTCCTTCCCCTTGCCACAGGCACCTGGGAGCATGTCTGCACGTGGAGAAAGACTTTCTCGTGGGAAGCCGGGTTTTGTCAAACGGGTCCCAGTGCTCTGCTCCTCTCTTTTCACTCCTGCTGCCAGAAGCCCAGGGAGGATGGGAGGGCTTAGAACATGGCTGGGCACTGTGGTTTCTTCCAGAGAAGTGGAGGGCATTTGCTTTACCTTGCCACAACCACTTGGGATAGGGTCTGCACCTCAGAAAAACTGTCTCCGTGGGAAGCCGGCTTTTTGCAAAGGGGTCTCAGGGCCGTGTGCCTCGTCAGTCCGTCCGGCTCCCCAAAGCACAGGGACGAGGTGAGGGGCTTAGACCATGCCTGGGCAATGTTGTTTCTTACACCTGGGTGTGTGGCATTTTGTTGAGCTGGCTATCCCCACTTGGGATAGGTGTTCCACAGCAAGCACCTATTTTTCGTCGGAAACGGTTTTTGCCCCAGGGGTCTCCGGGCTATGTTCGTTGGGGTTGAACTCCTGCTAGCAAAACCGCCGGTTTGAGGGAAGGGTTCAGACTGTGCCTGGGCCCTGTGGTCTCTTCCAGGTCAGTGTATGGCATTTCCTTCCCCTTGCCCCAGGCACCTGGGAGCATGTCTGCACGTGGAGAAAGACTTTCCCGTCGGAAGCCGGTTTTTGTCAAACGGGTTCCCCGTGCTCTTCTCCTCTCTTTTCACTCCTGCTGCCAGAAGCCCAGGGAGGATGGGAGGGCTTAGAACATGGCTGGGCACTGTGGTTTCTTCCAGAGAAGTGGAGGGCATTTGCTTTACCTTGCCACAACCACTTGGGATAGGGTGTGCACCTCAGGAAAACTGTCTCCGTGGGAAGCCGGCTTTTTGCAAAGGGGTCTCAGGGCCGTGTGCCTCGGCTGTCCCTCCGGCTCCCCAAAGCACAGGGACGAGGTGAGGGGCTTAGACCATGCCTGGGCAATGTTGTTTCTTACACCTGGGTGTGTGGCATTTTGTTGAGCTGGCTACCCCCACTTGGGATAGGTGTTCCACAGCAAGCACCTATTGTTCGTCGGAAGCCGTTTTTGCCCCAGGGGTCTCCGGGCTGTGTTCGTTGGGGTTGAACTCCTGCTAGCAAACCCGCCGGGTTGAGGGAAGGGTTCAGACTGTGCCTGGGCCCTGTGGTCTCTTCCAGGTCAGTGTATGGCATTTCCTTCCCCTTGCCCCAGGCACCTGGGAGCATGTCTGCACGTGGAGAAAGACTTTCCCGTCGGAAGCCGGTTTTTGTCAAACGGGTTCCCCGTGCTCTTCTCCTCTCTTTTCACTCCTGCTGCCAGAAGCCCAGGGAGGATGGGAGGGCTTAGAACATGGCTGGGCACTGTGGTTTCTTCCAGAGAAGTGGAGGGCATTTGCTTTACCTTGCCACAACCACTTGGGATAGGGTGTGCACCTCAGGAAAACTGTTTCCGTGGGAAGCCGGCTTTTTCAAAGGGGTCTCAGGGCCGTGTGCCTCGGCTGTCCCTCCGGCTCCCCAAAGCACAGGGACGAGGTGAGGGGCTTAGACCATGCCTGGGCAATGTTGTTTCTTACACCTGGGTGTGTGGCATTTTGTTGAGCTGGCTACCCCCACTTGGGATAGGTGTTCCACAGCAAGCACCTACTGTTCGTCGGAAGCCGTTTTGCCTCAGGGGTCTCCGGGCTGTGTTCGTTGGGGTTGAACTCCTGCTAGCAAAACCGCCGGGTTGAGGGAAGGGTTCACACTGTGCCTGGGCCCTGTGGTCTCTTCCAGGTCAGTGTATGGCATTTCCTTCCCCTTGCCAGAGGCACCTGGGAGCATGTCTGCACGTGGAGAAAAGACTTTCCCGTGGGAAGCCGGGTTTTGTCAAACGGGTCCCAGTGCTCTGCTCCTCTCTTTTCACTCCTGCTGCCAGAAGCCCAGGGAGGATGGGAGGGCTTAGAACATGGCTGGGCACTGTGGTTTCTTCCAGAGAAGTGGAGGGCATTTGCTTTACCTTGCCACAACCACTTGGGATAGGGTGTGCACCTCAGGAAAACTGTCTCCGTGGGAAGCCGGCTTTTTGCAAAGGGGTCTCAGGGCCGTGTGCCTCGGCTGTCCCTCCGGCTCCCCAAAGCACAGGGACGAGGTGAGGGGCTTAGACCATGCCTGGGCAATGTTGTTTCTTACACCTGGGTGTGTGGCATTTTGTTGAGCTGGCTACCCCCACTTGGGATAGGTGTTCCACAGCAAGCACCTATTGTTCGTCGGAAGCCGTTTTTGCCCCAGGGGTCTCCGGGCTGTGTTCGTTGGGGTTGAACTCCTGCTAGCAAACCCGCCGGGTTGAGAGAAGGGTTCAGACTGTGCCTGGGCCCTGTGGTCTCTTCCAGGTCAGTGTATGGCATTTCCTTCCCCTTGCCCCAGGCACCTGGGAGCATGTCTGCACGTGGAGAAAGACTTTCCCGTGGGAAGCCGGGTTTTGTCAAACGGGTCCCCGTGCTCTGCTCCTCTCTTTTCACTCCTGCTGCCAGAAGCCCAGGGAGGATGGGAGGGCTTAGAACATGGCTGGGCACTGTGGTTTCTTCCAGAGAAGTGGAGGGCATTTGCTTTACCTTGCCACAACCACTTGGGATAGGGTGTGCACCTCAGGAAAACTGTCTCCGTGGGAAGCCGGCTTTTTCAAAGGGGTCTCAGGGCCGTGTGCCTCGGCTGTCCCTCCGGCTCCCCAAAGCACAGGGACGAGGTGAGGGGCTTAGACCATGCCTGGGCAATGTTGTTTCTTACACCTGGGTGTGTGGCATTTTGTTGAGCTGGCTATCCCCACTTGGGATAGGTGTTCCACAGCAAGCACCTATTTTTCGTCGGAAACGGTTTTTGCCCCAGGGGTCTCCGGGCTATGTTCGTTGGGGTTGAACTCCTGCTAGCAAAACCGCCGGTTTGAGGGAAGGGTTCAGACTGTGCCTGGGCCCTGTGGTCTCTTCCAGGTCAGTGTATGGCATTTCCTTCCCCTTGCCCCAGGCACCTGGGAGCATGTCTGCACGTGGAGAAAGACTTTCCCGTCGGAAGCCGGTTTTTGTCAAACGGGTCCCCGTGCTCTTCTCCTCTCTTTTCACTCCTGCTGCCAGAAGCCCAGGGACGATGGGAGGGCTTAGAACATGGCTGGGCACTGTGGTTTCTTCCAGAGAAGTGGAGGGCATTTGCTTTACCTTGCCACAACCACTTGGGATAGGGTGTGCACCTCAGGAAAACTGTTTCCGTGGGAAGCCGGCTTTTTCAAAGGGGTCTCAGGGCCGTGTGCCTCGGCTGTCCCTCCGGCTCCCCAAAGCACAGGGACGAGGTGAGGGGCTTAGACCATGCCTGGGCAATGTTGTGTCTTACACCTGGGTGTGTGGCATTTTGTTGAGCTGGCTACCCCCACTTGGGATAGGTGTTCCACAGCAAGCACCTATTGTTCGTCAGAAGCCGTTTTTGCCCCAGGGGTCTCCGGGCTGTGTTCGTTGGGGTTGAACTCCTGCTAGCAAACCCGCCGGGTTGAGGGAAGGGTTCAGACTGTGCCTGGGCCCTGTGGTCTCTTCCAGGTCAGTGTATGGCATTTCCTTCCCCTTGCCCCAGGCACCTGGGAGCATGTCTGCACGTGGAGAAAGACTTTCCCGTCGGAAGCCGGTTTTTGTCAAACGGGTCCCCGTGCTCTGCTCCTCTCTTTTCACTCCTGCTGCCAGAAGCCCAGGGAGGATGGGAGGGCTTAGAACATGGCTGGGCACTGTGGTTTCTTCCAGAGAAGTGGAGGGCATTTGCTTTACCTTGCCACAACCACTTGGGATAGGGTGTGCACCTCAGGAAAACTGTTTCCGTGGGAAGCCGGCTTTTTCAAAGGGGTCTCGGGGCCGTGTGCCTCGGCTGTCCCTCCGGCTCCCCAAAGCACAGGGACGAGGTGAGGGGCTTAGACCATGCCTGGGCAATGTTGTTTCTTACACCTGGGTGTGTGGCATTTTGTTGAGCTGGCTACCCCCACTTGGGATAGGTGTTCCACAGCAAGCACCTATTGTTCGTCGGAAGCCGTTTTTGCCCCAGGGGTCTCCGGGCTGTGTTCGTTGGGGTTGAACTCCTGCTAGCAAACCCGCCGGGTTGAGGGAAGGGTTCAGACTGTGCCTGGGCCCTGTGGTCTCTTCCAGGTCAGTGTATGGCATTTCCTTCCCCTTGCCCCAGGCACCTGGGAGCATGTCTGCACGTGGAGAAAGACTTTCCCGTCGGAAGCCGGTTTTTGTCAAACGGGTTCCCCGTGCTCTTCTCCTCTCTTTTCACTCCTGCTGCCAGAAGCCCAGGGAGGATGGGAGGGCTTAGAACATGGCTGGGCACTGTGGTTTCTTCCAGAGAAGTGGAGGGCATTTGCTTTACCTTGCCACAACCACTTGGGATAGGGTGTGCACCTCAGGAAAACTGTTTCCGTGGGAAGCCGGCTTTTTCAAAGGGGTCTCAGGGCCGTGTGCCTCGGCTGTCCCTCCAGCTCCCCAAAGCACAGGGACGAGGTGAGGGGCTTAGACCATGCCTGGGCAATGTTGTTTCTTACAACTGGGTGTGTGGCATTTTGTTGAGCTGGCTACCCCCACTTGGGATAGGTGTTCCACAGCAAGCACCTATTGTTCGTCGGAAGCCGTTTTTGCCCCAGGGGTCTCCGGGCTCTGTTCGTTGGGGTTGAACTCCTGCTAGCAAAACCGCCGGGTTGAGGGAAGGGTTCACACAGTGCCTGGGCCCTGTGGTCTCTTCCAGGTCAGTGTATGGCATTTCCTTCCCCTTGCCATAGGCACCTGGGAGCATGTCTGCACGTGGAGAAAGACTTTCCCGTGGGAAGCAGGGTTTTGTCAAACGGGTCCCAGTGCTCTGCTCCTCTCTTTTCACTCCTGCTGCCAGAAGCCCAGGGACGATGGGAGGGCTTAGAACATGGCTGGGCACTGTGGTTTCTTCCAGAGAAGTGGAGGGCATTTGCTTTACCTTGCCACAACCACTTGGGATAGGGTGTGCACCTCAGGAAAACTGTTTCCGTGGGAAGCCGGCTTTTTCAAAGGGGTCTCAGGGCCGTGTGCCTCGGCTGTCCCTCCGGCTCCCCAAAGCACAGGGACGAGGTGAGGGGCTTAGACCATGCCTGGGCAATGTTGTTTCTTACACCTGGGTGTGTGGCATTTTGTTGAGCTGGCTACCCCCACTTGGGATAGGTGTTCCACAGCAAGCACCTATTGTTCGTCGGAAGCCGTTTTTGCCCCAGGGGTCTCCGGGCTGTGTTCGTTGGGGTTGAACTCCTGCTAGCAAAACCGCCGGGTTGAGGGAAGGGTTCAGACTGTGCCTGGGCCCTGTGGTCTCTTCCAGGTCAGTGTATGGCATTTCCTTCCCCTTGCCCCAGGCACCTGGGAGCATGTCTGCACGTGGAGAAAGACTTTCCCGTGGGAAGCCGAGTTTTGTCAAACGGGTCCCTGTGCTCTGCTCCTCTCTTTTCACTCCTGCTGCCAGAAGCCCAGGGAGGATGGGAGGGCTTAGAACATGGCTGGGCACTGTGGTTTCTTCCAGAGAAGTGGAGGGCATTTGCTTTACTTTGCCACAACCACTTGGGATAGGGTGTGCACCTCAGGAAAACTGTCTCCGTGGGAAGCCGGCTTTTTCAAAGGGGTCTCAGGGCCGTGTGCCTCGGCTGTCCCTCCGGCTCCCCAAAGCACAGGGACGAGGTGAGGGGCTTAGACCATGCCTGGGCAATGTTGTTTCTTACACCTGGGTGTGTGGCATTTTGTTGAGCTGGCTACCCCCACTTGGGATAGGTGTTCCACAGCAAGCACCTATTGTTCGTCGGAAGCCGTTTTTGCCCCAGGGGTCTCCGGGCTGTGTTCGTTGGGGTTGAACTCCTGCTAGCAAAACCGCCGGGTTGAGGGAAGGGTTCAGACTGTGCCTGGGCCCTGAGGTCTCTTCCAGGTCAGTGTATGGCATTTCCTTCCCCTTGCCCCAGGCACCTGGGAGCATGTCTGCACGTGGAGAAAGACTTTCCCGTGGGAAGCCGAGTTTTGTCAAACGGGTCCCCGTGCTCTGCTCCTCTCTTTTCACTCCTGCTGCCAGAAGCCCAGGGAGGATGGGAGGGCTTAGAACATGGCTGGGCACTGTGGTTTCTTCCAGAGAAGTGGAGGGCATTTGCTTTACCTTGCCACAACCACTTGGGATAGGGTGTGCACCTCAGGAAAACTGTCTCCGTGGGAAGCCGGGTTTTTCAAAGGGGTCTCAGGGCCGTGTGCCTCGGCTGTCCCTCCGGCTCCCCAAAGCACAGGGACGAGGTGAGGGGCTTAGACCATGCCTGGGCAATGTTGTTTCTTACACCTGGGTGTGTGGCATTTTGTTGAGCTGGCTACCCCCACATGGGATAGGTGTTCCACAGCAAGCACCTATTGTTCGTCGGAAGCCGTTTTTGCCCCAGGGGTCTCCGGGCTGTGTTCGTTGGGGTTGAACTCCTGCTAGCAAACCCGCCGGGTTGAGGGAAGGGTTCAGACTGTGCCTGGGCCCTGTGGTCTCTTCCAGGTCAGTGTATGGCATTTCCTTCCCCTTGCCCCAGGCACCTGGGAGCATGTCTGCACGTGGAGAAAGACTTTCCCGTGGGAAGCCGGGTTTTGTCAAACGGGTCCCCGTGCTCTGCTCCTATCTTTTCACTCCTGCTGCCAGAAGCCCAGGGAGGATGGGAGGGCTTATAACATGGCTGGGCACTGTGGTTTCTTCCAGAGAAGTGGAGGGCATTTGCTTTACCTTGCCACAACCACTTGGGATAGGGTGTGCACCTCAGGAAAACTGTCTCCGTGGGAAGCCGGCTTTTTGCAAAGGGGTCTCAGGGCCGTGTGCCTCGGCTGTCCCTCCGGCTCCCCAAAGCACAGGGACGAGGTGAGGGGCTTAGACCATGCCTGGGCAATGTTGTTTCTTACACCTGGGTGTGTGGCATTTTGTTGAGCTGGCTACCCCCACTTGGGATAGGTGTTCCACAGCAAGCACCTATTGTTCGTCGGAAGCCGTTTTTGACCCAGGGGTCTCCGGGCTGTGTTCGTTGGGGTTGAACTCCTGCTAGCAAAACCGCCGGGTTGAGGGAAGGGTTCAGACTGTGCCTGGGCCCTGTGGTCTCTTCCAGGTCAGTGTATGGCATTTCCTTCCCCTTGCCCCAGGCACCTGGGAGCATGTCTGCACGTGGAGAAAGACTTTCCCGTCGGAAGCCGGGTTTTGTCAAACGGGGCCCAGTGCTCTGCTCCTCTCTTTTCACTCCTGCTGCCAGAAGCCCAGGGAGGATGGGAGGGCTTAGAACATGGCTGGGCACTGTGGTTTCTTCCAGAGAAGTGGAGGGCATTTGCTTTACCTTGCCACAACCACTTGGGATAGGGTGTGCACCTCAGGAAAACTGTCTCCGTGGGAAGCCGGCTTTTTGCAAAGGGGTCTCAGGGCCGTGTGCCTCGGCTGTCCCTCCGGCTCCCCAAAGCACAGGGACGAGGTGAGGGGCTTAGACCATGCCTGGGCAATGTTGTTTCTTACACCTGGGTGTGTGGCATTTTGTTGAGCTGGCTACCCCCACTTGGGATAGGTGTTCCACAGCAAGCACCTATTGTTCGTCGGAAGCCGTTTTTGCCCCAGGGGTCTCCGGGCTGTGTTCGTTGGGGTTGAACTCCTGCTAGCAAACCCGCCGGGTTGAGGGAAGGGTTCAGACTGTGCCTGGGCCCTGTGGTCTCTTCCAGGTCAGTGTATGGCATTTCCTTCCCCTTGCCACAGGCACCTGGGAGCATGTCTGCACGTGGAGAAAGACTTTCCCGTGGGAAGCCGGTTTTTGTCAAACGGGTCCCAGTGCTCTGCTCCTCTCTTTTCACTCCTGCTGCCAGAAGCCCAGGGAGGATGGGAGGGCTTAGAACATGGCTGGGCACTGTGGTTTCTTCCAGAGAAGTGGAGGGCATTTGCTTTACCTTGCCACAACCTCTTGGGATAGGGTGTGCACCTCAGGAAAACTGTCTCCGTGGGAAGCCGGCTTTTTGCCAAGGGGTCTCAGGGCCGTGTGCCTCGGCTGTCCCTCCGGCTCCCCAAAGCACAGGGACGAGGTGAGGGGCTTAGACCATGCCTGGGCAATGTTGTTTCTTACACCTGGGTGTGTGGCATTTTGTTGAGCTGGCTACCCCCACTTGGGATAGGTGTTCCACCGCAAGCACCTATTGTTCGTCGGAAGCCGTTTTTGCCCCAGGGGTCTCCGGGCTGTGTTCGTTGGGGTTGAACTCCTGCTAGCAAAACCGCCGGGTTGAGGGAAGGGTTCAGACTGTGCCTGGGCCCTGTGGTCTCTTCCAGGTCAGTGTATGGCATTTCCTTCCCCTTGCCCCAGGCACCTGGGAGCATGTCTGCACGTGGAGAAAGACTTTCCCGTGGGAAGCCGGTTTTTGTCCAACGGGTCCCAGTGCTCTGCTCCTCTCTTTTCACTCTTGCTGCCAGAAGCCCAGGGAGGATGGGAGGGCTTAGAATATGGCTGGGCACTGTGGTTTCTTCCAGAGAAGTGGAGGGCATTTGCTTTACCTTGCCACAACCACTTGGGATAGGGTGTGCACCTCAGGAAAACTGTCTCCGTGGGAAGCCGGCTTTTTGCAAAGTGGTCTCAGGGCCGTGTGCCTCGGCTGTCCCTCCGGCTCCCCAAAGCACAGGGACGAGGTGAGGGGCTTAGACCATGCCTGGGCAATGTTGTTTCTTACACCTGGGTGTGTGGCATTTTGTTGAGCTGGCTACCCCCACTTGGGATAGGTGTTCCACAGCAAGCACCTATTGTTCGTCAGAAGCCGTTTTTGCCCCAGGGGTCTCCGGGCTGTGTTCGTTGGGGTTGAACTCCTGCTAGCAAAACCGCCGGGTTGAGGGAAGGGTTCAGACTGTGCCTGGGCCCTGTGGTCTCTTCCAGGTCAGTGTATGGCATTTCCTTCCCCTTGCCACAGGCACCTGGGAGCATGTCTGCACGTGGAGAAAGACTTTCCCGTGGGAAGCCGGGTTTTGTCAAATGGGTCCCAGTGCTCTGTTCCTCTCTTTTCACTCCTGCTGTCAGAAGCCCAGGGAGGATGCGAGGGCTTAGAACATGGCTGGGCACTGTGGTTTCTTCCAGAGAAGTGGAGGGCATTTGCTTTACTTTGCCACAACCACTTGGGATAGGGTGTGCACCTCAGGAAAACTGTCTCCGTGGGAAGCCGGCTTTTTCAAAGGGGTCTCAGGGCCGTGTGCCTCGGCTGTCCCTCCAGCTCCCCAAAGCACAGGGACGAGGTGAGGGGCTTAGACCATGCCTGGGCAATGTTGTTTCTTACAACTGGGTGTGTGGCATTTTGTTGAGCTGGCTACCCCCACTTGGGATAGGTGTTCCACAGCAAGCACCTATTGTTCGTCGGAAGCCGTTTTTGCCCCAGGGGTCTCCGGGCTGTGTTCGTTGGGGTTGAACTCCTGCTAGCAAAACCGCCGGGTTGAGGGAAGGGTTCAGACTGTGCCTGGGCCCTGTGGTCTCTTCCAGGTCAGTGTATGGCATTTCCTTCCCCTTGCCATAGGCACCTGGGAGCATGTCTGCACGTGGAGAAAGACTTTCCCGTGGGAAGCCGGGTTTTGTCAAACGGGTCCCAGTGCTCTGCTCCTCTCTTTTCACTCCTGCTGCCAGAAGCCCAGGGACGATGGGAGGGCTTAGAACATGGCTGGGCACTGTGGTTTCTTCCAGAGAAGTGGAGGGCATTTGCTTTACCTTGCCACAACCACTTGGGATAGGGTGTGCACCTCAGGAAAACTGTTTCCGTGGGAAGCCGGCTTTTTCAAAGGGGTCTCAGGGCCGTGTGCCTGGGCTGTCCCTCCGGCTCCCCAAAGCACAGGGACGAGGTGAGGGGCTTAGACCATGCCTGGGCAATGTTGTTTCTTACACCTGGGTGTGTGGCATTTTGTTGAGCTGGCTACCCCCACTTGGGATAGGTGTTCCACAGCAAGCACCTATTGTTCGTCGGAAGCCGTTTTTGCCCCAGGGGTCTCCGGGCTGTGTTCGTTGGGGTTGAACTCCTGCTAGCAAAACCGCCGGGTTGAGGGAAGGGTTCAGACTGTGCCTGGGCCCTGTGGTCTCTTCCAGGTCAGTGTATGGCATTTCCTTCCCCTTGCCCCAGGCACCTGGGAGCATGTCTGCACGTGGAGAAAGACTTTCCCGTGGGAAGCCGAGTTTTGTCAAACGGGTCCCTGTGCTCTGCTCCTCTCTTTTCACTCCTGCTGCCAGAAGCCCAGGGAGGATGGGAGGGCTTAGAACATGGCTGGGCACTGTGGTTTCTTCCAGAGAAGTGGAGGGCATTTGCTTTACTTTGCCACAACCACTTGGGATAGGGTGTGCACCTCAGGAAAACTGTCTCCGTGGGAAGCCGGCTTTTTCAAAGGGGTCTCAGGGCCGTGTGCCTCGGCTGTCCCTCCGGCTCCCCAAAGCACAGGGACGAGGTGAGGGGCTTAGACCATGCCTGGGCAATGTTGTTTCTTACACCTGGGTGTGTGGCATTTTGTTGAGCTGGCTACCCCCACTTGGGATAGGTGTTCCACAGCAAGCACCTATTGTTCGTCGGAAGCCGTTTTTGCCCCAGGGGTCTCCGGGCTGTGTTCGTTGGGGTTGAACTCCTGCTAGCAAACCCGCCGGGTTGAGGGAAGGGTTCAGACTGTGCCTGGGCCCTGAGGTCTCTTCCAGGTCAGTGTATGGCATTTCCTTCCCCTTGCCCCAGGCACCTGGGAGCATGTCTGCACGTGGAGAAAGACTTTCCCGTGGGAAGCCGAGTTTTGTCAAACGGGTCCCCGTGCTCTGCTCCTCTCTTTTCACTCCTGCTGCCAGAAGCCCAGGGAGGATGGGAGGGCTTAGAACATGGCTGGGCACTGTGGTTTCTTCCAGAGAAGTGGAGGGCATTTGCTTTACTTTGCCACAACCACTTGGGATAGGGTGTGCACCTCAGGAAAACTGTCTCCGTGGGAAGCCGGGTTTTTCAAAGGGGTCTCAGGGCCGTGTGCCTCGGCTGTCCCTCCGGCTCCCCAAAGCACAGGGACGAGGTGAGGGGCTTAGACCATGCCTGGGCAATGTTGTTTCTTACACCTGGGTGTGTGGCATTTTGTTGAGCTGGCTACCCCCACTTGGGATAGGTGTTCCACAGCAAGCACCTATTGTTCGTCGGAAGCCGTTTTTGCCCCAGGGGTCTCCGGGCTGTGTTCGTTGGGGTTGAACTCCTGCTAGCAAACCCGCCGGGTTGAGGGAAGGGTTCAGACTGTGCCTGGGCCCTGTGGTCTCTTCCAGGTCAGTGTATGGCATTTCCTTCCCCTTGCCCCAGGCACCTGGGAGCATGTCTGCACGTGGAGAAAGACTTTCCCGTGGGAAGCCGGGTTTTGTCAAACGGGTCCCCGTGCTCTGCTCCTCTCTTTTCACTCCTGCTGCCAGAAGCCCAGGGAGGATGGGAGGGCTTAGAACATGGCTGGGCACTGTGGTTTCTTCCAGAGAAGTGGAGGGCATTTGCTTTACCTTGCCACAACCACTTGGGATAGGGTGTGCACCTCAGGAAAACTGTCTCCGTGGGAAGCCGGCTTTTTGCAAAGGGGTCTCAGGGCCGTGTGCCTCGGCTGTCCCTCCGGCTCCCCAAAGCACAGGGACGAGGTGAGGGGCTTAGACCATGCCTGGGCAATGTTGTTTCTTACACCTGGGTGTGTGGCATTTTGTTGAGCTGGCTACCCCCACTTGGGATAGGTGTTCCACAGCAAGCACCTATTGTTCGTCGGAAGCCGTTTTTGACCCAGGGGTCTCCGGGCTGTGTTCGTTGGGGTTGAACTCCTGCTAGCAAAACCGCCGGGTTGAGGGAAGGGTTCAGACTGTGCCTGGGCCCTGTGGTCTCTTCCAGGTCAGTGTATGGCATTTCCTTCCCCTTGCCCCAGGCACCTGGGAGCATGTCTGCACGTGGAGAAAGACTTTCCCGTCGGAAGCCGGGTTTTGTCAAACGGGGCCCAGTGCTCTGCTCCTCTCTTTTCACTCCTGCTGCCAGAAGCCCAGGGACGATGGGAGGGCTTAGAACATGGCTGGGCACTGTGGTTTCTTCCAGAGAAGTGGAGGGCATTTGCTTTACCTTGCCACAACCACTTGGGATAGGGTGTGCACCTCAGGAAAACTGTCTCCGTGGGAAGCCGGCTTTTTGCAAAGGGGTCTCAGGGCCGTGGGCCTCGGCTGTCCCTCCGGCTCCCCAAAGCACAGGGACGAGGTGAGGGGCTTAGACCATGCCTGGGCAATGTTGTTTCTTACACCTGGGTGTGTGGCATTTTGTTGAGCTGGCTACCCCCACTTGGGATAGGTGTTCCACAGCAAGCACCTATTGTTCGTCGGAAGCCGTTTTTGCCCCAGGGGTCTCCGGGCTGTGTTCGTTGGGGTTGAACTCCTGCTAGCAAAACGGCCGGGTTGAGGGAAGGGTTCAGACTGTGCCTGGGCCCTGTGGTCTCTTCCAGGTCAGTGTATGGCATTTCCTTCCCCTTGCCACAGGCACCTGGGAGCATGTCTGCACGTGGAGAAAGACTTTCCCGTGGGAAGCCGGTTTTTGTCAAACGGGTCCCAGTGCTCTGCTCCTCTCTTTTCACTCCTGCTGCCAGAAGCCCAGGGAGGATGGGAGGGCTTAGAACATGGCTGGGCACTGTGGTTTCTTCCAGAGAAGTGGAGGGCATTTGCTTTACCTTGCCACAACCACTTGGGATAGGGTCTGCACCTCAGGAAAACTGTCTCCGTGGGAAGCCGGCTTTTTCAAAGGGGTCTCAGGGCCGTGTGCCTCGGCTGTCCCTCCGGCTCCCCAAAGCACAGGGACGAGGTGAGGGGCTTAGACCATGCCTGGGCAATGTTGTTTCTTACACCTGGGTGTGTGGCATTTTGTTGAGCTGGCTACCCCCACTAGGGATAGGTGTTCCACAGTAAGCACCTATTGTTCGTCGGAAGCCGTTTTTGCCCCAGGGGTCTCCGGGCTGTGTTCGTTGGGGTTGAACTCCTGCTAGGAAACCCCCCGGGTTGAGGGAAGGGTTCAGACTGTGCCTGGGCCCTGTGGTCTCTTCCAGGTCAGTGTATGGCATTTCCTTCCCCTTGCCCCAGGCACCTGGGAGCATGTCTGCACGTGGAGAAAGACTTTCCCGTGGGAAGCCGGGTTTTGTCAAACGGGTCCCCGTGCTCTGCTCCTCTCTTTTCACTCCTGCTGCCAGAAGCCCAGGGAGGATGGGAGGGCTTAGAACATGGCTGGGCACTGTGGTTTCTTCCAGAGAAGTGGAGGGCATTTGCTTTACCTTGCCACAACCACTTGGGATAGGGTGTGCACCTCAGGAAAACTGTCTCCGTGGGAAGCCGGCTTTTTGCAAAGGGGTCTCAGGGCCGTGTGCCTCGGCTGTCCCTCCGGCTCCCCAAAGCACAGGGACGAGGTGAGGGGCTTAGACCATGCCTGGGCAATGTTGTTTCTTACACCTGGGTGTGTGGCATTTTGTTGAGCTGGCTACCCCCACTTGGGATAGGTGTTCCACAGCAAGCACCTATTGTTCGTCGGAAGCCGTTTTTGACCCAGGGGTCTCCGGGCTGTGTTCGTTGGGGTTGAACTCCTGCTAGCAAAACCGCCGGGTTGAGGGAAGGGTTCAGACTGTGCCTGGGCCCTGTGGTCTCTTCCAGGTCAGTGTATGGCATTTCCTTCCCCTTGCCCCAGGCACCTGGGAGCATGTCTGCACGTGGAGAAAGACTTTCCCGTCGGAAGCCGGGTTTTGTCAAACGGGGCCCAGTGCTCTGCTCCTCTCTTTTCACTCCTGCTGCCAGAAGCCCAGGGACGATGGGAGGGCTTAGAACATGGCTGGGCACTGTGGTTTCTTCCAGAGAAGTGGAGGGCATTTGCTTTACCTTGCCACAACCACTTGGGATAGGGTGTGCACCTCAGGAAAACTGTCTCCGTGGGAAGCCGGCTTTTTGCAAAGGGGTCTCAGGGCCGTGTGCCTCGGCTGTCCCTCCGGCTCCCCAAAGCACAGGGACGAGGTGAGGGGCTTAGACCATGCCTGGGCAATGTTGTTTCTTACACCTGGGTGTGTGGCATTTTGTTGAGCTGGCTACCCCCACTTGGGATAGGTGTTCCACAGCAAGCACCTATTGTTCGTCGGAAGTCGTTTTTGCCCCAGGGGTCTCCGGGCTGTGTTCGTTGGGGTTGAACTCCTGCTAGCAAAACCGCCGGGTTGAGGGAAGGGTTCAGACTGTGCCTGGGCCCTGTGGTCTCTTCCAGGTCAGTGTATGGCATTTCCTTCCCCTTGCCCCAGGCACCTGGGAGCATGTCTGCACGTGGAGAAAGACTTTCCCGTGGGAAGCCGGTTTTTGTCAAACGGGTCCCAGTGCTCTGCTCCTCTCTTTTCACTCCTGCTGCCAGAAGCCCAGGGAGGATGGGAGGGCTTAGAACATGGCTGGGCACTGTGGTTTCTTCCAGAGAAGTGGAGGGCATTTGCTTTACCTTGCCACAACCACTTGGGATAGGGTCTGCACCTCAGGAAAACTGTCTCCGTGGGAAGCCGGCTTTTTCAAAGGGGTCTCAGGGCCCTGTGCCTCGGCTGTCCCTCCGGCTCCCCAAAGCACAGGGACGAGGTGAGGGGCTTAGACCATGCCTGGGCAATGTTGTTTCTTACACCTGGGTGTGTGGCATTTTGTTGAGCTGGCTACCCCCACTAGGGATAGGTGTTCCACAGTAAGCACCTATTGTTCGTCGGAAGCCGTTTTTGCCCCAGGGGTCTCCGGGCTGTGTTCGTTGGGGTTGAACTCCTGCTAGGAAACCCCCCGGGTTGAGGGAAGGGTTCAGACTGTGCCTGGGCCCTGTGGTCTCTTCCAGGTCAGTGTATGGCATTTCCTTCCCCTTGCCCCAGGCACCTGGGAGCATGTCTGCACGTGGAGAAAGACTTTCCCGTGGGAAGCCGGGTTTTGTCAAACGGGTCCCCGTGCTCTGCTCCTCTCTTTTCACTCCTGCTGCCAGAAGCCCAGGGAGGATGGGAGGGCTTAGAACATGGCTGGGCACTGTGGTTTCTTCCAGAGAAGTGGAGGGCATTTGCTTTACCTTGCCACAACCACTTGGGATAGGGTGTGCACCTCAGGAAAACTGTCTCCGTGGGAAGCCGGCTTTTTGCAAAGGGGTCTCAGGGCCGTGTGCCTCGGCTGTCCCTCCGGCTCCCCAAAGCACAGGGACGAGTTGAGGGGCTTAGACCATGCCTGGGCAATGTTGTTTCTTACACCTGGGTGTGTGGCATTTTGTTGAGCTGGCTACCCCCACTTGGGATAGGTGTTCCACAGCAAGCACCTATTGTTCGTCGGAAGCCGTTTTTGCCCCAGGGGTCTCCGGACTCTGTTCGTTGGGGTTGAACTCTTGCTAGCAAAACCGCCGGGTTGAGGGAAGGGTTCAGACTGTGCCTGGGCCCTGTGGTCTCTTCCAGGTCAGTGTATGGCATTTCCTTCCCCTTGCCCCAGGCACCTGGGAGCATGTCTGCACGTGGAGAAAGACTTTCCCGTGGGAAGCCGGGTTTTGTCAAACGGGTCCCAGTGCTCTGCTCCTCTCTTTTCACTCCTGCTGCCAGAAGCCCAGGGACGATGGGAGGGCTTAGAACATGGCTGGGCACTGTGGTTTCTTCCAGAGAAGTGGAGGGCATTTGCTTTACCTTGCCACAACCACTTGGGATAGGGTGTGCACCTCAGGAAAACTGTCTCCGTGGGAAGCCGGCTTTTTCAAAGGGGTCTCAGGGCCGTGTGCCTCGGCTGTCCCTCCGGCTCCCCAAAGCACAGGGACGAGGTGAGGGGCTTAGACCATGCCTTGGCAATGTTGTTTCTTACACCTGGGTGTGTGGCATTTTGTTGAGCTGGCTATCCCCACTTGGGATAGGTGTTCCACAGCAAGCACCTATTTTTCGTCGGAAACGGTTTTTGCCCCAGGGTCTCCGGGCTTTGTTCGTTGGGGTTGAACTCCTGCTAGCAAAACCGCCGGTTTGAGGGAAGGGTTCAGACTGTGCCTGGGCCCTGTGGTCTCTTCCAGGTCAGTGTATGGCATTTCCTTCCCCTTGCCCCAGGCACCTGGGAGCATGTCTGCACGTGGAGAAAGACTTTCCCGTCGGAAGCCGGTTTTTGTCAAACGGGTCCCCGTGCTCTGCTCCTCTCTTTTCACTCCTGCTGCCAGAAGCCCAGGGAGGATGGGAGGGCTTAGAACATGGCTGGGCACTGTGGTTTCTTCCAGAGAAGTGGAGGGCATTTGCTTTACCTTGCCACAACCACTTGGGATAGGGTGTGCACCTCAGGAAAACTGTTTCCGTGGGAAGCCGGCTTTTTCAAAGGGGTCTCAGGGCCGTGTGCCTCGGCTGTCCCTCCGGCTCCCCAAAGCACAGGGACGAGGTGAGGGGCTTAGACCATGCCTGGGCAATGTTGTTTCTTACACCTGGGTGTGTGGCATTTTGTTGAGCTGGCTACCCCCACTTGGGATAGGTGTTCCACAGCAAGCACCTATTGTTCGTCGGAAGCCGTTTTTGCCCCAGGGGTCTCCGGGCTGTGTTCGTTGGGGTTGAACTCCTGCTAGCAAACCCGCCGGGTTGAGGGAAGGGTTCAGACTGTGCCTGGGCCCTGTGGTCTCTTCCAGGTCAGTGTATGGCATTTCCTTCCCCTTGCCACAGGCACCTGGGAGCATGTCTGCACGTGGAGAAAGACTTTCCCGTGGGAAGCCGGTTTTTGTCAAACGGGTCCCAGTGCTCTGCTCCTCTCTTTTCACTCCTGCTGCCAGAAGCCCAGGGAGGATGGGAGGGCTTAGAACATGGCTGGGCACTGTGGTTTCTTCCAGAGAAGTGGAGGGCATTTGCTTTACCTTGCCACAACCACTTGGGATAGGGTCTGCACCTCAGGAAAACTGTCTCCGTGGGAAGCCGGCTTTTTCAAAGGGGTCTCAGGGCCCTGTGCCTCGGCTGTCCCTCCGGCTCCCCAAAGCACAGGGACGAGGTGAGGGGCTTAGACCATGCCTGGGCAATGTTGTTTCTTACACCTGGGTGTGTGGCATTTTGTTGAGCTGGCTATCCCCACTTGGGATAGGTGTTCCACAGCAAGCACCTATTTTTCGTCGGAAACGGTTTTTGCCCCAGGGTCTCCGGGCTATGTTCGTTGGGGTTGAACTCCTGCTAGCAAAACCGCCGGTTTGAGGGAAGGGTTCAGACTGTGCCTGGGCCCTGTGGTCTCTTCCAGGTCAGTGTATGGCATTTCCTTCCCCTTGCCCCAGGCACCTGGGAGCATGTCTGCACGTGGAGAAAGACTTTCCCGTCGGAAGCCGGTTTTTGTCAAACGGGTCCCCGTGCTCTGCTCCTCTCTTTTCACTCCTGCTGCCAGAAGCCCAGGGAGGATGGGAGGGCTTAGAACATGGCTGGGCACTGTGGTTTCTTCCAGAGAAGTGGAGGGCATTTGCTTTACCTTGCCACAACCACTTGGGATAGGGTGTGCACCTCAGGAAAACTGTTTCCGTGGGAAGCCGGCTTTTTCAAAGGGGTCTCAGGGCCGTGTGCCTCGGCTGTCCCTCCGGCTCCCCAAAGCACAGGGACGAGGTGAGGGGCTTAGACCATGCCTGGGCAATGTTGTTTCTTACACCTGGGTGTGTGGCATTTTGTTGAGCTGGCTACCCCCACTTGGGATAGGTGTTCCACAGCAAGCACCTATTGTTCGTCGGAAGCCGTTTTTGCCCCAGGGGTCTCCGGGCTGTGTTCGTTGGGGTTGAACTCCTGCTAGCAAAACCGCCGGGTTGAGGGAAGGGTTCAGACTGTGCCTGGGCCCTGTGGTCTCTTCCAGGTCAGTGTATGGCATTTCCTTCCCCTTGCCCCAGGCACCTGGGAGCATGTCTGCACGTGGAGAAAGACTTTCCCGTGGGAAGCCGGGTTTTGTCAAACGGGTCCCCGTGCTCTGCTCCTCTCTTTTCACTCCTGCTGCCAGAAGCCCAGGGACGATGGGAGGGCTTAGAACATGGCTGGGCACTGTGGTTTCTTCCAGAGAAGTGGAGGGCATTTGCTTTACTTTGCCACAACCACTTGGGATAGGGTCTGCACCTCAGGAAAACTGTCTCCGTGGGAAGCCGGCTTTTTCAAAGGGGTCTCAGGGCCGTGTGCCTCGGCTGTCCCTCCGGCTCCCCAAAGGACAGGGACGAGGTGAGGGGCTTAGACCATGCCTGGGCAATGTTGTTTCTTACACCTGGGTGTGTGGCATTTTGTTGAGCTGGCTACCCCCACTAGGGATAGGTGTTCCACAGTAAGCACCTATTGTTCGTCGGAAGCCGTTTTTGCCCCAGTGGTCTCCGGGCTGTGTTCGTTGGGGTTGAACTCCTGCTAGGAAACCCGCCGGGTTGAGGGAAGGGTTCAGACTGTGCCTGGGCCCTGTGGTCTCTTCCAGCTCAGTGTATGGCATTTCCTTCCCCTTGCCCCAGGCACCTGGGAGCATGTCTGCACGTGTAGAAAGACTTTCCCGTGGGAAGCCGGTTTTTGTCAAACGGGTCCCCGTGCTCTGCTCCTCTCTTTTCACTCCTGCTGCCAGAAGCCCAGGGAGGATGGGAGGGCTTAGAACATGGCTGGGCACTGTGGTTTCTTCCAGAGAAGTGGAGGGCATTTGCTTTACCTTGCCACAACCACTTGGGATAGGGTCTGCACCTCAGGAAAACTGTTTCCGTGGGAAGCCGGCTTTTTGCAAAGGGGTCTCAGGGCCGTGTGCCTCGGGTGTCCCTCCGGCTCCCCAAAGCACAGGGACGAGGTGAGGGGCTTAGACCATGCCTGGGCAATGTTGTTTCTTACACCTGGGTGTGTGGCATTTTGTTGAGCTGGCTACCCTCACTTGGGATTGGTTTTCCACAGCAAGCGCATATTGTTCGTCGGAAGCCGTTTTTGCCTCAGGTGTCTCCGGGCTGTGTTCGTTGGGGTTGAACTCCTGCTAGCAAAACCGCCGGGTTGACGGAACGGTTCAGACTGTGCCTGGGCCCTGTGGTCTCTTCCAGGTCAGTGTATGGCATTTCCTTCCCCTTGCCACAGGCACCTGGGAGCATGTCTGCACGTGGAGAAAGACTTTCTCGTGGGAAGCCGGGTTTTGTCAAACGGGTCCCAGTGCTCTGCTCCTCTCTTTTCACTCCTGTTGCCAGAAGCCCAGGGAGGATGGGAGGGCTTAGAACATGGCTGGGCACTGTGGTTTCTTCCAGAGAAGTGGAGGGCATTTGCTTTACCTTGCCACAACCACTTGGGATAGGGTCTGCACCTCAGAAAAACTGTCTCCGTGGGAAGCCGGCTTTTTGCAAAGGGGTCTCAGGGCCGTGTACCTCCTCAGTCCGTCCGGATCCCCAAAGCACAGGGACGAGGTGAGGGGCTTAGACCATGCCTGGGCAATGTTGTTTCTTACACCTGGGTGTGTGGCATTTTGTTGAGCTGGCTATCCCCACTTGGGATAGGTGTTCCACAGCAAGCACCTATTTTTCGTCGGAAACGGTTTTTGCCCCAGGGGTCTCCGGGCTATGTTCGTTGGGGTTGAACTCCTGCTAGCAAAACCGCCGGGTTGAGGGAAGGGTTCAGACTGTGCCTGGGCCCTGTGGTCTCTTCCAGGTCAGTGTATGGCATTTCCTTCCCCTTGCCCCAGGCACCTGGGAGCATGTCTGCACGTGGAGAAAGACTTTCCCGTGGGAAGCCGGGTTTTGTCAAACGGGTCCCAGTGCTCTGCTCCTCTCTTTTCACTCCTGCTGCCAGAAGCCCAGGGAGGATGGGAGGGCTTAGAACATGGCTGGGCACTGTGGTTTCTTCCAGAGAAGTTGAGGGCATTTGCTTTACCTTGCCACAACCACTTGGGATAGGGTCTGCACCTCAGGAAAACTGTCTCCGTGGGAAGCCGGCTTTTTGCAAAGGTGTCTCAGGGCGGTGTGCCTCGGCTGTCCCTCCGGCTCCCCAAAGCACAGGGACGAGGTGAGGGGCTTAGACCATGCCTGGGCAATGTTGTTTCTTACACCTGGGTGTGTGGCATTTTGTTGAGCTGGCTACCCCCACTTGGGATAGGTGTTCCACAGCAAGCACCTATTGTTCGTCGGAAGCCGTTTTTGCCCCAGGGGTCTCCGGGCTGTGTTCGTTGGGTTTGAACTCCTGCTAGCAAACCCGCCGGGTTGAGGGAAGGGTTCAGACTGTGCCTGGTCCCTGTGGTCTCTTCCAGGTCAGTGTATGGCATTTCCTTCCCCTTGCCCCAGGCACCTGGGAGCATGTCTGCACGTGGAGAAAGACTTTCCCGTGGGAAGCCGGGTTTTGTCAAACGGGTCCCAGTGCTCTGCTCCTCTCTTTTCACTCCTGCTGCCAGAAGCCCAGGGAGGATGGGAGGGCTTAGAACATGGCTGGGCACTGTGGTTTCTTCCAGAGAAGTGGAGGGCATTTGCTTTACCTTGCCACAACCACTTGGGATAGGGTCTGCACCTCAGGAAAACTGTCTCCGTGGGAAGCCGGCTTTTTGCAAAGGGGTCTCAGGGCCGTGGGCCTCGGCTGTCCCTCCGGCTCCCCAAAGCACAGGGACGAGGTGAGGGGCTTAGACCATGCCTGGGCAATGTTGTTTCTTACACCTGGGTGTGTGGCATTTTGTTGAGCTGGCTTCCCCCACTTGGGATAGGTGTTCCACAGCAAGCACCTATTGATCGTCGGAAGCCGTTTTTGCCCCAGGGGTCTCCGGGCTGTGTTCGTTGGGGTTGAACTCCTGCTAGCAAAACCGCCGGGTTGAGGGAAGGGTTCAGACTGTGCCTGGGCCCTGTGGTCTCTTCCAGGTCAGTGTATGGCATTTCCTTCCCCTTGCCCCAGGCACCTGGGAGCATGTCTGCACGTGGAGAAAGACTTTCCCGTGGGAAGCCGGGTTTTAAAAACGGGTCCCAGTGCTCTGCTCCTCTCTTTTCACTCCTGCTGCCAGAAGCCCAGGGAGGATGGGAGGGCTTAGAACATGGCTGGGCACTGTGGTTTCTTCCAGAGAAGTGGAGGGCATTTGCTTTACCTTGCCACAACCACTTGGGATAGGGTCTGCAACTCAGGAAAACTGTCTCCGTGGGAAGCCGGCTTTTTGCCAAGGGGTCTCAATGCCGTGGGCCTCGGCTGTCCCTCCGGCTCCCCAAAGCACAGGGACGAGGTGAGGGGCTTAGACCATGCCTGGGCAATGTTGTTTCTTACACCTGGGTGTGTGGCATTTTGTTGAGCTGGCTACCCCCACTTGGGATAGGAGTTCAACAGCAAGCACCTATTGTTCGTCAGAAGCTGTTTTTGCCCCAGGGGTCTCCGGGCTATGTTCGTTGGGGTTGAACTCCTGCTAGCAAAACCGCCGGGTTGAGGGAAGGGTTCACACTGTGCCTGGGCCCTGTGGTCTCTTCCAGGTCAGTGTATGGCATTTCCATCCCCTTGCCCCAGGCACCTGGGAGCATGTCTGCACGTGGAGAAAGACTTTCCCGTGGGAATCCGGGTTTTGTCAAACGGGTCCCAGTGCTCTGCTCCTCTCTTTTCACTCCTGCTGCCAGAAGCCCAGGGAGGATGGGAGGGCTTAGAACATGGCTGGGCACTGTGGTTTCTTCCAGAGAAGTGGAGGGCATTTGCTTTACCTTGCCACAACCACTTGGGATAGGGTGTGCACCTCAGGAAAACTGTCTCCGTGGGAAGCCGGCTTTTTGCAAAGGGGTCTCAGGGCCGTGGGCCTCGGCTGTCCCTCCGGCTCCCCAAAGCACAGGGACGAGGTGAGGGGCTTAGACCATGCCTGGGCAATGTTGTTTCTTACACCTGGGTGTGTGGCATTTTGTTGAGCTGGCCACCCCCTCTTGGGATTGGTTTTCCACAGCAAGCGCCTATTGTTCGTCGGAAGCCGTTTTTGCTTCAGGGGTCTCCGGGCTGTGTTCGTTGGGGTTGAACTCCTGCTAGCAAAACCGCCTGGTTTAGGGAAGGGTTCAGACTGTGCCTGGGCCCTGTGGTCTCTTCCAGGTCAGTGTATGGCATTTCCTTCCCCTTGCCCCAGGCACCTGGGAGCATGTCTGCACGTGGAGAAAGACTTTCCCGTGGGAAGCCGGGTTTTGTCAAACGGGTCCCAGTGCTCTGCTCCTCTCTTTTCACTCCTGCTGCCAGAAGCCCAGGGAGGATGGGAGGGCTTAGAACATGGCTGGGCACTGTGGTTTCTTCCAGAGAAGTGGAGGGCATTTGCTTTACCTTGCCACAACCACTTGGGATAGGGTCTGCACCTCAGGAAAACTGTCTCCGTGGGAAGCCGGCTTTTTGCAAAGGGGTCTCAGGGCCGTGGGCCTCGGCTGTCCCTCCGGCTCCCCAAAGCACAGGGACGAGGTGAGGGGCTTAAACCATGCCTGGGCAATGTTGTTTCTTACACCTGGGTGTGTGGCATTTTGTTGAGCTGGCTACCCCCACTTGGGATAGGTGTTCCACAGCAAGCACCTACTGTACGTCGGAAGTCGTTTTTGCCCCAGGGGTCTCCGGGCTGTGTTCGTTGGGGTTGAACTCCTGCTAGCAAAACCGCCGGATTGAGGGAAGTGTTCAGACTGTGCCTGGGCCCTGTGGTCTCTTCCAGGTCAGTGTATGGCATTTCCTTCCCCTTGCCCCAGGCACCTGGGAGCATGTCTGCACGTGGAGAAAGACTTTCCCGTGGGAAGCCAGGTTTTGTCAAACGGGTCCCAGTGCTCTGCTCCTCTCTTTTCCCTCTTGCTGCCAGAAGCCCAGGGAGGATGGGAGGGCTTAGAACATGGCTGGGCACTGTGGTTTCTTCAAGAGAAGTGGAGGGCATTTGCTTTACCTTGCCACAACCACTTGGGATAGGGTCTGCACCTCAGGAAAACTGTTTCCGTGGGAAGCCGGCTTTTTGCAAAGGGGTCTCAGGGCCGTGGGCCTCGGGTGTCCCTCCGGCTCCCCAAAGCACAGGGACGAGGTGAGGGGCTTAGACCATGCCTGGGCAATGTTGTTTCTTACACCTGGGTGTGTGGCATTTTGTTGAGCTGGCTACCCCCTCTTGGGATTGGTTTTCCACAGCAAGCGCCTATTGTTCGTCGGAAGCCGTTTTTGCTTCAGGGGTCTCCGGGCTGTGTTCGTTGGGGTTGAACTCCTGCTAGCAAAACCGCCGGGTTGAGGGAAGGGTTCAGACTGTGCCTGGGCCCTGTGGTCTCTTCCAGGTCAGTGTATGGCATTTCCTTCCCCTTGCCCCAGGCACCTGGGAGCATGTCTGCACGTGGAGAAAGACTTTCCCGTGGGAAGCCGGGTTTTGTCAAACGGGTCCCAGAGCTCTGCTCCTCTCTTTTCACTCCTGCTGCCAGAAGCCCAGGGAGGATGGGAGGGCTTAGAACATGGCTGGGCACTGTGGTTTCTTCCAGAGAAGTGGAGGGCATTTGCTTTACCTTGCCACAACCACTTGGGATAGGGTCTGCACCTCAGGAAAACTGTCTCCGTGGGAAGCCGGCTTTTTGCAATGGGGTCTCAGGGCCGTGGGCCTCGGCTGTCCCTCCGGCTCCCCAAAGCACAGGGACGAGGTGAGGGGCTTAGACCATGCCTGGGCAATGTTGTTTCTTACACCTGGGTGTGTGGCATTTTGTTGAGCTGGCCACCCCCACTTGGGATATGTGTTCCACAGCAAGCACCTATTGTTCGTCGGAAGCCGTTTTTGCCCCAGGGGTCTTCGGACTGCATTCGTTGGGGTTGAAATCCTGCTAGCAAAACCGCCGGGTTGAGGGAAGGGTTCAGACTGTGCCTGGGCCCTGTGGTCTCTTCCAGGTCAGTGTATGGCATTTCCTTCCCCTTGCCACAGGCACCTGGGAGCATGTCTGCACGTGGAGAAAGACTTTCCCGTGGGAAGCCGGGTTTTGTCAAACGGGTCCCAGTGCTCTGCTCCTCTCTTTTCACTCCTGCTGCCAGAAGCCCAGGGAGGATGGGAGGGCTTAGAACATGGCTGGGCACTGTGGTTTCTTCCAGAGAAGTGGAGGGCATTTGCTTTACCTTGCCACAACCACTTGGGATAGGGTGTGCACCTCAGGAAAACTGTCTCCGTGGGAAGCCGGCTTTTTGCAAAGGGGTCTCAGGGCCGTGGGCCTCGGCTGTCCCTCCGGCTCCCCAAAGCACAGGGACGAGGTGAGGGGCTTAGACCATGACTGGGCAATGTTGTTTCTTACACCTGGGTGTGTGGCATTTTGTTGAGCTGGCTTCCCCCACTTGGGATAGGTGTTCCACAGCAAGCACCTATTGATCGTCGGAAGCCGTTTTTGCCCCAGGGGTCTCCGGGCTGTGTTCGTTGGGGTTGAACTCCTGCTAGCAAACCCGCCGGGTTGAGGGAAGGGTTCAGACTGTGCCTGGGCCCTGTGGTCTCTTCCAGGTCAGTGTATGGCATTTCCTTCCCCTTGCCCCAGGCACCTGGGAGCATGTCTGCACGTGGAGAAAGACTTTCCCATGGAAAGCCGGGTTTTGTCAAACGGGTCCCAGTGCTCTGCTCCTCTCTTTTCACTCCTGCTGCCAGAAGCCCAGGGAGGATGGGAGGGCTTAGAACATGGCTGGGCATTGTGGTTTCTTCCAGAGAAGTGGAGGGCATTTGCTTTACCTTGCCACAACCACTTGGGATAGGGTCTGCACCTCAGGAAAACTGTCTCCGTGGGAAGCCGGCTTTTTGCAAAGGGGTCTCAGGGCCGTGGGCCTCGGCTGTCCCTCCGGCTCCCCAAAGCACAGGGACGAGGTGAGGGGCTTAGACCATGCCTGGGCAATGTTGTTTCTTACACCTGGGTGTGTGGCATTTTGTTGAGCTGGCTTCCCCCACTTGGGATAGGTGTTCCACAGCAAGCACCTATTGATCGTCGGAAGCCGTTTTTGCCCCAGGGGTCTCCGGGGTGTGTTCGTTGGGGTTGAACTCCTGCTAGCAAAACCGCCGGGTTGAGGGAAGGGTTCAGACTGTGCCTGGGCCCTGTGGTCTCTTCCAGGTCAGTGTATGGCATTTCCTTCCCCTTGCCCCAGGCACCTGGGAGCATGTCTGCACGTGGAGAAAGACTTTCCCGTGGGAAGCCGGGTTTTTCAAACGGGTCCCAGTGCTCTGTTCCTCTCTTTTCACTCCTGCTGCCAGAAGCCAAGGGAGGATGGGAGGGCTTAGAACATGGCTGGGCACTGAGGTTTCTTCCAGAGAAGTGGAGGGCATTTGCTTTACCTTGCCACAACCACTTGGGATAGGGTGTGCACCTCAGGAAAACTGTTTCCGTGGGAAGCCGGCTTTTTGCAAAGGGGTCTCAGGGCCGTGTGCCTCGGCTGTCCCTCCGGCTCTCCAAAGCACATGGACGAGGTGAGGGGCTTAGACCATGCCTGGGCAATGTTGTTTCTTACACCTGGGTGTGTGGCATTTTGTTGAGCTGGCTACCCCCAATTGGGTAGGTGTTCCACAGCAAGCACCTATTGTTCGTCGGAACCCGTTTTTGCCCCAGGGGTCTTCGGACTGCGTTAGTTGGGGTTGAAATCCTGCTAGCAAAACCGCCGGGTTGAGGGAAGGGTTCAGACTGTGCCTGGGCCCTGTGGTCTCTTCCAGGTCAGTGTATGGAATTTCCTTCCCCTTGCCCCAGGCACCTGGGAGCATGTCTGCACGTGGAGAAAGACTTTCCCGTGGGAAGCCGGGTTTTGTCAAACGGGTCCCAGCGCTCTGCTCCTCTCTTTTCACTCCTGCTGCCAGAAGCCCAGGGAGGATGGGAGGGCTTAGAACATGGCTGGGCACTGTGGTTTCTTCCAGAGAAGTGGAGGGCATTTGCTTTACCTTGCCACAACCACTTGGGATAGGGTCTGCACCTCAGGAAAACTGTCTCCGTGGGAAGCCGGCTTTTTGCCAAGGGGTTTCAATGCCGTGGGCCTCGACTGTCCCTCCGGCTCCCCAAAGCACAGGGACGAGGTGAGGGGCTTAGACCATGCCTGGGCAATGTTGTTTCTTACACCTGGGTGTGAGGCATTTTGTTGAGCTGGCCACCCCCTCTTGGGATTGGTTTTCCACAGCAAGCGCCTATTGTTCGTCGGAAGCCGTTTTTGCTTCAGGGGTCTCCGGGCTGTGTTCGTTGGGGTTGAACTCCTGCTAGCAAAACCGCCGGGTTGAGGGAAGGGTTCAGACTGTGCCTGGGCCCTGTGGTCTCTTCCAGGTCAGTGTATGGCATTTCCTTCCCCTTGCCCCAGGCACCTGGGAGCATGTCTGCACGTGGAGAAAGACTTTCCCGTGGGAAGCCGGGTTTTGTCAAACGGGTCCCAGTGCTCTGCTCCTCTCTTTTCACTCCTGCTGCCAGAAGCCCAGGGAGGATGGGAGGGCTTAGAACATGGCTGGGCACTGTGGTTTCTTCCAGAGAAGTGGAGGGCATTTGCTTTACCTTGCCACAACCACTTGGGATAGCGTCTGCACCTCAGGAAAACTGTCTCCGTGGGAAGCCGGCTTTTTGCAAAGGGGTCTCAGGGCCGTGGGCCTCGGCTGTCCCTCCGGCTCCCCAAAGCACAGGGACGAGGTGAGGGGCTTAGACCATGCCTGGGCAATGTTGTTTCTTACACCTGGGTGTGTGGCATTTTGTTGAGCTGGCTTCCCCCACTTGGGATAGGTGTTCCACAGCAAGCACCTATTGATCGTCGGAAGTCGTTTTTGCCCCAGGGGTCTCCGGGCTGTGTTCATTCGGGTTGAACTCCTGCTAGCAAAACCGCCGGGTTGAGGGAAGGGTTCAGACTGTGCCTGGGCCCTGTGGTCTCTTCCAGGTCAGTGTATGGCATTTCCTTCCCCTTGCCCCAGGCACCTGGGAGCATGTCTGCACGTGGAGAAAGACTTTCCCGTGGAAAGCCGGGTTTTGTCAAACGGGTCCCAGTGCTCTGCTCCTCTCTTTTCACTCCTGCTGCCAGAAGCCCAGGGAGGATGGGAGGGCTTAGAACATGGCTGGGCATTGTGGTTTCTTCCAGAGAAGTGGAGGGCATTTGCTTTACCTTGCCACAACCACTTGGGATAGGGTCTGCACCTCAGGAAAACTGTCTCTGTGGGAAGCCGGCTTTTTGCAAAGGGGTCTCAGGGCCGTGGGCCTCGGCTGTCCCTCCGGCTCCCCAAAGCACAGGGACGAGGTGAGGGGCTTAGACCATGCCTGGGCAATGTTGTTTCTTACACCTGGGTGTGTGGCATTTTGTTGAGCTGGCTACCCCCACTTGGGATAGGTGTTCCACAGCAAGCACCTACTGTACGTCGGAAGCTGTTTTTGCCCCAGGGGTCTCCGGGCTGTGTTCGTTGGGGTTGAACTCCTGCTAGCAAACCCGCCGGGTTGAGGGAAGGGTTCAGACTGTGCCTGGGCCCTGTGGTCTCTTCCAGGTCAGTGTATGGCATTTCCTTCCCCTTGCCCCAGGCACCTGGGAGCATGTCTGCACGTGGAGAAAGACTTTCCCGTGCGAAGCCGGGTTTTGTCAAACGGGTCCCCGTGCTCTGCTCCTCTCTTTTCACTCCTGCTGCCAGAAGCCCAGGGAGGATGGGAGGGCTTAGA
Source organism: Ursus arctos (assembly GCF_023065955.2). Taxonomy (NCBI): domain Eukaryota; kingdom Metazoa; phylum Chordata; class Mammalia; order Carnivora; family Ursidae; genus Ursus; species Ursus arctos. The sequence goes on along the minus strand of NW_026622764.1, from coordinate 80,128,650 downwards.
ACATGGCTGGGCACTGTGGTTTCTTCCAGAGAAGTGGAGGGCATTTGCTTTACCTTGCCACAACCACTTGGGATAGGGTGTGCACCTCAGGAAAACTGTCTCCGTGGGAAGCCGGCTTTTTCAAAGGGGTCTCAGGGCCGTGTGCCTCGGCTGTCCCTCCGGCTCCCCAAAGCACAGGGACGAGGTGAGGGGCTTAGACCATGCCTGGGCAATGTTGTTTCTTACACCGGGGTGTGTGGCATTTTGTTGAGCTGGCTACCCCCACTTGGGATAGGTGTTCCACAGCAAGCACCTATTGTTCGTCGGAAGCCGTTTTTGACCCAGGGGTCTTCGGGCTGTGTTCGTTGGGGTTGAACTCCTGCTAGCAAAACCGCCGGGTTGAGGGAAGGGTTCAGACTGTGCCTGGGCCCTGTGGTCTTTTCCAGGTCAGTGTATGGCATTTCCTTCCCCTTGCCACAGGCACCTGGGAGCATGTCTGCACGTGGAGAAAGACTTTCCCGTGGGAAGCCGGTTTTTGTCAAACGGGTCCCAGTGCTCTGCTCCTCTCTTTTCACTCCTGCTGCCAGAAGCCCAGGGAGGATGGGAGGGCTTAGAACATGGCTGGGCACTGTGGTTTCTTCCAGAGAAGTGGAGGGCATTTGCTTTACCTTGCCACAACCACTTGGGATAGGGTGTGCACCTCAGGAAAGCTGTCTCCGTGGGAAGCCGGCTTTTTGCAAAGGGGTCTCAGGGCCGTGTGCCTCGGCTGTCCCTCCGGCTCCCCAAAGCACAGGGACGAGGTGAGGGGCTTAGACCATGCCTGGGCAATGTTGTTTCTTACACCTGGGTGTGTGGCATTTTGTTGAGCTGGCTACCCCCACTTGGGATAGGTGTTCCACAGCAAGCACCTATTGTTCGTCGGAAGTCGTTTTTGCCCCAGGGGTCTCCGGGCTGTGTTCGTTGGGGTTGAACTCCTGCTAGCAAACCCGCCGGGTTGAAGGAAGTGTTCAGACTGTGCCTGGGCCCTGTGGTCTCTTCCAGGTCAGTGTATGGCATTTCCTTCCCCGTGCCCCAGGCACCTGGGAGCATGTCTGCACGTGGAGAAAGACTTTCCCGTGGGAAGCCGGTTTTTGTCAAACGGGTCCCCGTGCTCTGCTCCTCTCTTTTCACTCCTGCTGCCAGAAGCCCAGGGAGGATGGGAGGGCTTAGAACATGGCTGGGCACTGTGGTTTCTTCCAGAGAAGTGGAGGGCATTTGCTTTACCTTGCCACAACCACTTGGGATAGGGTGTGCACCTCAGGAAAACTGTTTCCGTGGGAAGCCGGCTTTTTCAAAGGGGTCTCAGGGCCGTGTGCCTCGGCTGTCCCTCCGGCTCCCCAAAGCACAGGGACGAGGTGAGGGGTTTAGACCATGCCTGGGCAATGTTGTTTCTTACACCTGGGTGTGTGGCATTTTGTTGAGCTGGCTACCCCCACTTGGGATAGGTGTTCCACAGCAAGCACCTATTGTTCGTCGGAAGCCGTTTTTGCCCCAGGGGTCTTCGGGCTGTGTTCGTTGGGGTTGAACTCCTGCTAGCAAAACCGCCGGGTTGAGGGAAGGGTTCAGACTGTGCCTGGGCCCTGTAGTCTCTTCCAGGTCAGTGTATGGCATTTCCTTCCCCTTGCCACAGGCACCTGGGAGCATGTCTGCACGTGGAGAAAGACTTTCCCGTGGGAAGCCGGGTTTTTTCAAACGGGTCCCAGTGCTCTGCTCCTCTCTTTTCACTCCTGCTGCCAGAAGCCCAGGGAGGATGGGAGGGCTTAGAACATGGCTGGGCACTGTGGTTTCTTCCAGAGAAGTGGAGGGCATTTGCTTTACCTTGCCACAACCACTTGGGATAGGGTGTGCACCTCAGGAAAACTGTCTCCGTGGGAAGCCGGCTTTTTGCAAATGGGTCTCAGGGCCGTGGGCCTCGGCTGTCCCTCCGGCTCCCCAAAGCACAGGGACGAGGTGAGGGGCTTAGACCATGCCTGGGCCATGTTGTTTCTTACACCTGGGTGTGTGGCATTTTGTTGAGCTGGCTACTCCCACTTGGGATAGGTGTTCCACAGCAAGCACCTATTGTTCGTCGGAAGCCGTTTTTGCCCCAGGGGTCTCCGGGCTGTGTTCGTTGGGGTTGAACTCCTGCTAGCAAACCCGCCGGGTTGAGGGAAGGGTTCAGACTGTGCCTGGGCCCTGTGGTCTCTTCCAGGTCAGTGTATGGCATTTCCTTCCCCTTGCCCCAGGCACCTGGGAGCATGTCTGCACGTGGAGAAAGACTTTCCCGTGGGAAGCCGGGTTTTGTCAAACGGGTCCCCGTGCTGTGCTCCTCTCTTTTCACTCCTGCTGCCAGAAGCCCAGGGAGGATGGGAGGGCTTAGAACATGGCTGGGCACTGTGGTTTCTTCCAGAGAAGTGGAGGGCATTTGCTTTACCTTGCCACAACCACTTGGGATAGGGTGTGCACCTCAGGAAAACTGTCTCCGTGGGAAGCCGGCTTTTTGCAAAGGGGTCTCAGGGCCGTGTGCCTCGGCTGTCCCTCCGGCTCCCCAAAGCACAGGGACGAGGTGAGGGGCTTAGACCATGCCTGGGCAATGTTGTTTCTTACACCTGGGTGTGTGGCATTTTGTTGAGCTGGCTACTCCCACTTGGGATAGGTGTTCCACAGCAAGCACCTATTGTTCGTCGGAAGCCGTTTTTGACCCAGGGGTCTCCGGGCTGTGTTCGCTGGGGTTGAACTCCTGCTAGCAAAACCGCCGGGTTGAAGGAAGGGTTCAGACTGTGCCTGGGCCCTGTGGTCTCTTCCAGGTCAGTGTATGGCATTTCCTTCCCCTTGCCACAGGCACCTGGGAGCATGTCTGCACGTGGAGAAAGACTTTCCCGTGGGAAGCCGGGTTTTGTCAAACGGGTCCCCGTGCTCTGCTCCTCTCTTTTCACTCCTGCTGCCAGAAGCCCAGGGAGGATGGGAGGGCTTAGAACATGGCTGGGCACTGTGGTTTCTTCCAGAGAAGTGGAGGGCATTTGCTTTACCTTGCCACAACCACTTGGGATAGGGTGTGCACCTCAGGAAAACTGTCTCCGTGGGAAGCCGGCTTTTTGCAAAGGGGTCTCAGGGCCGTGGGCCTCGGCTGTCCCTCCGGCTCCCCAAAGCACAGGGACGAGGTGAGGGGCTTAGACCATGCCTGGGCAATGTTGTTTCTTACACCTGGGTGTGTGGCATTTTGTTGAGCTGGCTACCCCCACTTGGGATAGGTGTTCCACAGCAAGCACCTATTGTTCGTCGGAAGCCGTTTTTGACCCAGGGGTCTCCGGGCTGTGTTCGTTGGGGTTGAACTCCTGCTAGCAAAACCGCCGGGTTGAGGGAAGGGTTCAGACTGTGCCTGGGCCCTGTGGTCTCTTCCAGGTCAGTGTATGGCATTTCCTTCCCCTTGCCCCAGGCACCTGGGAGCATGTCTGCACGTGGAGAAAGACTTTCCCGTGGGAAGCCGGGTTTTGTCAAACGGGTCCCCGTGCTCTGCTCCTCTCTTTTCACTCCTGCTGCCAGAAGCCCAGGGAGGATGGGAGGGCTTAGAACATGGCTGGGCACTGTGGTTTCTTCCAGAGAAGTGGAGGGCATTTGCTTTACCTTGCCACAACCACTTGGGATAGGGTGTGCACCTCAGGAAAACTGTCTCCGTGGGAAGCCGGCTTTTTGCAAAGGGGTCTCAGGGCCGTGGGCCTCGGCTGTCCCTCCGGCTCCCCAAAGCACAGGGACGAGGTGAGGGGCTTAGACCATGCCTGGGCCATGTTGTTTCTTACACCTGGGTGTGTGGCATTTTGTTGAGCTGGCTACTCCCACTTGGGATAGGTGTTCCACAGCAAGCACCTATTGTTCGTCGGAAGCCGTTTTTGACCCAGGGGTCTCCGGGCTGTGTTCGTTGGGGTTGAACTCCTGCTAGCAAAACCGCCGGGTTGAGGGAAGGGTTCAGACTGTGCCTGGGCCCTGTGGTCTCTTCCAGGTCAGTGTATGGCATTTCCTTCCCCTTGCCCCAGGCACCTGGGAGCATGTCTGCACGTGGAGAAAGACTTTCCCGTGGGAAGCCGGGTTTTGTCAAACGGGTCCCCGTGGTCTGCTCCTCTCTTTTCACTCCTGCTGCCAGAAGCACAGGGAGGATGGGAGGGCTTAGAACATGGCTGGGCACTGTGGTTTCTTCCAGAGAAGTGGAGGGCATTTGCTTTACCTTGCCACAACCACTTGGGATAGGGTCTGCACCTCAGGAAAACTGTCTCCGTGGGAAGCCGGCTTTTTGCAAAGGGGTCTCAGGGCCGTGGGCCTCGGCTGTCCCTCCGGCTCCCCAAAGCACAGGGACGAGGTGAGGGGCTTAGACCATGCCTGGGCAATGTTGTTTCTTACACCTGGGTGTGTGGCATTTTGTTGAGCTGGCTACCCCCACTTGGGATAGGTGTTCCACAGCAAGCACCTATTGTTCGTCGGAAGCCGTTTTTGCCCCAGGGGTCTCCGGGCTGTGTTCGTTGGGGTTGAACTCCTGCTAGCAAACCCGCCGGGTTGAGGGAAGGGTTCAGACTGTGCCTGGGCCCTGTGGTCTCTTCCAGGTCAGTGTATGGCATTTCCTTCCCCTTGCCCCAGGCACCTGGGAGCATGTCTGCACGTGGAGAAAGACTTTCCCGTGGGAAGCCGGGTTTTGTCAAACGGGTCCCAGTGCTCTGCTCCTCTCTTTTCACTCCTGCTGTCAGAAGCCCAGGGAGGATGGGAGGGCTTAGAACATGGCTGGGCACTGTGGTTTCTTCCAGAGAAGTGGAGGGCATTTGCTTTACCTTGCCACAACCACTTGGGATAGGGTGTGCACCTCAGGAAAACTGTCTCCGTGGGAAGCCGGCTTTTTGCAAAGGGGTCTCAGGGCCGTGTGCCTCGGCTGTCCCTCCGGCTCCCCAAAGCACAGGGACGAGGTGAGGGGCTTAGACCATGCCTGGGCAATGTTGTTTCTTACACCTGGGTGTGTGGCATTTTGTTGAGCTGGCTACCCCCACTTGGGATAGGTGTTCCACAGCAAGCACCTATTGTTCGTCGGAAGCCGTTTTTGACCCAGGGGTCTCCGGGCTGTGTTCGCTGGGGTTGAACTCCTGCTAGCAAAACCGCCGGGTTGAAGGAAGGGTTCAGACTGTGCCTGGGCCCTGTGGTCTCTTCCAGGTCAGTGTATGGCATTTCCTTCCCCTTGCCACAGGCACCTGGGAGCATGTCTGCACGTGGAGAAAGACTTTCCCGTGGGAAGCCGGTTTTGTCAAACGGGTCCCAGTGCTCTGCTCCTCTCTTTTCACTCCTGCTGTCAGAAGCCCAGGAAGGATGGGAGGGCTTAGAACATGGCTGGGCACTGTGGTTTCTTCCAGAGAAGTGGAGGGCATTTGCTTTACCTTGCCACAACCACTTGGGATAGGGTGTGCACCTCAGGAAAACTGTCTCCGTGGGAAGCCGGCTTTTTGCAAAGGGGTCTCAGGGCCGTGTGCCTCGGCTGTCCCTCCGGCTCCCCAAAGCACAGGGACGAGGTGAGGGGCTTAGACCATGCCTGGGCCATGTTGTTTCTTACACCTGGGTGTGTGGCATTTTGTTGAGCTGGCTACCCCCACTTGGGATAGGTGTTCCACAGCAAGCACCTATTGTTCGTCGGAAGCCGTTTTTGACCCAGGGTTCTCCGGGTTGTGTTCGTTGGGGTTGAACTCCTGCTAGCAAAACCGCCGGGTTGAGGGAAGGGTTCAGACTGTGCCTGGGCCCTGTGGTCTCTTCCAGGTCAGTGTATGGCATTTCCTTCCCCTTGCCCCAGGCACCTGGGAGCATGTCTGCACGTGGAGAAAGACTTTCCCGTGGGAAGCCGGGTTTTGTCAAACGGGTCCCCGTGCTCTGCTCCTCTCTTTTCACTCCTGCTGCCAGAAGCCCAGGGAGGATGGGAGGGCTTAGAACATGGCTGGGCACTGTGGTTTCTTCCAGAGAAGTGGAGGGCATTTGCTTTACCTTGCCACAACCACTTGGGATAGGGTGTGCACCTCAGGAAAACTGTCTCCGTGGGAAGCCGGCTTTTTGCAAAGGGGTCTCAGGGCCGTGGGCCTCGGCTGTCCCTCCGGCTCCCCAAAGCACAGGGACGAGGTGAGGGGCTTAGACCATGCCTGGGCCATGTTGTTTCTTACACCTGGGTGTGTGGCATTTTGTTGAGCTGGCTACTCCCACTTGGGATAGGTGTTCCACAGCAAGCACCTATTGTTCGTCGGAAGCCGTTTTTGACCCAGGGGTCTCCGGGCTGTGTTCGTTGGGGTTGAACTCCTGCTAGCAAAACCGCCGGGTTGAGGGAAGGGTTCAGACTGTGCCTGGGCCCTGTGGTCTCTTCCAGGTCAGTGTATGGCATTTCCTTCCCCTTGCCCCAGGCACCTGGGAGCATGTCTGCACGTGGAGAAAGACTTTCCCGTGGGAAGCCGGGTTTTGTCAAACGGGTCCCCGTGCTCTGCTCCTCTCTTTTCACTCCTGCTGCCAGAAGCCCAGGGAGGATGGGAGGGCTTAGAACATGGCTGGGCACTGTGGTTTCTTCCAGAGAAGTGGAGGGCATTTGCTTTACCTTGCCACAACCACTTGGGATAGGGTGTGCACCTCAGGAAAACTGTCTCCGTGGGAAGCCGGCTTTTTGCAAAGGGGTCTCAGGGCCGTGTGCCTCGGCTGTCCCTCCGGCTCCCCAAAGCACAGGGACGAGGTGAGGGGCTTAGACCATGCCTGGGCAATGTTGTTTCTTACACCTGGGTGTGTGGCATTTTCTTGAGCTGGCTACCCCCACTTGGGATAGGTGTTCCACAGCAAGCACCTATTGTTCGTCGGAAGCCGTTTTTGACCCAGGGGTCTTCGGGCTGTGTTCGTTGGGGTTGAACTCCTGCTAGCAAAACCGCCGGGTTGAGGGAAGGGTTCAGACTGTGCCTGGGCCCTGTAGTCTCTTCCAGGTCAGTGTATGGCATTTCCTTCCCCTTGCCCCAGGCACCTGGGAGCATGTCTGCACGTGGAGAAAGACTTTCCCGTGGGAAGCCGGGTTTTTTCAAACGGGTCCCAGTGCTCTGCTCCTCTCTTTTCACTCCTGCTGCCAGAAGCCCAGGGAGGAAGGGAGGGCTTAGAACATGGCTGGGCACTGTGGTTTCTTCCAGAGAAGTGGAGGGCATTTGCTTTACCTTGCCACAACCACTTGGGATAGGGTGTGCACCTCAGGAAAACTGTCTCCGTGGGAAGCCGGCTTTTTGCAAAGGGGTCTCAGGGCCGTGGGCCTCGGCTGTCCCTCCGGCTCCCCAAAGCACAGGGACGAGGTGAGGGGCTTAGACCATGCCTGGGCCATGTTGTTTCTTACACCTGGGTGTGTGGCATTTTGTTGAGCTGGCTACTCCCACTTGGGATAGGTGTTCCACAGCAAGCACCTATTGTTCGTCGGAAGCCGTTTTTGACCCAGGGGTCTCCGGGCTGTGTTCGTTGGGGTTGAACTCCTGCTAGCAAAACCGCCGGGTTGAGGGAAGGGTTCAGACTGTGCCTGGGCCCTGTGGTCTCTTCCAGGTCAGTGTATGGCATTTCCTTCCCCTTGCCCCAGGCACCTGGGAGCATGTCTGCACGTGGAGAAAGACTTTCCCGTGGGAAGCCGGGTTTTGTCAAACGGGTCCCCGTGCTCTGCTTCTCTCTTTTCACTCCTGCTGCCAGAAGCCCAGGGAGGATGGGAGGGCTTAGAACATGGCTGGGCACTGTGGTTTCTTCCAGAGAAGTGGAGGGCATTTGCTTTACCTTGCCACAACCACTTGGGATAGGGTGTGCACCTCAGGAAAACTGTCTCCGTGGGAAGCCGGCTTTTTGCAAAGGGGTCTCAGGGCCGTGTGCCTCGGCTGTCCCTCCGGCTCCCCAAAGCACAGGGACGAGGTGAGGGGCTTAGACCATGCCTGGGCAATGTTGTTTCTTACACCTGGGTGTGTGGCATTTTGTTGAGCTGGCTACCCCCACTTGGGATAGGTGTTCCACAGCAAGCACCTATTGTTCGTCGGAAGCCGTTTTTGCCCCAGGGGTCTCCGGGCTGTGTTCGTTGGGGTTGAACTCCTGCTAGCAAACCCGCCGGGTTGAGGGAAGGGTTCAGACTGTGCCTGGGCCCTGTGGTCTCTTCCAGGTCAGTGTATGGCATTTCCTTCCCCTTGCCCCAGGCACCTGGGAGCATGTCTGCACGTGGAGAAAGACTTTCCCGTGGGAAGCCGGGTTTTGTCAAACGGGTCCCCGTGCTGTGCTCCTCTCTTTTCACTCCTGCTGCCAGAAGCCCAGGGAGGATGGGAGGGCTTAGAACATGGCTGGGCACTGTGGTTTCTTCCAGAGAAGTGGAGGGCATTTGCTTTACCTTGCCACAACCACTTGGGATAGGGTGTGCACCTCAGGAAAACTGTCTCCGTGGGAAGCCGGCTTTTTGCAAAGGGGTCTCAGGGCCGTGGGCCTCGGCTGTCCCTCCGGCTCCCCAAAGCACAGGGACGAGGTGAGGGGCTTAGACCATGCCTGGGCAATGTTGTTTCTTACACCTGGGTGTGTGGCATTTTGTTGAGCTGGCTACTCCCACTTGGGATAGGTGTTCCACAGCAAGCACCTATTGTTCGTCGGAAGCCGTTTTTGACCCAGGGGTCTCCGGGCTGTGTTCGCTGGGGTTGAACTCCTGCTAGCAAAACCGCCGGGTTGAAGGAAGGGTTCAGACTGTGCCTGGGCCCTGTGGTCTCTTCCAGGTCAGTGTATGGCATTTCCTTCCCCTTGCCACAGGCACCTGGGAGCATGTCTGCACGTGGAGAAAGACTTTCCCGTGGGAAGCCGGGTTTTGTCAAACGGGTCCCCGTGCTCTGCTCCTCTCTTTTCACTCCTGCTGCCAGAAGCCCAGGGAGGATGGGAGGGCTTAGAACATGGCTGGGCACTGTGGTTTCTTCCAGAGAAGTGGAGGGCATTTGCTTTACCTTGCCACAACCACTTGGGATAGGGTGTGCACCTCAGGAAAACTGTCTCCGTGGGAAGCCGGCTTTTTGCAAAGGGGTCTCAGGGCCGTGGGCCTCGGCTGTCCCTCCGGCTCCCCAAAGCACAGGGACGAGGTGAGGGGCTTAGACCATGCCTGGGCAATGTTGTTTCTTACACCTGGGTGTGTGGCATTTTGTTGAGCTGGCTACCCCCACTTGGGATAGGTGTTCCACAGCAAGCACCTATTGTTCGTCGGAAGCCGTTTTTGACCCAGGGGTCTCCGGGCTGTGTTCGTTGGGGTTGAACTCCTGCTAGCAAAACCGCCGGGTTGAGGGAAGGGTTCAGACTGTGCCTGGGCCCTGTGGTCTCTTCCAGGTCAGTGTATGGCATTTCCTTCCCCTTGCCCCAGGCACCTGGGAGCATGTCTGCACGTGGAGAAAGACTTTCCCGTGGGAAGCCGGGTTTTGTCAAACGGGTCCCCGTGCTCTGCTCCTCTCTTTTCACTCCTGCTGCCAGAAGCCCAGGGAGGATGGGAGGGCTTAGAACATGGCTGGGCACTGTGGTTTCTTCCAGAGAAGTGGAGGGCATTTGCTTTACCTTGCCACAACCACTTGGGATAGGGTGTGCACCTCAGGAAAACTGTCTCCGTGGGAAGCCGGCTTTTTGCAAAGGGGTCTCAGGGCCGTGGGCCTCGGCTGTCCCTCCGGCTCCCCAAAGCACAGGGACGAGGTGAGGGGCTTAGACCATGCCTGGGCCATGTTGTTTCTTACACCTGGGTGTGTGGCATTTTGTTGAGCTGGCTACTCCCACTTGGGATAGGTGTTCCACAGCAAGCACCTATTGTTCGTCGGAAGCCGTTTTTGACCCAGGGGTCTCCGGGCTGTGTTCGTTGGGGTTGAACTCCTGCTAGCAAAACCGCCGGGTTGAGGGAAGGGTTCAGACTGTGCCTGGGCCCTGTGGTCTCTTCCAGGTCAGTGTATGGCATTTCCTTCCCCTTGCCCCAGGCACCTGGGAGCATGTCTGCACGTGGAGAAAGACTTTCCCGTGGGAAGCCGGGTTTTGTCAAACGGGTCCCCGTGGTCTGCTCCTCTCTTTTCACTCCTGCTGCCAGAAGCACAGGGAGGATGGGAGGGCTTAGAACATGGCTGGGCACTGTGGTTTCTTCCAGAGAAGTGGAGGGCATTTGCTTTACCTTGCCACAACCACTTGGGATAGGGTCTGCACCTCAGGAAAACTGTCTCCGTGGGAAGCCGGCTTTTTGCAAAGGGGTCTCAGGGCCGTGGGCCTCGGCTGTCCCTCCGGCTCCCCAAAGCACAGGGACGAGGTGAGGGGCTTAGACCATGCCTGGGCAATGTTGTTTCTTACACCTGGGTGTGTGGCATTTTGTTGAGCTGGCTACCCCCACTTGGGATAGGTGTTCCACAGCAAGCACCTATTGTTCGTCGGAAGCCGTTTTTGCCCCAGGGGTCTCCGGGCTGTGTTCGTTGGGGTTGAACTCCTGCTAGCAAACCCGCCGGGTTGAGGGAAGGGTTCAGACTGTGCCTGGGCCCTGTGGTCTCTTCCAGGTCAGTGTATGGCATTTCCTTCCCCTTGCCCCAGGCACCTGGGAGCATGTCTGCACGTGGAGAAAGACTTTCCCGTGGGAAGCCGGGTTTTGTCAAACGGGTCCCAGTGCTCTGCTCCTCTCTTTTCACTCCTGCTGTCAGAAGCCCAGGGAGGATGGGAGGGCTTAGAACATGGCTGGGCACTGTGGTTTCTTCCAGAGAAGTGGAGGGCATTTGCTTTACCTTGCCACAACCACTTGGGATAGGGTGTGCACCTCAGGAAAACTGTCTCCGTGGGAAGCCGGCTTTTTGCAAAGGGGTCTCAGGGCCGTGTGCCTCGGCTGTCCCTCCGGCTCCCCAAAGCACAGGGACGAGGTGAGGGGCTTAGACCATGCCTGGGCAATGTTGTTTCTTACACCTGGGTGTGTGGCATTTTGTTGAGCTGGCTACCCCCACTTGGGATAGGTGTTCCACAGCAAGCACCTATTGTTCGTCGGAAGCCGTTTTTGACCCAGGGGTCTCCGGGCTGTGTTCGCTGGGGTTGAACTCCTGCTAGCAAAACCGCCGGGTTGAAGGAAGGGTTCAGACTGTGCCTGGGCCCTGTGGTCTCTTCCAGGTCAGTGTATGGCATTTCCTTCCCCTTGCCACAGGCACCTGGGAGCATGTCTGCACGTGGAGAAAGACTTTCCCGTGGGAAGCCGGTTTTGTCAAACGGGTCCCAGTGCTCTGCTCCTCTCTTTTCACTCCTGCTGTCAGAAGCCCAGGAAGGATGGGAGGGCTTAGAACATGGCTGGGCACTGTGGTTTCTTCCAGAGAAGTGGAGGGCATTTGCTTTACCTTGCCACAACCACTTGGGATAGGGTGTGCACCTCAGGAAAACTGTCTCCGTGGGAAGCCGGCTTTTTGCAAAGGGGTCTCAGGGCCGTGTGCCTCGGCTGTCCCTCCGGCTCCCCAAAGCACAGGGACGAGGTGAGGGGCTTAGACCATGCCTGGGCCATGTTGTTTCTTACACCTGGGTGTGTGGCATTTTGTTGAGCTGGCTACCCCCACTTGGGATAGGTGTTCCACAGCAAGCACCTATTGTTCGTCGGAAGCCGTTTTTGACCCAGGGTTCTCCGGGTTGTGTTCGTTGGGGTTGAACTCCTGCTAGCAAAACCGCCGGGTTGAGGGAAGGGTTCAGACTGTGCCTGGGCCCTGTGGTCTCTTCCAGGTCAGTGTATGGCATTTCCTTCCCCTTGCCCCAGGCACCTGGGAGCATGTCTGCACGTGGAGAAAGACTTTCCCGTGGGAAGCCGGGTTTTGTCAAACGGGTCCCCGTGCTCTGCTCCTCTCTTTTCACTCCTGCTGCCAGAAGCCCAGGGAGGATGGGAGGGCTTAGAACATGGCTGGGCACTGTGGTTTCTTCCAGAGAAGTGGAGGGCATTTGCTTTACCTTGCCACAACCACTTGGGATAGGGTCTGCACCTCAGGAAAACTGTCTCCGTGGGAAGCCGGCTTTTTGCAAAGGGGTCTCAGGGCCGTGGGCCTCGGCTGTCCCTCCGGCTCCCCAAAGCACAGGGACGAGGTGAGGGGCTTAGACCATGCCTGGGCCATGTTGTTTCTTACACCTGGGTGTGTGGCATTTTGTTGAGCTGGCTACTCCCACTTGGGATAGGTGTTCCACAGCAAGCACCTATTGTTCGTCGGAAGCCGTTTTTGACCCAGGGGTCTCCGGGCTGTGTTCGTTGGGGTTGAACTCCTGCTAGCAAAACCGCCGGGTTGAGGGAAGGGTTCAGACTGTGCCTGGGCCCTGTGGTCTCTTCCAGGTCAGTGTATGGCATTTCCTTCCCCTTGCCCCAGGCACCTGGGAGCATGTCTGCACGTGGAGAAAGACTTTCCCGTGGGAAGCCGGGTTTTGTCAAACGGGTCCCCGTGCTCTGCTCCTCTCTTTTCACTCCTGCTGCCAGAAGCCCAGGGAGGATGGGAGGGCTTAGAACATGGCTGGGCACTGTGGTTTCTTCCAGAGAAGTGGAGGGCATTTGCTTTACCTTGCCACAACCACTTGGGATAGGGTGTGCACCTCAGGAAAACTGTCTCCGTGGGAAGCCGGCTTTTTGCAAAGGGGTCTCAGGGCCGTGTGCCTCGGCTGTCCCTCCGGCTCCCCAAAGCACAGGGACGAGGTGAGGGGCTTAGACCATGCCTGGGCAATGTTGTTTCTTACACCTGGGTGTGTGGCATTTTCTTGAGCTGGCTACCCCCACTTGGGATAGGTGTTCCACAGCAAGCACCTATTGTTCGTCGGAAGCCGTTTTTGACCCAGGGGTCTTCGGGCTGTGTTCGTTGGGGTTGAACTCCTGCTAGCAAAACCGCCGGGTTGAGGGAAGGGTTCAGACTGTGCCTGGGCCCTGTAGTCTCTTCCAGGTCAGTGTATGGCATTTCCTTCCCCTTGCCCCAGGCACCTGGGAGCATGTCTGCACGTGGAGAAAGACTTTCCCGTGGGAAGCCGGGTTTTTTCAAACGGGTCCCAGTGCTCTGCTCCTCTCTTTTCACTCCTGCTGCCAGAAGCCCAGGGAGGAAGGGAGGGCTTAGAACATGGCTGGGCACTGTGGTTTCTTCCAGAGAAGTGGAGGGCATTTGCTTTACCTTGCCACAACCACTTGGGATAGGGTGTGCACCTCAGGAAAACTGTCTCCGTGGGAAGCCGGCTTTTTGCAAAGGGGTCTCAGGGCCGTGGGCCTCGGCTGTCCCTCCGGCTCCCCAAAGCACAGGGACGAGGTGAGGGGCTTAGACCATGCCTGGGCCATGTTGTTTCTTACACCTGGGTGTGTGGCATTTTGTTGAGCTGGCTACTCCCACTTGGGATAGGTGTTCCACAGCAAGCACCTATTGTTCGTCGGAAGCCGTTTTTGACCCAGGGGTCTCCGGGCTGTGTTCGTTGGGGTTGAACTCCTGCTAGCAAAACCGCCGGGTTGAGGGAAGGGTTCAGACTGTGCCTGGGCCCTGTGGTCTCTTCCAGGTCAGTGTATGGCATTTCCTTCCCCTTGCCCCAGGCACCTGGGAGCATGTCTGCACGTGGAGAAAGACTTTCCCGTGGGAAGCCGGGTTTTGTCAAACGGGTCCCCGTGCTCTGCTTCTCTCTTTTCACTCCTGCTGCCAGAAGCCCAGGGAGGATGGGAGGGCTTAGAACATGGCTGGGCACTGTGGTTTCTTCCAGAGAAGTGGAGGGCATTTGCTTTACCTTGCCACAACCACTTGGGATAGGGTGTGCACCTCAGGAAAACTGTCTCCGTGGGAAGCCGGCTTTTTGCAAAGGGGTCTCAGGGCCGTGTGCCTCGGCTGTCCCTCCGGCTCCCCAAAGCACAGGGACGAGGTGAGGGGCTTAGACCATGCCTGGGCAATGTTGTTTCTTACACCTGGGTGTGTGGCATTTTGTTGAGCTGGCTACCCCCACTTGGGATAGGTGTTCCACAGCAAGCACCTATTGTTCGTCGGAAGCCGTTTTTGCCCCAGGGGTCTCCGGGCTGTGTTCGTTGGGGTTGAACTCCTGCTAGCAAACCCGCCGGGTTGAGGGAAGGGTTCAGACTGTGCCTGGGCCCTGTGGTCTCTTCCAGGTCAGTGTATGGCATTTCCTTCCCCTTGCCCCAGGCACCTGGGAGCATGTCTGCACGTGGAGAAAGACTTTCCCGTGGGAAGCCGGGTTTTGTCAAACGGGTCCCCGTGCTCTGCTCCTCTCTTTTCACTCCTGCTGCCAGAAGCCCAGGGAGGATGGGAGGGCTTAGAACATGGCTGGGCACTGTGGTTTCTTCCAGAGAAGTGGAGGGCATTTGCTTTACCTTGCCACAACCACTTGGGATAGGGTGTGCACCTCAGGAAAACTGTCTCCGTGGGAAGCCGGCTTTTTCCAAAGGGGTCTCAGGGCCGTGGGCCTCGGCTGTCCCTCCGGCTCCCCAAAGCACAGGGACGAGGTGAGGGGCTTAGACCATGCCTGGGCAATGTTGTTTCTTACACCTGGGTGTGTGGCATTTTGTTGAGCTGGCTACCCCCACTTGGGATAGGTGTTCCACAGCAAGCACCTATTGTTCGTCGGAAGCCGTTTTTGCCCCAGGGGTCTCCGGGCTGTGTTCGCTGGGGTTGAACTCCTGCTAGCAAAACCGCCGGGTTGAAGGAAGGGTTCAGACTGTGCCTGGGCCCTGTGGTCTCTTCCAGGTCAGTGTATGGCATTTCCTTCCCCTTGCCCCAGGCACCTGGGAGCATGTCTGCACGTGGAGAAAGACTTTCCCGTGGGAAGCCGGGTTTTGTCAAACGGGTCCCCGTGCTCTGCTCCTCTCTTTTCACTCCTGCTGCCAGAAGCCCAGGGAGGATGGGAGGGCTTAGAACATGGCTGGGCACTGTGGTTTCTTCCAGAGAAGTGGAGGGCATTTGCTTTACCTTGCCACAACCACTTGGGATAGGGTGTGCACCTCAGGAAAACTGTCTCCGTGGGAAGCCGGCTTTTGGCAAAGGGGTCTCAGGGCCGTGTGCCTCGGCTGTCCCTCCGGCTCCCCAAAGCACAGGGACGAGGTGAGGGGCTTAGACCATGCCTGGGCAATGTTGTTTCTTACACCTGGGTGTGTGGCATTTTGTTGAGCTGGCTACTCCCACTTGGGATAGGTGTTCCACAGCAAGCACCTATTGTTCGTCGGAAGCCGTTTTTGACCCAGGGGTCTCCGGGCTGTGTTCGTTGGGGTTGAACTCCTGCTAGCAAAACCGCCGGGTTGAGGGAAGGGTTCAGACTGTGCCTGGGCCCTGTGGTCTCTTCCAGGTCAGTGTATGGCATTTCCTTCCCCTTGCCCCAGGCACCTGGGAGCATGTCTGCACGTGGAGAAAGACTTTCCCGTGGGAAGCCGGGTTTTGTCAAACGGGTCCCCGTGCTCTGCTCCTCTCTTTTCACTCCTGCTGCCAGAAGCCCAGGGAGGATGGGAGGGCTTAGAACATGGCTGGGCACTGTGGTTTCTTCCAGAGAAGTGGAGGGCATTTGCTTTACCTTGCCACAACCACTTGGGATAGGGTGTGCACCTCAGGAAAACTGTCTCCGTGGGAAGCCGGCTTTTTGCAAAGGGGTCTCAGGGCCGTGTGCCTCGGCTGTCCCTCCGGCTCCCCAAAGCACAGGGACGAGGTGAGGGGCTTAGACCATGCCTGGGCAATGTTGTTTCTTACACCTGGGTGTGTGGCATTTTCTTGAGCTGGCTACCCCCACTTGGGATAGGTGTTCCACAGCAAGCACCTATTGTTCGTCGGAAGCCGTTTTTGACCCAGGGGTCTTCGGGCTGTGTTCGTTGGGGTTGAACTCCTGCTAGCAAAACCGCCGGGTTGAGGGAAGGGTTCAGACTGTGCCTGGGCCCTGTAGTCTCTTCCAGGTCAGTGTATGGCATTTCCTTCCCCTTGCCCCAGGCACCTGGGAGCATGTCTGCACGTGGAGAAAGACTTTCCCGTGGGAAGCCGGGTTTTTTCAAACGGGTCCCAGTGCTCTGCTCCTCTCTTTTCACTCCTGCTGCCAGAAGCCCAGGGAGGAAGGGAGGGCTTAGAACATGGCTGGGCACTGTGGTTTCTTCCAGAGAAGTGGAGGGCATTTGCTTTACCTTGCCACAACCACTTGGGATAGGGTGTGCACCTCAGGAAAACTGTCTCCGTGGGAAGCCGGCTTTTTGCAAAGGGGTCTCAGGGCCGTGGGCCTCGGCTGTCCCTCCGGCTCCCCAAAGCACAGGGACGAGGTGAGGGGCTTAGACCATGCCTGGGCCATGTTGTTTCTTACACCTGGGTGTGTGGCATTTTGTTGAGCTGGCTACTCCCACTTGGGATAGGTGTTCCACAGCAAGCACCTATTGTTCGTCGGAAGCCGTTTTTGACCCAGGGGTCTCCGGGCTGTGTTCGTTGGGGTTGAACTCCTGCTAGCAAAACCGCCGGGTTGAGGGAAGGGTTCAGACTGTGCCTGGGCCCTGTGGTCTCTTCCAGGTCAGTGTATGGCATTTCCTTCCCCTTGCCCCAGGCACCTGGGAGCATGTCTGCACGTGGAGAAAGACTTTCCCGTGGGAAGCCGGGTTTTGTCAAACGGGTCCCCGTGCTCTGCTTCTCTCTTTTCACTCCTGCTGCCAGAAGCCCAGGGAGGATGGGAGGGCTTAGAACATGGCTGGGCACTGTGGTTTCTTCCAGAGAAGTGGAGGGCATTTGCTTTACCTTGCCACAACCACTTGGGATAGGGTGTGCACCTCAGGAAAACTGTCTCCGTGGGAAGCCGGCTTTTTGCAAAGGGGTCTCAGGGCCGTGTGCCTCGGCTGTCCCTCCGGCTCCCCAAAGCACAGGGACGAGGTGAGGGGCTTAGACCATGCCTGGGCAATGTTGTTTCTTACACCTGGGTGTGTGGCATTTTGTTGAGCTGGCTACCCCCACTTGGGATAGGTGTTCCACAGCAAGCACCTATTGTTCGTCGGAAGCCGTTTTTGCCCCAGGGGTCTCCGGGCTGTGTTCGCTGGGGTTGAACTCCTGCTAGCAAAACCGCCGGGTTGAAGGAAGGGTTCAGACTGTGCCTGGGCCCTGTGGTCTCTTCCAGGTCAGTGTATGGCATTTCCTTCCCCTTGCCACAGGCACCTGGGAGCATGTCTGCACGTGGAGAAAGACTTTCCCGTGGGAAGCCGGTTTTGTCAAACGGGTCCCAGTGCTCTGCTCCTCTCTTTTCACTCCTGCTGTCAGAAGCCCAGGAAGGATGGGAGGGCTTAGAACATGGCTGGGCACTGTGGTTTCTTCCAGAGAAGTGGAGGGCATTTGCTTTACCTTGCCACAACCACTTGGGATAGGGTCTGCACCTCAGGAAAACTGTCTCCGTGGGAAGCCGGCTTTTTGCAAAGGGGTCTCAGGGCCGTGTGCCTCGGCTGTCCCTCCGGCTCCCCAAAGCACAGGGACGAGGTGAGGGGCTTAGACCATGCCTGGGCCATGTTGTTTCTTACACCTGGGTGTGTGGCATTTTGTTGAGCTGGCTACTCCCACTTGGGATAGGTGTTCCACAGCAAGCACCTATTGTTCGTCGGAAGCCGTTTTTGACCCAGGGGTCTCCGGGCTGTGTTCGTTGGGGTTGAACTCCTGCTAGCAAAACCGCCGGGTTGAGGGAAGGGTTCAGACTGTGCCTGGGCCCTGTGGTCTCTTCCAGGTCAGTGTATGGCATTTCCTTCCCCTTGCCCCAGGCACCTGGGAGCATGTCTGCACGTGGAGAAAGACTTTCCCGTGGGAAGCCGGGTTTTGTCAAACGGGTCCCCGTGCTCTGCTCCTCTCTTTTCACTCCTGCTGCCAGAAGCCCAGGGAGGATGGGAGGGCTTAGAACATGGCTGGGCACTGTGGTTTCTTCCAGAGAAGTGGAGGGCATTTGCTTTACCTTGCCACAACCACTTGGGATAGGGTCTGCACCTCAGGAAAACTGTCTCCGTGGGAAGCCGGCTTTTTGCAAAGGGGTCTCAGGGCCGTGGGCCTCGGCTGTCCCTCCGGCTCCCCAAAGCACAGGGACGAGGTGAGGGGCTTAGACCATGCCTGGGCAATGTTGTTTCTTACACCTGGGTGTGTGGCATTTTGTTGAGCTGGCTACCCCCACTTGGGATAGGTGTTCCACAGCAAGCACCTATTGTTCGTCGGAAGCCGTTTTTGCCCCAGGGGTCTCCGGGCTGTGTTCGTTGGGGTTGAACTCCTGCTAGCAAACCCGCCGGGTTGAGGGAAGGGTTCAGACTGTGCCTGGGCCCTGTGGTCTCTTCCAGGTCAGTGTATGGCATTTCCTTCCCCTTGCCCCAGGCACCTGGGAGCATGTCTGCACGTGGAGAAAGACTTTCCCGTGGGAAGCCGGGTTTTGTCAAACGGGTCCCCGTGCTCTGCTCCTCTCTTTTCACTCCTGCTGCCAGAAGCCCAGGGAGGATGGGAGGGCTTAGAACATGGCTGGGCACTGTGGTTTCTTCCAGAGAAGTGGAGGGCATTTGCTTTACCTTGCCACAACCACTTGGGATAGGGTGTGCACCTCAGGAAAACTGTCTCCGTGGGAAGCCGGCTTTTTGCAAAGGGGTCTCAGGGCCGTGGGCCTCGGCTGTCCCTCCGGCTCCCCAAAGCACAGGGACGAGGTGAGGGGCTTAGACCATGCCTGGGCCATGTTGTTTCTTACACCTGGGTGTGTGGCATTTTGTTGAGCTGGCTACTCCCACTTGGGATAGGTGTTCCACAGCAAGCACCTATTGTTCGTCGGAAGCCGTTTTTGACCCAGGGGTCTCCGGGCTGTGTTCGTTGGGGTTGAACTCCTGCTAGCAAAACCGCCGGGTTGAGGGAAGGGTTCAGACTGTGCCTGGGCCCTGTGGTCTCTTCCAGGTCAGTGTATGGCATTTCCTTCCCCTTGCCCCAGGCACCTGGGAGCATGTCTGCACGTGGAGAAAGACTTTCCCGTGGGAAGCCGGGTTTTGTCAAACGGGTCCCCGTGCTCTGCTTCTCTCTTTTCACTCCTGCTGCCAGAAGCCCAGGGAGGATGGGAGGGCTTAGAACATGGCTGGGCACTGTGGTTTCTTCCAGAGAAGTGGAGGGCATTTGCTTTACCTTGCCACAACCACTTGGGATAGGGTGTGCACCTCAGGAAAACTGTCTCCGTGGGAAGCCGGCTTTTTGCAAAGGGGTCTCAGGGCCGTGTGCCTCGGCTGTCCCTCCGGCTCCCCAAAGCACAGGGACGAGGTGAGGGGCTTAGACCATGCCTGGGCAATGTTGTTTCTTACACCTGGGTGTGTGGCATTTTGTTGAGCTGGCTACCCCCACTTGGGATAGGTGTTCCACAGCAAGCACCTATTGTTCGTCGGAAGCCGTTTTTGCCCCAGGGGTCTCCGGGCTGTGTTCGCTGGGGTTGAACTCCTGCTAGCAAAACCGCCGGGTTGAAGGAAGGGTTCAGACTGTGCCTGGGCCCTGTGGTCTCTTCCAGGTCAGTGTATGGCATTTCCTTCCCCTTGCCACAGGCACCTGGGAGCATGTCTGCACGTGGAGAAAGACTTTCCCGTGGGAAGCCGGTTTTGTCAAACGGGTCCCAGTGCTCTGCTCCTCTCTTTTCACTCCTGCTGTCAGAAGCCCAGGAAGGATGGGAGGGCTTAGAACATGGCTGGGCACTGTGGTTTCTTCCAGAGAAGTGGAGGGCATTTGCTTTACCTTGCCACAACCACTTGGGATAGGGTCTGCACCTCAGGAAAACTGTCTCCGTGGGAAGCCGGCTTTTTGCAAAGGGGTCTCAGGGCCGTGTGCCTCGGCTGTCCCTCCGGCTCCCCAAAGCACAGGGACGAGGTGAGGGGCTTAGACCATGCCTGGGCCATGTTGTTTCTTACACCTGGGTGTGTGGCATTTTGTTGAGCTGGCTACTCCCACTTGGGATAGGTGTTCCACAGCAAGCACCTATTGTTCGTCGGAAGCCGTTTTTGACCCAGGGGTCTCCGGGCTGTGTTCGTTGGGGTTGAACTCCTGCTAGCAAAACCGCCGGGTTGAGGGAAGGGTTCAGACTGTGCCTGGGCCCTGTGGTCTCTTCCAGGTCAGTGTATGGCATTTCCTTCCCCTTGCCCCAGGCACCTGGGAGCATGTCTGCACGTGGAGAAAGACTTTCCCGTGGGAAGCCGGGTTTTGTCAAACGGGTCCCCGTGCTCTGCTCCTCTCTTTTCACTCCTGCTGCCAGAAGCCCAGGGAGGATGGGAGGGCTTAGAACATGGCTGGGCACTGTGGTTTCTTCCAGAGAAGTGGAGGGCATTTGCTTTACCTTGCCACAACCACTTGGGATAGGGTCTGCACCTCAGGAAAACTGTCTCCGTGGGAAGCCGGCTTTTTGCAAAGGGGTCTCAGGGCCGTGGGCCTCGGCTGTCCCTCCGGCTCCCCAAAGCACAGGGACGAGGTGAGGGGCTTAGACCATGCCTGGGCAATGTTGTTTCTTACACCTGGGTGTGTGGCATTTTGTTGAGCTGGCTACCCCCACTTGGGATAGGTGTTCCACAGCAAGCACCTATTGTTCGTCGGAAGCCGTTTTTGCCCCAGGGGTCTCCGGGCTGTGTTCGTTGGGGTTGAACTCCTGCTAGCAAACCCGCCGGGTTGAGGGAAGGGTTCAGACTGTGCCTGGGCCCTGTGGTCTCTTCCAGGTCAGTGTATGGCATTTCCTTCCCCTTGCCCCAGGCACCTGGGAGCATGTCTGCACGTGGAGAAAGACTTTCCCGTGGGAAGCCGGGTTTTGTCAAACGGGTCCCCGTGCTCTGCTCCTCTCTTTTCACTCCTGCTGCCAGAAGCCCAGGGAGGATGGGAGGGCTTAGAACATGGCTGGGCACTGTGGTTTCTTCCAGAGAAGTGGAGGGCATTTGCTTTACCTTGCCACAACCACTTGGGATAGGGTGTGCACCTCAGGAAAACTGTCTCCGTGGGAAGCCGGCTTTTTGCAAAGGGGTCTCAGGGCCGTGTGCCTCGGCTGTCCCTCTGGCTCCCCAAAGCACAGGGACGAGGTGAGGGGCTTAGACCATGCCTGGGCAATGTTGTTTCTTACACCTGGGTGTGTGGCATTTTGTTGAGCTGGCTACTCCCACTTGGGATAGGTGTTCCACAGCAAGCACCTATTGTTCGTCGGAAGCCGTTTTTGACCCAGGGGTCTCCGGGCTGTGTTCGTTGGGGTTGAACTCCTGCTAGCAAAACCGCCGGGTTGAGGGAAGGGTTCAGACTGTGCCTGGGCCCTGTGGTCTCTTCCAGGTCAGTGTATGGCATTTCCTTCCCCTTGCCCCAGGCACCTGGGAGCATGTCTGCACGTGGAGAAAGACTTTCCCGTGGGAAGCCGGGTTTTGTCAAACGGGTCCCCGTGCTCTGCTCCTCTCTTTTCACTCCTGCTGCCAGAAGCCCAGGGAGGATGGGAGGGCTTAGAACATGGCTGGGCACTGTGGTTTCTTCCAGAGAAGTGGAGGGCATTTGCTTTACCTTGCCACAACCACTTGGGATAGGGTGTGCACCTCAGGAAAACTGTCTCCGTGGGAAGCCGGCTTTTTGCAAAGGGGTCTCAGGGCCGTGGGCTTGGCTGTCCCTCCGGCTCCCCAAAGCACAGGGACGAGGTGAGGGGCTTAGACCATGCCTGGGCAATGTTGTTTCTTACACCTGGGTGTGTGGCATTTTGTTGAGCTGGCTACCCCCACTTGGGATAGGTGTTCCACAGCAAGCACCTATTGTTCGTCGGAAGCCGTTTTTGCCCCAGGGGTCTCCGGGCTGTGTTCGTTGGGGTTGAACTCCTGCTACCAAAACCGCCGGGTTGAGGGAAGGGTTCAGACTGTGCCTGGGCCCTGTGGTCTCTTCCAGGTCAGTGTATGGCATTTCCTTCCCCTTGCCACAGGCACCTGGGAGCATGTCTGCACGTGGAGAAAGACTTTCCCGTGGGAAGCCGGTTTTTGTCAAACGGGTCCCAGTGCTCTGTTCCTCTCTTTTCACTCCTGCTGCCAGAAGCCCAGGGAGGATGGGAGGGATTAGAACATGGCTGGGCACTGTGGTTTCTTCCAGAGAAGTGGAGGGCATTTGCTTTACCTTGCCACAACCACTTGGGATAGGGTCTGCACCTCAGGAAAACTGTCTCCGTGGGAAGCCGGCTTTTTGCAATGGTTTCTCAGGGCCGTGTGCCTCGGCTGTCCCTCCGGCTCCCCAAAGCACAGGGACGAGTTGAGGGGCTTAGACCATGCCTGGGCAATGTTGTTTCTTACACCTGGGTGTGTGGCATTTTGTTGAGCTGGCTACCCCCACTTGGGATAGGTGTTCCACAGCAAGCACCTATTGTTCGTCGGAAGCCGTTTTTGCCCCAGGGGTCTCCGGGCTGTGTTCGTTGGGGTTGAACTCCTGCTAGCAAACCCGCCGGGTTGAGGGAAGGGTTCAGACTGTGCCTGGGCCCTGTGGTCTCTTCCAGGTCAGTGTATGGCATTTCCTTCCCCTTGCCCCAGGCACCTGGGAGCATGTCTGCACGTGGAGAAAGACTTTCCCGTGGGAAGCCGGGTTTTGTCAAACGGGTCCCCGTGCTCTGCTCCTCTCTTTTCACTCCTGCTGCCAGAAGCCCAGGGAGGATGGGAGGGCTTAGAACATGGCTGGGCACTGTGGTTTCTTCCAGAGAAGTGGAGGGCATTTGCTTTACCTTGCCACAACCACTTGGGATAGGGTGTGCACCTCAGGAAAACTGTTTCCGTGGGAAGCCGGCTTTTTCAAAGGGGTCTCAGGGCCGTGTGCCTCGGCTGTCCCTCCGGCTCCCCAAAGGCCAGGGACGAGGTGAGGGGCTTAGACCATGCCTGGGCAATGTTGTTTCTTACACCGGGGTGTGTGGCATTTTGTTGAGCTGGCTACCCCCACTTGGGATAGGTGTTCCACAGCAAGCACCTATTGTTCGTCGGAAGCCGTTTTTGACCCAGGGGTCTCCGGGCTGTGTTCGTTGGGGTTGAACTCCTGCTAGCAAAACCGCCGGGTTGAGGGAAGGGTTCAGGCTGTGCCTGGGCCCTGTGGTCTCTTCCAGGTCAGTGTATGGCATTTCCTTCCCCTTGCCACAGGCACCTGGGAGCATGTCTGCACGTGGAGAAAGACTTTCCCGTGGGAAGCCGGGTTTTGTCAAACGGGTCCCAGTGCTCTGCTCCTCTCTTTTCACTCCTGCTGCCAGAAGCCCAGGGAGGATGGGAGGGCTTAGAACATGGCTGGGCACTGTGGTTTCTTCCAGAGAAGTGGAGGGCATTTGCATTACCTTGCCACAACCACTTGGGATAGGGTGTGCACCTCAGGAAAACTGTCTCCGTGGGAAGCCGGCTTTTTGCAAAGGGGTCTCAGGGCCGTGGGCCTCGGCTGTCCCTCCGGCTCCCCAAAGCACAGGGACGAGGTGAGGGGCTTAGACCATGCCTGGGCAATGTTGTTTCTTACACCGGGGTGTGTGGCATTTTGTTGAGCTGGCTACCCCCACTTGGGATAGGTGTTCCACAGCAAGCACCTATTGTTCGTCGGAAGCCGTTTTTGCCCCAGGGGTCTCCGGGCTGTGTTCGTTGGGGTTGAACTCCTGCTAGCAAACCCGCCGGGTTGAGGGAAGGGTTCAGACTGTGCCTGGGCCCTGTGGTCTCTTCCAGGTCAGTGTATGGCATTTCCTTCCCCTTGCCCCAGGCACCTGGGAGCATGTCTGCACGTGGAGAAAGACTTTCCCGTGGGAAGCCGGGTTTTGTCAAACGGGTCCCCGTGCTCTGCTCCTCTCTTTTCACTCCTGCTGCCAGAAGCCCAGGGAGGATGGGAGGGCTTAGAACATGGCTGGGCACTGTGGTTTCTTCCAGAGAAGTGGAGGGCATTTGCTTTACCTTGCCACAACCACTTGGGATAGGGTGTGCACCTCAGGAAAACTGTTTCCGTGGGAAGCCGGCTTTTTCAAAGGGGTCTCAGGGCCGTGTGCCTCGGCTGTCCCTCCGGCTCCCCAAAGCACAGGGACGAGGTGAGGGGCTTAGACCATGCCTGGGCAATGTTGTTTCTTACACCGGGGTGTGTGGCATTTTGTTGAGCTGGCTACCCCCACTTGGGATAGGTGTTCCACAGCAAGCACCTATTGTTCGTCGGAAGCCGTTTTTGACCCAGGGGTCTTCGGGCTGTGTTCGTTGGGGTTGAACTCCTGCTAGCAAAACCGCCGGGTTGAGGGAAGGGTTCAGACTGTGCCTGGGCCCTGTGGTCTCTTCCAGGTCAGTGTATCGCATTTCCTTCCCCTTGCCCCAGGCACCTGGGAGCATGTCTGCACGTGGAGAAAGACTTTCCCGTGGGAAGCCGGGTTTTGTCAAACGGGTCCCAGTGCTCTGCTCCTCTCTTTTCACTCCTGCTGCCAGAAGCCCAGGGAGGATGGGAGGGCTTAGAACATGGCTGGGCACTGTGGTTTCTTCCAGAGAAGTGGAGGGCATTTGCATTACCTTGCCACAACCACTTGGGATAGGGTGTGCACCTCAGGAAAACTGTCTCCGTGGGAAGCCGGCTTTTTGCAAAGGGGTCTCAGGGCCGTGTGCCTCGGCTGTCCCTCCGGCTCCCCAAAGCACAGGGACGAGGTGAGGGGCTTAGACCATGCCTGGGCAATGTTGTTTCTTACACCTGGGTGTGTGGCATTTTGTTGAGCTGGCTACCCCCACTTGGGATAGGTGTTCCACAGCAAGCACCTATTGTTCGTCAGAAGTCGTTTTTGCCCCAGGGGTCTCCGGGCTGTGTTCGTTGGGGTTGAACTCCTGCTAGCAAACCCGCCGGGTTGAAGGAAGGGTTCAGACTGTGCCTGGGCCCTGTGGTCTCTTCCAGGTCAGTGTATGGCATTTCCTTCCCCTTGCCCCAGGCACATGGGAGCATGTCTGCACGTGGAGAAAGACTTTCCCGTGGGAAGCCGGTTTTTGTCAAACGGGTCCCCGTGCTCTGCTCCTCTCTTTTCACTCCTGCTGCCAGAAGCCCAGGGAGGATGGGAGGGCTTAGAACATGGCTGGGCACTGTGGTTTCTTCCAGAGAAGTGGAGGGCATTTGCTTTACCTTGCCACAACCACTTGGGATAGGGTCTGCACCTCAGGAAAACTGTTTCCGTGGGAAGCCGGCTTTTTCAAAGGGGTCTCAGGGCCGTGTGCCTCGGCTGTCCCTCCGGCTCCCCAAAGCACAGGGACGAGGTGAGGGGTTTAGACCATGCCTGGGCAATGTTGTTTCTTACACCTGGGTGTGTGGCATTTTGTTGAGCTGGCTACCCCCACTTGGGATAGGTGTTCCACAGCAAGCACCTATTGTTCGTCGGAAGCCGTTTTTGACCCAGGGGTCTCCGGGGTGTGTTCGTTGGGGTTGAACTCCTGCTAGCAAACCCGCCGGGTTGAGGGAAGGGTTCAGACTGTGCCTGGGCCCTGTGGTCTCTTCCAGGTCAGTGTATGGCATTTCCTTCCCCTTGCCCCAGGCACCTGGGAGCATGTCTGCACGTGGAGGAAGACTTTCCCGTGGGAAGCCGGGTTTTGTCAAACGGGTCCCCGTGCTCTGCTCCTCTCTTTTCACTCCTGCTGCCAGAAGCCCAGGGAGGATGGGAGGGCTTAGAACATGGCTGGGCACTGTGGTTTCTTCCAGAGAAGTGGAGGGCATTTGCTTTACCTTGCCACAACCACTTGGGATAGGGTGTGCACCTCAGGAAAACTGTCTCCGTGGGAAGCCGGCTTTTTCAAAGGGGTCTCAGGGCCATGTGCCTCGGCTGTCCCTCCGGCTCCCCAAAGCACAGGGACGAGGTGAGGGGCTTAGACCATGCCTGGGCAATGTTGTTTCTTACACCTGGGTGTGTGGCATTTTGTTGAACTGGCTACCCCCACTTGGGATAGGTGTTCCACAGCAAGCGCATATTGTTCGTCGGAAGCCGTTTTTGACCCAGGGGTCTTCGGGCTGTGTTCGTTGGGGTTGAACTCCTGCTAGCAAACCCGCCGGGTTGAGGGAAGGGTTCAGACTGTGCCTGGGCCCTGTGGTCTCTTCCAGGTCACTGTATGGCATTTCCTTCCCCTTGCCCCAGGCACCTGGGAGCATGTCTGCACGTGGAGAAAGACTTTCCCGTAGGAAGCCGGTTTTTGTCAAACGGGTCCCAGTGCTCTGCTCCTCTCTTTTCACTCCTGCTGCCAGAAGCCCAGGGAGGATGGGAGGGCTTAGAACATGGCTGGGCACTGTGGTTTCTTCCAGAGAAGTGGAGGGCATTTGCTTTACCTTGCCACAACCACTTGGGATAGGGTGTGCACCTCAGGAAAACTGTCTCCGTGGGAAGCCGGCTTTTTGCAAAGGGGTCTCAGGGCCGTGGGCCTCGGGTGTCCCTCCGGCTCCCCAAAGCACAGGGACGAGGTGAGGGGCTTAGACCATGCCTGGGCAATGTTGTTTCTTACACCTGGGTGTGTGGCATTTTGTTGAGCTGGCTACCCCCACTTGGGATAGGTGTTCCACAGCAAGCACCTATTGTTCGTCGGAAGCCGTTTTTGACCCAGGGGTCTCCGGGCTGTGTTCGCTGGGGTTGAACTCCTGCTAGCAAAACCGCCGGGTTGAAGGAAGGGTTCAGACTGTGCCTGGGCCCTGTGGTCTCTTCCAGGTCAGTGTATGGCATTTCCTTCCCCTTCCCACAGGCACCTGGGAGCATGTCTGCACGTGGAGAAAGACTTTCCCGTGGGAAGCCGGTTTTGTCAAACGGGTCCCAGTGCTCTGCTCCTCTCTTTTCACTCCTGCTGTCAGAAGCCCAGGAAGGATGGGAGGGCTTAGAACATGGCTGGGCACTGTGGTTTCTTCCAGAGAAGTGGAGGGCATTTGCTTTACCTTGCCACAACCACTTGGGATAGGGTCTGCACCTCAGGAAAACTGTCTCCGTGGGAAGCCGGCTTTTTCCAAAGGGGTCTCAGGGCCGTGTGCCTCGGCTGTCCCTCCGGCTCCCCAAAGCACAGGGACGAGGTGAGGGGCTTAGACCATGCCTGGGCCATGTTGTTTCTTACACCTGGGTGTGTGGCATTTTGTTGAGCTGGCTACTCCCACTTGGGATAGGTGTTCCACAGCAAGCACCTATTGTTCGTCGGAAGCCGTTTTTGACCCAGGGGTCTCCGGGCTGTGTTCGTTGGGGTTGAACTCCTGCTAGCAAACCCGCCGGGTTGAAGGAAGGGTTCAGACTGTCCCTGGGCCCTGTGGTCTCTTCCAGGTCAGTGTATGGCATTTCCTTCCCCTTGCCCCAGGCACATGGGAGCATGTCTGCACGTGGAGAAAGACTTTCCCGTGGGAAGCCGGTTTTTGTCAAACGGGTCCCCGTGCTCTGCTCCTCTCTTTTCACTCCTGCTGCCAGAAGCCCAGGGAGGATGGGAGGGCTTAGAACATGGCTGGGCACTGTGGTTTCTTCCAGAGAAGTGGAGGGCATTTGCTTTACCTTGCCACAACCACTTGGGATAGGGTGTGCACCTCAGGAAAACTGTTTCCGTGGGAAGCCGGCTTTTTCAAAGGGGTCTCAGGGCCGTGTGCCTCGGCTGTCCCTCCGGCTCCCCAAAGCACAGGGACGAGGTGAGGGGTTTAGACCATGCCTGGGCAATGTTGTTTCTTACACCTGGGTGTGTGGCATTTTCTTGAGCTGGCTACCCCCACTTGGGATAGGTGTTCCACAGCAAGCACCTATTGTTCGTCGGAAGCCGTTTTTGACCCAGGGGTCTTCGGGCTGTGTTCGTTGGGGTTGAACTCCTGCTAGCAAAACCGCCGGGTTGAGGGAAGGGTTCAGACTGTGCCTGGGCCCTGTAGTCTCTTCCAGGTCAGTGTATGGCATTTCCTTCCCCTTGCCACAGGCACCTGGGAGCATGTCTGCACGTGGAGAAAGACTTTCCCGTGGGAAGCCGGGTTTTTTCAAACGGGTCCCAGTGCTCTGCTCCTCTCTTTTCACTCCTGCTGCCAGAAGCCCAGGGAGGATGGGAGGGCTTAGAACATGGCTGGGCACTGTGGTTTCTTCCAGAGAAGTGGAGGGCATTTGCTTTACCTTGCCACAACCACTTGGGATAGGGTGTGCACCTCAGGAAAACTGTCTCCGTGGGAAGCCGGCTTTTTGCAAAGGGGTCTCAGGGCCGTGGGCCTCGGCTGTCCCTCCGGCTCCCCAAAGCACAGGGACGAGGTGAGGGGCTTAGACCATGCCTGGGCCATGTTGTTTCTTACACCTGGGTGTGTGGCATTTTGTTGAGCTGGCTACTCCCACTTGGGATAGGTGTTCCACAGCAAGCACCTATTGTTCGTCGGAAGCCGTTTTTGACCCAGGGGTCTCCGGGCTGTGTTCGTTGGGGTTGAACTCCTGCTAGCAAAACCGCCGGGTTGAGGGAAGGGTTCAGACTGTGCCTGGGCCCTGTGGTCTCTTCCAGGTCAGTGTATGGCATTTCCTTCCCCTTGCCCCAGGCACCTGGGAGCATGTCTGCACGTGGAGAAAGACTTTCCCGTGGGAAGCCGGGTTTTGTCAAACGGGTCCCCGTGCTCTGCTCCTCTCTTTTCACTCCTGCTGCCAGAAGCCCAGGGAGGATGGGAGGGCTTAGAACATGGCTGGGCACTGTGGTTTCTTCCAGAGAAGTGGAGGGCATTTGCTTTACCTTGCCACAACCACTTGGGATAGGGTGTGCACCTCAGGAAAACTGTCTCCGTGGGAAGCCGGCTTTTTGCAAAGGGGTCTCAGGGCCGTGGGCCTCGGCTGTCCCTCCGGCTCCCCAAAGCACAGGGACGAGGTGAGGGGCTTAGACCATGCCTGGGCAATGTTGTTTCTTACACCTGGGTGTGTGGCATTTTGTTGAGCTGGCTACCCCCACTTGGGATAGGTGTTCCACAGCAAGCACCTATTGTTCGTCGGAAGCCGTTTTTGACCCAGGGGTCTCCGGGCTGTGTTCGTTGGGGTTGAACTCCTGCTAGCAAAACCGCCGGGTTGAGGGAAGGGTTCAGACTGTGCCTGGGCCCTGTGGTCTCTTCCAGGTCAGTGTATGGCATTTCCTTCCCCTTGCCCCAGGCACCTGGGAGCATGTCTGCACGTGGAGAAAGACTTTCCCGTGGGAAGCCGGGTTTTGTCAAACGGGTCCCCGTGCTCTGCTCCTCTCTTTTCACTCCTGCTGCCAGAAGCCCAGGGAGGATGGGAGGGCTTAGAACATGGCTGGGCACTGTGGTTTCTTCCAGAGAAGTGGAGGGCATTTGCTTTACCTTGCCACAACCACTTGGGATAGGGTGTGCACCTCAGGAAAACTGTCTCCGTGGGAAGCCGGCTTTTTGCAAAGGGGTCTCAGGGCCGTGTGCCTCGGCTGTCCCTCCGGCTCCCCAAAGCACAGGGACGAGGTGAGGGGCTTAGACCATGCCTGGGCAATGTTGTTTCTTACACCTGGGTGTGTGGCATTTTGTTGAGCTGGCTACCCCCACTTGGGATAGGTGTTCCACAGCAAG
This sequence comes from Ursus arctos, assembly GCF_023065955.2. Taxonomy (NCBI): domain Eukaryota; kingdom Metazoa; phylum Chordata; class Mammalia; order Carnivora; family Ursidae; genus Ursus; species Ursus arctos. The sequence goes on along the minus strand of NW_026622764.1, from coordinate 80,099,218 downwards.
CACCTATTGTTCGTCGGAAGCCGTTTTTGCCCCAGGGGTCTCCGGGCTGTGTTCGTTGGGGTTGAACTCCTGCTAGCAAACCCGCCGGGTTGAGGGAAGGGTTCAGACTGTGCCTGGGCCATGTGGTCTCTTCCAGGTCAGTGTATGGCATTTCCTTCCCCTTGCCCCAGGCACCTGGGAGCATGTCTGCACGTGGAGAAAGACTTTCCCGTGGGAAGCCGGGTTTTGTCAAACGGGTCCCCGTGCTCTGCTCCTCTCTTTTCACTCCTGCTGCCAGAAGCCCAGGGAGGATGGGAGGGCTTAGAACATGGCTGGGCACTGTGGTTTCTTCCAGAGAAGTGGAGGGCATTTGCTTTACCTTGCCACAACCACTTGGGATAGGGTGTGCACCTCAGGAAAACTGTCTCCGTGGGAAGCCGGCTTTTTGCAAAGGGGTCTCAGGGCCGTGGGCCTCGGCTGTCCCTCCGGCTCCCCAAAGCACAGGGACGAGGTGAGGGGCTTAGACCATGCCTGGGCAATGTTGTTTCTTACACCGGGGTGTGTGGCATTTTCTTGAGCTGGCTACCCCCACTTGGGATAGGTGTTCCACAGCAAGCACCTATTGTTCGTCGGAAGCCGTTTTTGACCCAGGGGTCTTCGGGCTGTGTTCGTTGGGGTTGAACTCCTGCTAGCAAAACCGCCGGGTTGAGGGAAGTGTTCAGACTGTGCCTGGGCCCTGTAGTCTCTTCCAGGTCAGTGTATGGCATTTCCTTCCCCTTGCCACAGGCACCTGGGAGCATGTCTGCACGTGGAGAAAGACTTTCCCGGGGGAAGCCGGGTTTTTTCAAACGGGACCCAGTGCTCTGCTCCTCTCTTTTCAGTCCTGCTGCCAGAAGCCCAGGGAGGATGGGAGGGCTTAGAACATGGCTGGGCACTGTGGTTTCTTCCAGAGAAGTGGAGGGCATTTGCTTTACCTTGCCACAACCACTTGGGATAGGGTGTGCACCTCAGGAAAACTGTCTCCGTGGGAAGCCGGCTTTTTGCAAAGGGGTCTCAGGGCCGTGGGCCTCGGCTGTCCCTCCGGCTCCCCAAAGCACAGGGACGAGGTGAGGGGCTTAGACCATGCCTGGGCAATGTTGTTTCTTACACCTGGGTGTGTGGCATTTTGTTGAGCTGGCTACCCCCACTTGGGATAGGTGTTCCACAGCAAGCACCTATTGTTCGTCGGAAGCCGTTTTTGACCCAGGGGTCTCCGGGCTGTGTTCGTTGGGGTTGAACTCCTGCTAGCAAAACCGCCGGGTTGAGGGAAGGGTTCAGACTGTGCCTGGGCCCTGTGGTCTCTTCCAGGTCAGTGTATGGCATTTCCTTCCCCTTGCCCCAGGCACCTGGGAGCATGTCTGCACGTGGAGAAAGACTTTCCCGTGGGAAGCCGGGTTTTGTCAAACGGGTCCCCGTGCTCTGCTCCTCTCTTTTCACTCCTGCTGCCAGAAGCCCAGGGAGGATGGGAGGGCTTAGAACATGGCTGGGCACTGTGGTTTCTTCCAGAGAAGTGGAGGGCATTTGCTTTACCTTGCCACAACCACTTGGGATAGGGTGTGCACCTCAGGAAAACTGTCTCCGTGGGAAGCCGGCTTTTTGCAAAGGGGTCTCAGGGCCGTGTGCCTCGGCTGTCCCTCCGGCTCCCCAAAGCACAGGGACGAGGTGAGGGGCTTAGACCATGCCTGGGCAATGTTGTTTCTTACACCTGGGTGTGTGGCATTTTGTTGAGCTGGCTACCCCCACTTGGGATAGGTGTTCCACAGCAAGCACCTATTGTTCGTCGGAAGCCGTTTTTGACCCAGGGGTCTCCGGGCTGTGTTCGCTGGGGTTGAACTCCTGCTAGCAAAACCGCCGGGTTGAAGGAAGGGTTCAGACTGTGCCTGGGCCCTGCGGTCTCTTCCAGGTCAGTGTATGGCATTTCCTTCCCCTTGCCCCAGGCACCTGGGAGCATGTCTGCACGTGGAGAAAGACTTTCCCGTGGGAAGCCGGTTTTGTCAAACGGGTCCCAGTGCTCTGCTCCTCTCTTTTCACTCCTGCTGTCAGAAGCCCAGGAAGGATGGGAGGGCTTAGAACATGGCTGGGCACTGTGGTTTCTTCCAGAGAAGTGGAGGGCATTTGCTTTACCTTGCCACAACCACTTGGGATAGGGTGTGCACCTCAGGAAAACTGTCTCCGTGGGAAGCCGGCTTTTTGCAAAGGGGTCTCAGGGCCGTGTGCCTCGGCTGTCCCTCCGGCTCCCCAAAGCACAGGGACGAGGTGAGGGGCTTAGACCATGCCTGGGCCATGTTGTTTCTTACACCTGGGTGTGTGGCATTTTGTTGACCTGGCTACTACCACTTGGGATAGGTGTTCCACAGCAAGCACCTATTGTTCGTCGGAAGCCGTTTTTGACCCAGGGGTCTCCGGGCTGTGTTCGTTGGGGTTGAACTCCTGCTAGCAAAACCGCCGGGTTGAGGGAAGGGTTCAGACTGTGCCTGGGCCCTGTGGTCTCTTCCAGGTCAGTGTATGGCATTTCCTTCCCCTTGCCCCAGGCACCTGGGAGCATGTCTGCACGTGGAGAAAGACTTTCCCGTGGGAAGCCGGGTTTTGTCAAACGGGTCCCCGTCCTCTGCTCCTCTCTTTTCACTCCTGCTGCCAGAAGCCCAGGGAGGATGGGAGGGCTTAGAACATGGCTGGGCACTGTGGTTTCTTCCAGAGAAGTGGAGGGCATTTGCTTTACCTTGCCACAACCACTTGGGATAGGGTGTGCACCTCAGGAAAACTGTCTCCGTGGGAAGCCGGCTTTTTGCAAAGGGGTCTCAGGGCCGTGGGCCTCGGCTGTCCCTCCGGCTCCCCAAAGCACAGGGACGAGGTGAGGGGCTTAGACCATGCCTGGGCAATGTTGTTTCTTACACCTGGGTGTGTGGCATTTTGTTGAGCTGGCTACCCCGACTTGGGATAGGTGTTCCACAGCAAGCACCTATTGTTCGTCGGAAGCCGTTTTTGCCCCAGGGGTCTCCGGGCTGTGTTCGTTGGGGTTGAACTCCTGCTAGCAAACCCGCCGGGTTGAGGGAAGGGTTCAGACTGTGCCTGGGCCCTGTGGTCTCTTCCAGGTCAGTGTATGGCATTTCCTTCCCCTTGCCCCAGGCACCTGGGAGCATGTCTGCACGTGGAGAAAGACTTTCCCGTGGGAAGCCGGGTTTTGTCAAACGGGTCCCCGTGCTCTGCTCCTCTCTTTTCACTCCTGCTGCCAGAAGCCCAGGGAGGATGGGAGGGCTTAGAACATGGCTGGGCACTGTGGTTTCTTCCAGAGAAGTGGAGGGCATTTGCTTTACCTTGCCACAACCACTTGGGATAGGGTGTGCACCTCAGGAAAACTGTCTCCGTGGGAAGCCGGCTTTTTGCAAAGGGGTCTCAGGGCCGTGTGCCTCGGCTGTCCCTCCGGCTCCCCAAAGCACAGGGACGAGGTGAGGGGCTTAGACCATGCCTGGGCAATGTTGTTTCTTACACCTGGGTGTGTGGCATTTTGTTGAGCTGGCTACTCCCACTTGGGATAGGTGTTCCACAGCAAGCACCTATTGTTCGTCGGAAGCCGTTTTTGACCCAGGGGTCTCCGGGCTGTGTTCGTTGGGGTTGAACTCCTGCTAGCATAACCGCCGGGTTGAGGGAAGGGTTCAGACTGTGCCTGGGCCCTGTGGTCTCTTCCAGGTCAGTGTATGGCATTTCCTTCCCCTTGCCCCAGGCACATGGGAGCATGTCTGCACGTGGAGAAAGACTTTCCCGTGGGAAGCCGGGTTTTGTCAAACGGGTCCCCGTGCTCTGCTCCTCTCTTTTCACTCCTGCTGCCAGAAGCCCAGGGAGGATGGGAGGGCTTAGAACATGGCTGGGCACTGTGGTTTCTTCCAGAGAAGTGGAGGGCATTTGCTTTACCTTGCCACAACCACTTGGGATAGGGTGTGCACCTCAGGAAAACTGTCTCCGTGGGAAGCCGGCTTTTTGCAAAGGGGTCTCAGGGCCGTGGGCCTCGGCTGTCCCTCCGGCTCCCCAAAGCACAGGGACGAGGTGAGGGGCTTAGACCATGCCTGGGCAATGTTGTTTCTTACACCTGGGTGTGTGGCATTTTGTTGAGCTGGCTACCCCCACTTGGGATAGGTGTTCCACAGCAAGCACCTATTGTTCGTCGGAAGCCGTTTTTGCCCCAGGGGTCTCCGGGCTGTGTTCGTTGGGGTTGAACTCCTGCTACCAAAACCGCCGGGTTGAGGGAAGGGTTCAGACTGTGCCTGGGCCCTGTGGTCTCTTCCAGGTCAGTGTATGGCATTTCCTTCCCCTTGCCACAGGCACCTGGGAGCATGTCTGCACGTGGAGAAAGACTTTCCCGTGGGAAGCCGGTTTTTGTCAAACGGGTCCCAGTGCTCTGTTCCTCTCTTTTCACTCCTGCTGCCAGAAGCCCAGGGAGGATGGGAGGGATTAGAACATGGCTGGGCACTGTGGTTTCTTCCAGAGAAGTGGAGGGCATTTGCTTTACCTTGCCACAACCACTTGGGATAGGGTCTGCACCTCAGGAAAACTGTCTCCGTGGGAAGCCGGCTTTTTGCAATGGTTTCTCAGGGCCGTGTGCCTCGGCTGTCCCTCCGGCTCCCCAAAGCACAGGGACGAGTTGAGGGGCTTAGACCATGCCTGGGCAATGTTGTTTCTTACACCTGGGTGTGTGGCATTTTGTTGAGCTGGCTACCCCCACTTGGGATAGGTGTTCCACAGCAAGCACCTATTGTTCGTCGGAAGCCGTTTTTGCCCCAGGGGTCTCCGGGCTGTGTTCGTTGGGGTTGAACTCCTGCTAGCAAACCCGCCGGGTTGAGGGAAGGGTTCAGACTGTGCCTGGGCCCTGTGGTCTCTTCCAGGTCAGTGTATGGCATTTCCTTCCCCTTGCCCCAGGCACCTGGGAGCATGTCTGCACGTGGAGAAAGACTTTCCCGTGGAAAGCCGGGTTTTGTCAAACGGGTCCCCGTGCTCTGCTCCTCTCTTTTCACTCCTGCTGCCAGACGCCCAGGGAGGATGGGAGGGCTTAGAACATGGCTGGGCACTGTGGTTTCTTCCAGAGAAGTGGAGGGCATTTGCTTTACCTTGCCACAACCACTTGGGATAGGGTGTGCACCTCAGGAAAACTGTTTCCGTGGGAAGCCGGCTTTTTCAAAGGGGTCTCAGGGCCGTGTGCCTCGGCTGTCCCTCCGGCTCCCCAAAGCCCAGGGACGAGGTGAGGGGCTTAGACCATGCCTGGGCAATGTTGTTTCTTACACCGGGGTGTGTGGCATTTTGTTGAGCTGGCTACCCCCACTTGGGATAGGTGTTCCACAGCAAGCACCTATTGTTCGTCGGAAGCCGTTTTTGACCCAGGGGTCTCCGGGCTGTGTTCGTTGGGGTTGAACTCCTGCTAGCAAAACCGCCGGGTTGAGGGAAGGGTTCAGACTGTGCCTGGGCCCTGTGGTCTCTTCCAGGTCAGTGTATGGCATTTCCTTCCCCTTGCCACAGGCACCTGGGAGCATGTCTGCACGTGGAGAAAGACTTTCCCGTGGGAAGCCGGGTTTTGTCAAACGGGTCCCAGTGCTCTGCTCCTCTCTTTTCACTCCTGCTGCCAGAAGCCCAGGGAGGATGGGAGGGCTTAGAACATGGCTGGGCACTGTGGTTTCTTCCAGAGAAGTGGAGGGCATTTGCATTACTTTGCCACAACCACTTGGGATAGGGTGTGCACCTCAGGAAAACTGTCTCCGTGGGAAGCCGGCTTTTTGCAAAGGGGTCTCAGGGCCGTGGGCCTCGGCTGTCCCTCCGGCTCCCCAAAGCACAGGGACGAGGTGAGGGGCTTAGACCATGCCTGGGCAATGTTGTTTCTTACACCGGGGTGTGTGGCATTTTGTTGAGCTGGCTACCCCCACTTGGGATAGGTGTTCCACAGCAAGCACCTATTGTTCGTCGGAAGCCGTTTTTGACCCAGGGGTCTCCGGGCTGTGTTCGTTGGGGTTGAACTCCTGCTAGCAAACCCGCCGGGTTGAGGGAAGGGTTCAGACTGTGCCTGGGCCCTGTGGTCTCTTCCAGGTCAGTGTATGGCATTTCCTTCCCCTTGCCCCAGGCACCTGGGAGCATGTCTGCACGTGGAGAAAGACTTTCCCGTGGGAAGCCGGGTTTTGTCAAACGGGTCCCCGTGCTCTGCTCCTCTCTTTTCACTCCTGCTGCCAGAAGCCCAGGGAGGATGGGAGGGCTTAGAACATGGCTGGGCACTGTGGTTTCTTCCAGAGAAGTGGAGGGCATTTGCTTTACCTTGCCACAACCACTTGGGATAGGGTGTGCACCTCAGGAAAACTGTTTCCGTGGGAAGCCGGCTTTTTCAAAGGGGTCTCAGGGCCGTGTGCCTCGGCTGTCCCTCCGGCTCCCCAAAGCACAGGGACGAGGTGAGGGGTTTAGACCATGCCTGGGCAATGTTGTTTCTTACACCTGGGTGTGTGGCATTTTGTTGAGCTGGCTACCCCCACTTGGGATAGGTGTTCCACAGCAAGCACCTATTGTTCGTCGGAAGCCGTTTTTGACCCAGGGGTCTTCGGGCTGTGTTCGTTGGGGTTGAACTCCTGCTAGCAAAACCGCCGGGTTGAGGGAAGGGTTCAGACTGTGCCTGGGCCCTGTAGTCTCTTCCAGGTCAGTGTATGGCATTTCCTTCCCCTTGCCACAGGCACCAGGGAGCATGTCTGCACGTGGAGAAAGACTTTCCCGTGGGAAGCCGGGTTTTTTCAAACGGGTCCCAGTGCTCTGCTCCTCTCTTTTCACTCCTGCTGCCAGAAGCCCAGGGAGGATGGGAGGGCTTAGAACATGGCTGGGCACTGTGGTTTCTTCCAGAGAAGTGGAGGGCATTTGCTTTACCTTGCCACAACCACTTGGGATAGGGTGTGCACCTCAGGAAAACTGTCTCCGTGGGAAGCCGGCTTTTTGCAAAGGGGTCTCAGGGCCGTGGGCCTCGGCTGTCCCTCCGGCTCCCCAAAGCACAGGGACGAGGTGAGGGGCTTAGACCATGCCTGGGCCATGTTGTTTCTTACACCTGGGTGTGTGGCATTTTGTTGAGCTGGCTACCCCCACTTGGGATAGGTGTTCCACAGCAAGCACCTATTGTTCGTCGGAAGCCGTTTTTGACCCAGGGGTCTCCGGGCTGTGTTCGTTGGGGTTGAACTCCTGCTAGCAAAACCGCCGGGTTGAGGGAAGGGTTCAGACTGTGCCTGGGCCCTGTGGTCTCTTCCAGGTCAGTGTATGGCATTTCCTTCCCCTTGCCACAGGCACCTGGGAGCATGTCTGCACGTGGAGAAAGACTTTCCCGTGGGAAGCCGGTTTTTGTCAAACGGGTCCCAGTGCTCTGCTCCTCTCTTTTCACTCCTGCTGCCAGAAGCCCAGGGAGGATGGGAGGGCTTAGAACATGGCTGGGCACTGTGGTTTCTTCCAGAGAAGTGGAGGGCATTTGCTTTACCTTGCCACAACCACTTGGGATAGGGTGTGCACCTCAGGAAAACTGTCTCCGTGGGAAGCCGGCTTTTTGCAAAGGGGTCTCAGGGCCGTGTGCCTCGGCTGTCCCTCCGGCTCCCCAAAGCACAGGGACGAGGTGAGGGGCTTAGACCATGCCTGGGCAATGTTGTTTCTTACACCTGGGTGTGTGGCATTTTGTTGAGCTGGCTACCCCCACTTGGGATAGGTGTTCCACAGCAAGCACCTATTGTTCGTCGGAAGCCGTTTTTGACCCAGGGGTCTCCGGGCTGTGTTCGTTGGGGTTGAACTCCTGCTAGCAAAACCGCCGGGTTGAGGGAAGGGTTCAGACTGTGCCTGGGCCCTGTGGTCTCTTCCACGTCAGTGTATGGCATTTCCTTCCCCTTGCCCCAGGCACCTGGGAGCATGTCTGCACGTGGAGAAAGACTTTCCCGTGGGAAGCCGGGTTTTGTCAAACGGGTCCCCGTGCTCTGCTCCTCTCTTTTCACTCCTGCTGCCAGAAGCCCAGGGAGGATGGGAGGGCTTAGAACATGGCTGGGCACTGTGGTTTCTTCCAGAGAAGTGGAGGGCATTTGCTTTACCTTGCCACAACCACTTGGGATAGGGTGTGCACCTCAGGAAAACTGTTTCCGTGGGAAGCCGGCTTTTTCAAAGGGGTCTCAGGGCCGTGTGCCTCGGCTGTCCCTCCGGCTCCCCAAAGCACAGGGACGAGGTGAGGGGCTTAGACCATGCCTGGGCAATGTTGTTTCTTACACCTGGGTGTGTGGCATTTTGTTGAGCTGGCTACCCCCACTTGGGATAGGTGTTCCACAGCAAGCACCTATTGTTCGTCGGAAGCCGTTTTTGACCCAGGGGTCTCCGGGCTGTGTTCGTTGGGGTTGAACTCCTGCTAGCAAACCCGCCGGGTTGAGGGAAGGGTTCAGACTGTGCCTGGGCCCTGTGGTCTCTTCCAGGTCAGTGTATGGCATTTCCTTCCCCTTGCCCCAGGCACCTGGGAGCATGTCTGCACGTGGAGGAAGACTTTCCCGTGGGAAGCCGGGTTTTGTCAAACGGGTCCCCGTGCTCTGCTCCTCTCTTTTCACTCCTGCTGCCAGAAGCCCAGGGAGGATGGGAGGGCTTAGAACATGGCTGGGCACTGTGGTTTTTTCCAGAGAAGTGGAGGGCATTTGCTTTACCTTGCCACAACCACTTGGGATAGGGTGTGCACCTCAGGAAAACTGTCTCCGTGGGAAGCCGGCTTTTTCAAAGGGGTCTCAGGGCCATGTGCCTCGGCTGTCCCTCCGGCTCCCCAAAGCACAGGGACGAGGTGAGGGGCTTAGACCATGCCTGGGCAATGTTGTTTCTTACACCTGGGTGTGTGGCATTTTGTTGAACTGGCTACCCCCACTTGGGATAGGTGTTCCACAGCAAGCGCATATTGTTCGTCGGAAGCCGTTTTTGACCCAGGGGTCTTCGGGCTGTGTTCGTTGGGGTTGAACTCCTGCTAGCAAACCCGCCGGGTTGAGGGAAGGGTTCAGACTGTGCCTGGGCCCTGTGGTCTCTTCCAGGTCACTGTATGGCATTTCCTTCCCCTTGCCCCAGGCACCTGGGAGCATGTCTGCACGTGGAGAAAGACTTTCCCGTGGAAAGCCGGGTTTTGTCAAACGGGTCCCAGTGCTCTGCTCCTCTCTTTTCACTCCTGCTGCCAGAAGCCCAGGGAGGATGGGAGGGCTTAGAACATGGCTGGGCACTGTGGTTTCTTCCAGAGAAGTGGAGGGCATTTGCTTTACCTTGCCACAACCACTTGGGATAGGGTCTGCACCTCAGGAAAACTGTCTCCGTGGGAAGCCGGCTTTTTGCAAAGGGGTCTCAGGGCCGTGGGCCTCGGCTGTCCCTCCGGCTCCCCAAAGCACAGGGACGAGGTGAGGGGCTTAGACCATGCCTGGGCAATGTTGTTTCTTACACCTGGGTGTGTGGCATTTTGTTGAGCTGGCTACCCCCACTTGGGATAGGTGTTCCACAGCAAGCACCTATTGTTCGTCGGAAGCCGTTTTTGCCCCAGGGGTCTCCGGGCTGTGTTCGTTGGGGTTGAACTCCTGCAAGCAAAACCGCCGGGTTGAGGGAAGGGTTCAGACTGTGCCTGGGCCCTGTGGTCTCTTCCAGGTCAGTGTATGGCATTTCCTTCCCCTTGCCACAGGCACCTGGGAGCATGTCTGCACGTGGAGAAAGACTTTCCCGTGGGAAGCCGGTTTTTGTCAAACGGGTCCCAGTGCTCTGCTCCTCTCTTTTCACTCCTGCTGCCAGAAGCCCAGGGAGGATGGGAGGGCTTAGAACATGGCTGGGCACTGTGGTTTCTTCCAGAGAAGTGGAGGGCATTTGCTTTACCTTGCCACAACCACTTGGGATAGGGTGTGCACCTCAGGAAAACTGTCTCCGTGGGAAGCCGGCTTTTTGCAAAGGGGTCTCAGGGCCGTGTGCCTCGGCTGTCCCTCCGGCTCCCCAAAGCACAGGGACGAGGTGAGGGGCTTAGACCATGCCTGGGCAATGTTGTTTCTTACACCTGGGTGTGTGGCATTTTGTTGAGCTGGCTACCCCCACTTGGGATAGGTGTTCCACAGCAAGCACCTATTGTTCGTCGGAAGCCGTTTTTGACCCAGGGGTCTTCGGGCTGTGTTCGTTGGGGTTGAACTCCTGCTAGCAAACCCGCCGGGTTGAGGGAAGGGTTCAGACTGTGCCTGGGCCCTGTAGTCTCTTCCAGGTCAGTGTATGGCATTTCCTTCCCCTTTCCCCAGGCACCTGGGAGCATGTCTGCACGTGGAGAAAGACTTTCCCGTGGGATGCCGGGTTTTTTCAAACGGGTCCCAGTGCTCTGCTCCTCTCTTTTCACTCCTGCTGCCAGAAGCCCAGGGAGGATGGGAGGGCTTAGAACATGGCTGGGCACTGTGGTTTCTTCCAGAGAAGTGGAGGGCATTTGCTTTACCTTGCCACAACCACTTGGGATAGGGTGTGCACCTCAGGAAAACTGTCTCCGTGGGAAGCCGGCTTTTTGCAAAGGGGTCTCAGGGCCGTGGGCCTCGGGTGTCCCTCCGGCTCCCCAAAGCACAGGGACGAGGTGAGGGGCTTAGACCATGCCTGGGCAATGTTGTTTCTTACACGTGGGTGTGTGGCATTTTGTTGAGCTGGCTACCCCCACTTGGGATAGGTGTTCCACAGCAAGCACCTATTGTTCGTCGGAAGCCGTTTTTGCCCCAGGGGTCTCCGGGCTGTGTTCGTTGGGGTTGAACTCCTGCTAGCAAACCCGCCGGGTTGAGGGAAGGGTTCAGACTGTGCCTGGGCCCTGTGGTCTCTTCCAGGTCAGTGTATGGCATTTCCTTCCCCTTGCCCCAGGCACCTGGGAGCATGTCTGCACGTGGAGAAAGACTTTCCCGTGGGAAGCCGGGTTTTGTCAAACGGGTCCCCGTGCTCTGCTCCTCTCTTTTCACTCCTGCTGCCAGAAGCCCAGGGAGGATGGGAGGGCTTAGAACATGGCTGGGCACTGTGGTTTCTTCCAGAGAAGTGGAGGGCATTTGCTTTACCTTGCCACAACCACTTGGGATAGGGTGTGCACCTCAGGAAAACTGTTTCCGTGGGTAGCCGGCTTTTTCAAAGGGGTCTCAGGGCCGTGTGCCTCGGCTGTCCCTCCGGCTCCCCAAAGCACAGGGACGAGGTGAGGGGCTTAGACCATGCCTGGGCAATGTTGTTTCTTACACCTGGGTGTGTGGCATTTTGTTGAGCTGGCTACCCCCACTTGGGATAGGTGTTCCACAGCAAGCACCTATTGTTCGTCGGAAGCCGTTTTTGACCCAGGGGTCTCCGGGCTGTGTTCGTTGGGGTTGAACTCCTGCTAGCAAAACCGCCGGGTTGAGGGAAGGGTTCAGACTGTGCCTGGGCCCTGTGGTCTCTTCCAGGTCAGTGTATGGCATTTCCTTCCCCTTGCCCCAGGCACCTGGGAGCATGTCTGCACGTGGAGGAAGACTTTCCCGTGGGAAGCCGGGTTTTGTCAAACGGGTCCCCGTGCTCTGCTCCTCTCTTTTCACTCTTGCTGCCAGAAGCCCAGGGAGGATGGGAGGGCTTAGAACATGGCTGGGCACTGTGGTTTCTTCCAGAGAAGTGGAGGGCATTTGCTTTACCTTGCCACAACCACTTGGGATAGGGTGTGCACCTCAGGAAAACTGTTTCCGTGGGAAGCCGGCTTTTTCAAAGGGGTCTCAGCGCCATGTGCCTCGGCTGTCCCTCCGGCTCCCCAAAGCACAGGGACGAGGTGAGGGGCTTAGACCATGCCTGGGCAATGTTGTTTCTTACACCGGGGTGTGTGGCATTTTGTTGAGCTGGCTACCCCCACTTGGGATAGGTGTTCCACAGCAAGCACCTATTGTTCGTCGGAAGCCGTTTTTGCCCCAGGGGTCTCCGGGCTCTGTTCGTTGGGGTTGAACTCCTGCTAGCAAAACCGCCGGGTTGAGCGAAGGGTTCACACTGTGCCTGGGCCCTGTGGTCTCTTCCAGGTCAGTGTATGGCATTTCCTTCCCCTTGCCACAGGCACCTGGGAGCATGTCTGCACGTGGAGAAAGACTTTCCCGTGGGAAGCCGGGTTTTGTCATACGGGTCCCAGTGCTCTGCTCCTCTCTTTTCACTCCTGCTGCCAGAAGCCCAGGGACGATGGGAGGGCTTAGAACATGGCTGGGCACTGTGGTTTCTTCCAGAGAAGTGGAGGGCATTTGCTTTACCTTGCCACAACCACTTGGGATAGGGTGTGCACCTCAGGAAAACTGTCTCCGTGGGAAGCCGGTTTTTTCAAAGGGGTCTCAGGGCCGTGTGCCTCGGCTGTCCCTCCGGCTCCCCAAAGCACAGGGACGAGGTGAGGGGCTTAGACCATGCCTGGGCAATGTTGTTTCTTACACCTGGGTGTGTGGCATTTTGTTGAGCTGGCTACCCCCACATGGGATAGGTGTTCCACAGCAAGCACCTATTGTTCGTCGGAAGCCGTTTTTGCCCCAGGGGTCTCCGGGCTGTGTTCGTTGGGGTTGAACTCCTGCTAGCAAAACCGCCGGGTTGAGGGAAGGGTTCAGACTGTGCCTGGGCCCTGTGGTCTCTTCCAGGTCAGTGTATGGCATTTCCTTCCCCTTGCCCCAGGCACCTGGGAGCATGTCTGCACGTGGAGAAAGACTTTCCCGTGGGAAGCCGGGTTTTGTCAAACGGGTCCCAGTGCTCTGCTCCTCTCTTTTCACTCCTGCTGTCAGAAGCCCAGGGAGGATGGGAGGGCTTAGAACATGGCTGGGCACTGTGGTTTCTTCCAGAGAAGTGGAGGGCATTTGCTTTACTTTGCCACAACCACTTGGGATAGGGTCTGCACCTCAGGAAAACTGTCTCTGTGGGAAGCCGGCTTTTTCAAAGGGGTCTCAGGGCCGTGTGCCTCGGCTGTCCCTCCGGCTCCCCAAAGCACAGGGACGAGGTGAGGGGCTTAGACCATGCCTGGGCAATGTTGTTTCTTACACCTGGGTGTGTGGCATTTTGTTGAGCTGGCTACCCCCACTTGGGATAGGTGTTCCACAGCAAGCACCTATTGTTTGTCGGAAGCCGTTTTTGCCCCAGGGGTCTCCGGGCTGTGTTCGTTGGGGTTGAACTCCTGCTAGCAAAACCGCCGGGTTGAGGGAAGGGTTCAGACTGTGCCTGGGCCCTGTGGTCTCTTCCAGGTCAGTGTATGGCATTTCCTTCCCCTTGCCCCAGGCACCTGGGAGCATGTCTGCACGTGGAGAAAGACTTTCCCGTGGGAAGCCGAGTTTTGTCAAACGGGTCCCCGTGCTCTGCTCCTCTCTTTTCACTCCTGCTGCCAGAAGCCCAGGGAGGATGGGAGGGCTTAGAACATGGCTGGGCACTGTGGTTTCTTCCAGAGAAGTGGAGGGCATTTGCTTTACTTTGCCACAACCACTTGGGATAGGGTCTGCACCTCAGGAAAACTGTCTCCGTGGGAAGTCGGCTTTTTCAAAGGGGTCTCAGGGCCGTGTGCCTCGGCTGTCCCTCCGGCTCCCCAAAGCACAGGGACGAGGTGAGGGGCTTAGACCATGCCTGGGCAATGTTGTTTCTTACACCTGGGTGTGTGGCATTTTGTTGAGCTGGCTACCCCCACTTGGGATAGGTGTTCCACAGCAAGCACCTATTGTTCGTCGGAAGCCGTTTTTGCCCCAGGGGTCTCCGGGCTCTGTTCGTTGGGGTTGAACTCCTGCTAGCAAACCCGCCGGGTTGAGGGAAGGGTTCAGACTGTGCCTGGGCCCTGTGGTCTCTTCCAGGTCAGTGTATGGCATTTCCTTCCCCTTGCCCCAGGCACCTGGGAGCATGTCTGCACGTGGAGAAAGACTTTCCCGTGGGAAGCCGGGTTTTGTCAAACGGGTCCCCGTGCTCTGCTCCTATCTTTTCACTCCTGCTGCCAGAAGCCCAGGGAGGATGGGAGGGCTTAGAACATGGCTGGGCACTGTGGTTTCTTCCAGAGAAGTGGAGGGCATTTGCTTTACCTTGCCACAACCACTTGGGATAGGGTGTGCACCTCAGGAAAACTGTCTCCGTGGGAAGCCGGCTTTTTGCAAAGGGGTCTCAGGGCCGTGTGCCTCGGCTGTCCCTCCGGCTCCCCAAAGCACAGGGACGAGGTGAGGGGCTTAGACCATGCCTGGGCAATGTTGTTTCTTACACCTGGGTGTGTGGCATTTTGTTGAGCTGGCTACCCCCACTTGGGATAGGTGTTCCACAGCAAGCACCTATTGTTCGTCGGAAGCCGTTTTTGCCCCAGGGGTCTCCGGGCTGTGTTCGTTGGGGTTGAACTCCTGCTAGCAAAACCGCCGGGTTGAGGGAAGGGTTCAGACTGTGCCTGGGCCCTGTGGTCTCTTCCAGGTCAGTGTATGGCATTTCCTTCCCCTTGCCCCAGGCACCTGGGAGCATGTCTGCACGTGGAGAAAGACTTTCCCGTCGGAAGCCGGGTTTTGTCAAACGGGGCCCAGTGCTCTGCTCCTCTCTTTTCACTCCTGCTGCCAGAAGCCCAGGGAGGATGGGAGGGCTTAGAACATGGCTGGGCACTGTGGTTTCTTCCAGAGAAGTGGAGGGCATTTGCTTTACCTTGCCACAACCACTTGGGATAGGGTGTGCACCTCAGGAAAACTGTTTCCGTGGGAAGTCGGCTTTTTGCAAAGGGGTCTCAGGGCCGTGTGCCTCGGCTGTCCCTCCGGCTCCCCAAAGCACAGGGACGAGGTGAGGGGCTTAGACCATGCCTGGGCAATGTTGTTTCTTACACCTGGGTGTGTGGCATTTTGTTGAGCTGGCTACCCCCACTTGGGATAGGTGTTCCACAGCAAGCACCTATTGTTCGTCGGAAGCCGTTTTTGCCCCAGGGGTCTCCGGGCTGTGTTCGTTGGGGTTGAACTCCTGCTAGCAAAACCGCCGGGTTGAGGGAAGGGTTCAGACTGTGCCTGGGCCCTGTGGTCTCTTCCAGGTCAGTGTATGGCATTTCCTTCCCCTTGCCCCAGGCACCTGGGAGCATGTCTGCACGTGGAGAAAGACTTTCCCGTGGGAAGCCGGGTTTTGTCAAACGGGTCCCAGTGCTCTGCTCCTCTCTTTTCACTCCTGCTGTCAGAAGCCCAGGGAGGATGGGAGGGCTTAGAACATGGCTGGGCACTGTGGTTTCTTCCAGAGAAGTGGAGGGCATTTGCTTTACTTTGCCACAACCACTTGGGATAGGGTGTGCACCTCAGGAAAACTGTCTCCGTGGGAAGCCGGCTTTTTCAAAGGGGTCTCAGGGCCGTGTGCCTCGGCTGTCCCTCCGGCTCCCCAAAGCACAGGGACGAGGTGAGGGGCTTAGACCATGCCTGGGCAATGTTGTTTCTTACACCTGGGTGTGTGGCATTTTGTTGAGCTGGCTACCCCCACTTGGGATAGGTGTTCCACAGCAAGCACCTATTGTTCGTCGGAAGCCGTTTTTGCCCCAGGGGTCTCCGGTCTCTGTTCCTTGGGGTTGAACTCTTGCTAGCAAAACCGCCGGGTTGAGGGAAGGGTTCACACTGTGCCTGGGCCCTGTGGTCTCTTCCAGGTCAGTGTATGGCATTTCCTTCCCCTTGCCACAGGCACCTGGGAGCATGTCTGCACGTGGAGAAAGACTTTCCCGTGGGAAGCCGGGTTTTGTCAAACGGGTCCCAGTGCTCTGCTCCTCTCTTTTCACTCCTGCTGCCAGAAGCCCAGGGAGGATGGGAGGGCTTAGAACATGGCTGGGCACTGTGGTTTCTTCCAGAGAAGTGGAGGGCATTTGCTTTACCTTGCCACAACCACTTGGGATAGGGTGTGCACCTCAGGAAAACTGTTTCCGTGGGAAGCCGGCTTTTTGCAAAGGGGTCTCAGGGCCGTGTGCCTCGGCTGTCCCTCCGGCTCCCCAAAGCACAGGGACGAGGTGAGGGGCTTAGACCATGCCTGGGCAATGTTGTTTCTTACACCTGGGTGTGTGGCATTTTGTTGAGCTGGCTACCCCCACTTGGGATAGGTGTTCCACAGCAAGCACCTATTGTTCGTCGGAAGCCGTTTTTGCCCCAGGGGTCTCCGGGCTGTGTTCGTTGGGGTTGAACTCCTGCTAGCAAAACCGCCGGGTTGAGGGAAGGGTTCAGACTGTGCCTGGGCCCTGTGGTCTCTTCCAGGTCAGTGTATGGCATTTCCTTCCCCTTGCCACAGGCACCTGGGAGCATGTCTGCACGTGGAGAAAGACTTTCCCGTGGGAAGCCGGGTTTTGTCAAACGGGTCCCAGTGCTCTGCTCCTCTCTTTTCACTCCTGCTGTCAGAAGCCCAGGGAGGATGGGAGGGCTTAGAACATGGCTGGGCACTGTGGTTTCTTCCAGAGAAGTGGAGGGCATTTGCTTTACTTTGCCACAACCACTTGGGATAGGGTGTGCACCTCAGGAAAACTGTCTCCGTGGGAAGCCGGCTTTTTCAAAGGGGTCTCAGGGCCGTGTGCCTCGGCTGTCCCTCCGGCTCCCCAAAGCACAGGGACGAGGTGAGGGGCTTAGACCATGCCTGGGTAATGTTGTTTCTTACACCTGGGTGTGTGGCATTTTGTTGAGCTGGCTACCCCCACATGGGATAGGTGTTCCACAGCAAGCACCTATTGTTCGTCGGAAGCCGTTTTTGCCCCAGGGGTCTCCGGGCTGTGTTCGTTGGGGTTGAACTCCTGCTAGCAAAACCGCCGGGTTGAGGGAAGGGTTCAGACTGTGCCTGGGCCCTGTGGTCTCTTCCAGGTCAGTGTATGGCATTTCCTTCCCCTTGCCACAGGCACCTGGGAGCATGTCTGCACGTGGAGAAAGACTTTCCCGTGGGAAGCCGGGTTTTGTCAAACGGGTCCCAGTGCTCTGCTCCTCTCTTTTCACTCCTGCTGTCAGAAGCCCAGGGAGGATGGGAGGGCTTAGAACATGGCTGGGCACTGTGGTTTCTTCCAGAGAAGTGGAGGGCATTTGCTTTACTTTGCCACAACCACTTGGGATAGGGTGTGCACCTCAGGAAAACTGTCTCCGTGGGAAGCCGGCTTTTTCAAAGGGGTCTCAGGGCCGTGTGCCTCGGCTGTCCCTCCGGCTCCCCAAAGCACAGGGACGAGGTGAGGGGCTTAGACCATGCCTGGGCAATGTTGTTTCTTACACCTGGGTGTGTGGCATTTTGTTGAGCTGGCTACCCCCACATGGGATAGGTGTTCCACAGCAAGCACCTATTGTTCGTCGGAAGCCGTTTTTGCCCCAGGGGTCTCCGGGCTGTGTTCGTTGGGGTTGAACTCCTGCTAGCAAAACCGCCGGGTTGAGGGAAGGGTTCAGACTGTGCCTGGGCCCTGTGGTCTCTTCCAGGTCAGTGTATGGCATTTCCTTCCCCTTGCCACAGGCACCTGGGAGCATGTCTGCACGTGGAGAAAGACTTTCCCGTGGGAAGCCGGGTTTTGTCAAACGGGTCCCCGTGCTCTGCTCCTCTCTTTTCACTCCTGCTGTCAGAAGCCCAGGGAGGATGGGAGGGCTTAGAACATGGCTGGGCACTGTGGTTTCTTCCAGAGAAGTGGAGGGCATTTGCTTTACTTTGCCACAACCACTTGGGATAGAGTGTGCACCTCAGGAAAACTGTCTCCATGGGAAGCCGGCTTTTTCAAAGGGGTCTCAGGGCCGTGTGCCTCGGCTGTCCCTCCGGCTCCCCAAAGCACAGGGACGAGGTGAGGGGCTTAGACCATGCCTGGGCAATGTTGTTTCTTACACCTGGGTGTGTGGCATTTTGTTGAGCTGGCTACCCCCACTTGGGATAGGTGTTCCACAGCAAGCACCTATTGTTCGTCGGAAGCCGTTTTTGCCCCAGGGGTCTCCGGGCTGTGTTTGTTGGGGTTGAACTCCTGCTAGCAAAACCGCCGGGTTGAGGGAAGGGTTCAGACTGTGCCTGGGCCCTGTGGTCTCTTCCAGGTCAGTGTATGGCATTTCCTTCCCCTTGCCCCAGGCACCTGGGAGCATGTCTGCACGTGGAGAAAGACTTTCCCGTGGGAAGCCGAGTTTTGTCAAACGGGTCCCCGTGCTCTGCTCCTCTCTTTTCACTCCTGCTGCCAGAAGCCCAGGGAGGATGGGAGGGCTTAGAACATGGCTGGGCACTGTGGTTTCTTCCAGAGAAGTGGAGGGCATTTGCTTTACTTTGCCACAACCACTTGGGATAGGGTGTGCACCTCAGGAAAACTGTCTCCGTGGGAAGCCGGCTTTTTCAAAGGGGTCTCAGGGCCGTGTGCCTCGGCTGTCCCTCCGGCTCCCCAAAGCACAGGGACGAGGTGAGGGGCTTAGACCATGCCTGGGCCATGTTGTTTCTTACACCTGGGTGTGTGGCATTTTGTTGAGCTGGCTACCCCCACTTGGGATAGGTGTTCCACAGCAAGCACCTATTGTTCGTCGGAAGCCGTTTTTGCCCCAGGGGTCTCCGGGCTGTGTTCGTTGGGGTTGAACTCCTGCCAGCAAAACCGCCGGGTTGAGGGAAGGGTTCAGACTGTGCCTGGGCCCTGTGGTCTCTTCCAGGTCAGTGTATGGCATTTCCTTCCCCTTGCCCCAGGCACCTGGGAGCATGTCTGCACGTGGAGAAAGACTTTCCCGTGGGAAGCCGTGTTTTGTCAAACGGGTCCCCGTGCTCTGCTCCTATCTTTTCACTCCTGCTGCCAGAAGCCCAGGGAGGATGGGAGGGCTTAGAACATGGCTGGGCACTGTGGTTTCTTCCAGAGAAGTGGAGGGCATTTGCTTTACCTTGCCACAACCACTTGGGATAGGGTGTTCACCTCAGGAAAACTGTCTCCGTGGGAAGCCGGCTTTTTGCAAAGGGGTCTCAGGGCCGTGTGCCTCGGCTGTCCCTCCGGCTCCCCAAAGCACAGGGACGAGGTGAGGGGCTTAGACCATGCCTGGGCAATGTTGTTTCTTACACCTGGGTGTGTGGCATTTTGTTGAGCTGGCTACCCCCACTTGGGATAGGTGTTCCACAGCAAGCACCTATTGTTCGTCGGAAGCCGTTTTTGCCCCAGGGGTCTCCGGGCTGTGTTCGTTGGGGTTGAACTCCTGCTAGCAAAACCGCCGGGTTGAGGGAAGGGTTCAGACTGTGCCTGGGCCCTGTGGTCTCTTCCAGGTCAGTGTATGGCATTTCCTTCCCCTTGCCCCAGGCACCTGGGAGCATGTCTGCACGTGGAGAAAGACTTTCCCGTCGGAAGCCGGGTTTTGTCAAACGGGGCCCAGTGCTCTGCTCCTCTCTTTTCACTCCTGCTGCCAGAAGCCCAGGGAGGATGGGAGGGCTTAGAACATGGCTGGGCACTGTGGTTTCTTCCAGAGAAGTGGAGGGCATTTGCTTTACCTTGCCACAACCACTTGGGATAGGGTGTGCACCTCAGGAAAACTGTCTCCGTGGGAAGCCGGCTTTTTGCAAAGGGGTCTCAGGGCCGTGTGCCTCGGCTGTCCCTCCGGCTCCCCAAAGCACAGGGACGAGGTTAGGGGCTTAGACCATGCCTGGGCAATGTTGTTTCTTACACCTGGGTGTGTGGCATTTTGTTGAGCTGGCTACCCCCACTTGGGATAGGTGTTCCACAGCAAGCACCTATTGTTCGTCGGAAGCCGTTTTTGCCCCAGGGGTCTCCCGGCTGTGTTCGTTGGGGTTGAACTCCTGCTAGCAAAACCGCCGGGTTGAGGGAAGGGTTCAGACTGTGCCTGGGCCCTGTGGTCTCTTCCAGGTCAGTGTATGGCATTTCCTTCCCCTTGCCCCAGGCACCTGGGAGCATGTCTGCACGTGGAGAAAGACTTTCCCGTGGGAAGCCGGGTTTTGTCAAACGGGTCCCCGTGCTCTGCTCCTCTCTTTTCACTCCTGCTGCCAGAAGCCCAGGGACGATGGGAGGGCTTAGAACATGGCTGGGCACTGTGGTTTCTTCCAGAGAAGTGGAGGGCATTTGCTTTACTTTGCCACAACCACTTGGGATAGGGTCTGCACCTCAGGAAAACTGTCTCCGTGGGAAGCCGGCTTTTTCAAAGGGGTCTCAGGGCCGTGTGCCTCGGCTGTCCCTCCGGCTCCCCAAAGCACAGGGACGAGGTGAGGGGCTTAGACCATGCCTGGGCAATGTTGTTTCTTACACCTGGGTGTGTGGCATTTTGTTGAGCTGGCTACCCCCACTTGGGATAGGTGTTCCACAGTAAGCACCTATTGTTCGTCGGAAGCCGTTTTTGCCCCAGGGGTCTCCGGGCTGTGTTCGTTGGGGTTGAACTCCTGCTAGCAAAACCGCCGGGTTGAGGGAAGGGTTCAGACTGTGCCTGGGCCCTGTGGTCTCTTCCAGGTCAGTGTATGGCATTTCCTTCCCCTTGCCCCAGGCACCTGGGAGCATGTCTGCACGTGGAGAAAGACTTTCCCGTGGGAAGCCGGGTTTTGTCAAACGGGTTCCCGTGCTCTGCTCCTCTCTTTTCACTCCTGCTGCCAGAAGTCCAGGGAGGATGGGAGGGCTTAGAACATGGCTGGGCACTGTGGTTTCTTCCAGAGAAGTGGAGGGCATTTGCTTTACCTTGCCACAACCACTTGGGATAGGGTGTGCACCTCAGGAAAACTGTCTCCGTGGGAAGCCGGCTTTTTGCAAAGGGGTCTCAGGGCCGTGTGCCTCGGCTGTCCCTCCGGCTCCCCAAAGCACAGGGACGAGGTGAGGGGCTTAGACCAAGCCTGGGCAATGTTGTTTCTTACACTTGGGTGTGTGGCATTTTGTTGAGCTGGCTACCCCCACTTGGGATAGGTGTTCCACAGCAAGCACCTATTGTTCGTCGGAAGCCGTTTTTGCCCCAGGGGTCTCCGGGCTGTGTTCGTTGGGGTTGAACTCCTGCTAGCAAAACCGCCGGGTTGAGGGAAGGGTTCAGACTGTGCCTGGGCCCTGTGGTCTCTTCCAGGTCAGTGTATGGCATTTCCTTCCCCTTGCCACAGGCACCTGGGAGCATGTCTGCACGTGGAGAAAGACTTTCCCGTGGGAAGCCGGGTTTTGTCAAACGGGTCCCCGTGCTCTGCTCCTCTCTTTTCACTCCTGCTTCCAGAAGTCCAGGGAGGATGGGAGGGCTTAGAACATGGCTGGGCACTGTGGTTTCTTCCAGAGAAGTGGAGGGCATTTGCTTTACCTTGCCACAACCACTTGGGATAGGGTCTGCACCTCAGGAAAACTGTCTCCGTGGGAAGCCGGCTTTTTGCAAAGGGGTCTCAGGGCCGTGTGCCTCGGCTGTCCCTCCGGCTCCCCAAAGCACAGGGACGAGGTGAGGGGCTTAGACCATGCCTGGGCAATGTTGTTTCTTACACCTGGGTGTGTGGCATTTTGTTGAGCTGGCTACCCCCACTTGGGATAGGTGTTCCACCGCAAGCACCTATTGTTCGTCGGAAGCCGTTTTTGCCCCAGGGGTCTCCGGGCTGTGTTCGTTGGGGTTGAACTCCTGCTAGCAAAACCGCCGGGTTGAGGGAAGGGTTCAGACTGTGCCTGGGCCCTGTGGTCTCTTCCAGGTCAGTGTATGGCATTTCCTTCCCCTTGCCCCAGGCACCTGGGAGCATGTCTGCACGTGGAGAAAGACTTTCCCGTGGGAAGCCGGTTTTTGTCCAACGGGTCCCAGTGCTCTGCTCCTCTCTTTTCACTCCTGCTGCCAGAAGCCCAGGGAGGATGGGAGGGCTTAGAACATGGCTGGGCACTGTGGTTTCTTCCAGAGAAGTGGAGGGCATTTGCTTTACCTTGCCACAACCACTTGGGATAGGGTGTGCACCTCAGGAAAACTGTCTCCGTGGGAAGCCGGCTTTTTGCAAAGGGGTCTCCGGGCCGTGTGCCTCGGCTGTCCCTCCGGCTCCCCAAAGCACAGGGACGAGGTGAGGGGCTTAGACCATGCCTGGGCAATGTTGTTTCTTACACCTGGGTGTGTGGCATTTTGTTGAGCTGGCTACCCCCACTTGGGATAGGTGTTCCACAGCAAGCACCTATTGTTCGTCGGAAGCCGTTTTTGCCCCAGGGGTCTCCGGGCTGTGTTCGTTGGGGTTGAACTCCTGCTAGCAAAACCGCCGGGTTGAGGGAAGGGTTCAGACTGTGCCTGGGCCCTGTGGTCTCTTCCAGGTCAGTGTATGGCATTTCCTTCCCCTTGCCCCAGGCACCTGGGAGCATGTCTGCACGTGGAGAAAGACTTTCCCGTGGGAAGCCGGGTTTTGTCAAACGGGTCCCCGTGCTCTGCTCCTCTCTTTTCACTCCTGCTGCCAGAAGCCCAGGGAGGATGGGAGGGCTTAGAACATGGCTGGGCACTGTGGTTTCTTCCAGAGAAGTGGAGGGCATTTGCTTTACCTTGCCACAACCACTTGGGATAGGGTGTGCACCTCAGGAAAACTGTCTCCGTGGGAAGCCGGCTTTTTCAAAGGGGTCTCAGGGCCGTGTGCCTCGGCTGTCCCTCCGGCTCCCCAAAGCACAGGGACGAGGTGAGGGGCTTAGACCATGCCTGGGCAATGTTGTTTCTTACACCTGGGTGTGTGGCATTTTGTTGAGCTGGCTATCCCCACTTGGGATAGGTGTTCCACAGCAAGCACCTATTGTTCGTCGGAAGCCGTTTTTGCCCCAGGGGTCTCCGGGCTGTGTTCGTTGGGGTTGAACTCCTGCTAGCAAAACCGCCGGGTTGAGGGAAGGGTTCAGACTGTGCCTGGGCCCTGTGGTCTCTTCCAGGTCAGTGTATGGCATTTCCTTCCCCTTGCCCCAGGCACCTGGGAGCATGTCTGCACGTGGAGAAAGACTTTCCCGTCGGAAGCCGGTTTTTGTCAAACGGGTCCCCGTGCTCTTCTCCTCTCTTTTCACTCCTGCTGCCAGAAGCCCAGGGACGATGGGAGGGCTTAGAACATGGCTGGGCACTGTGGTTTCTTCCAGAGAAGTGGAGGGCATTTGCTTTACCTTGCCACAACCACTTGGGATAGGGTGTGCACCTCAGGAAAACTGTTTCCGTGGGAAGCCGGCTTTTTCAAAGGGGTCTCAGGGCCGTGTGCCTCGGCTGTCCCTCCGGCTCCCCAAAGCACAGGGACGAGGTGAGGGGCTTAGACCATGCCTGGGCAATGTTGTTTCTTACACCTGGGTGTGTGGCATTTTGTTGAGCTGGATACCCCCACTTGGGATAGGTGTTCCACAGCAAGCACCTATTGTTCGTCGGAAGCCGTTTTTGCCCCAGGGGTCTCCGGGCTGTGTTCGTTGGGGTTGAACTCCTGCTAGCAAACCCGCCGGGTTGAGGGAAGGGTTCAGACTGTGCCTGGGCCCTGTGGTCTCTTCCAGGTCAGTGTATGGCATTTCCTTCCCCTTGCCCCAGGCACCTGGGAGCATGTCTGCACGTGGAGAAAGACTTTCTCGTGGGAAGCCGGGTTTTGTCAAACGGGTCCCAGTGCTCTGCTCCTCTCTTTTCACTCCTGCTGCCAGAAGCCCAGGGAGGATGGGAGGGCTTAGAACATGGCTGGGCACTGTGGTTTCTTCCAGAGAAGTGGAGGGCATTTGCTTTACCTTGCCACAACCACTTGGGATAGGGTCTGCACCTCAGAAAAACTGTCTCCGTGGGAAGCCGGCTTTTTGCAAAGGGGTCTCAGGGCCGTGTGCCTCGTCAGTCCCCCGGATCCCCAAAGCACAGGGACGAGGTGAGGGGCTTAGACCATGCCTGGGCAATGTTGTTTCTTACACCTGGGTGTGTGGCATTTTGTTGAGCTGGCTATCCCCACTTGGGATAGGTGTTCCACAGCAAGCACCTATTTTTCGTCGGAAACGGTTTTTGCCCCAGGGGTCTCCGGGCTATGTTCGTTGGGGTTGAACTCCTGCTAGCAAAACCGCCGGTTTGAGGGAAGGGTTCAGACTGTGCCTGGGCCCTGTGGTCTCTTCCAGGTCAGTGTATGGCATTTCCTTCCCCTTGCCCCAGGCACCTGGGAGCATGTCTGCACGTGGAGAAAGACTTTCCCGTCGGAAGCCGGTTTTTGTCAAACGGGTCCCCGTGCTCTGCTCCTCTCTTTTCACTCCTGCTGCCAGAAGCCCAGGGACGATGGGAGGGCTTAGAACATGGCTGGGCACTGTGGTTTCTTCCAGAGAAGTGGAGGGCATTTGCTTTACCTTGCCACAACCACTTGGGATAGGGTGTGCACCTCAGGAAAACTGTTTCCGTGGGAAGCCGGCTTTTTCAAAGGGGTCTCAGGGCCGTGTGCCTCGGCTGTCCCTCCGGCTCCCCAAAGCACAGGGACGAGGTGAGGGGCTTAGACCATGCCTGGGCAATGTTGTTTCTTACACCTGGGTGTGTGGCATTTTGTTGAGCTGGCTACCCCCACTTGGGATAGGTGTTCCACAGCAAGCACCTATTGTTCGTCGGAAGCCGTTTTTGCCCCAGGGGTCTCCGGGCTGTGTTCGTTGGGGTTGAACTCCTGCTAGCAAACCCGCCGGGTTGAGGGAAGGGTTCAGACTGTGCCTGGGCCCTGTGGTCTCTTCCAGGTCAGTGTATGGCATTTCCTTCCCCTTGCCACAGGCACCTGGGAGCATGTCTGCACGTGGAGAAAGACTTTCCCGTGGGAAGCCGGGTTTTGTCAAATGGGTCCCAGTGCTCTGCTCCTCTCTTTTCACTCCTGCTGTCAGAAGCCCAGGGAGGATGGGAGGGCTTAGAACATGGCTGGGCACTGTGGTTTCTTCCAGAGAAGTGGAGGGCATTTGCTTTACCTTGCCACAACCACTTGTGAGAGGGTCTGCACCTCAGGAAAACTGTTTCCGTGGGAAGCCGGCTTTTTGCAAAGGGGTCTCAGGGCCGTGTGCCTCGGGTGTCCCTCCGGCTCCCCAAAGCACAGGGACGAGGTGAGGGGCTTAGACCATGCCTGGGCAATGTTGTTTCTTACACCTGGGTGTGTGGCATTTTGTTGAGCTGGCTACCCTCACTTGGGATTGGTTTTCCACAGCAAGCGCATATTGTTCGTCGGAAGCCGTTTTTGCCTCAGGGGTCTCCGGGCTGTGTTCGTTGGGGTTGAACTCCTGCTAGCAAAACCGCCGGGTTGACGGAACGGTTCAGACTGTGCCTGGGCCCTGTGGTCTCTTCCAGGTCAGTGTATGGCATTTCCTTCCCCTTGCCACAGGCACCTGGGAGCATGTCTGCACGTGGAGAAAGACTTTCTCGTGGAAAGCCGGGTTTTGTCAAACGGGTCCCAGTGCTCTGCTCCTCTCTTTTCACTCCTGCTGCCAGAAGCCCAGGGACGATGGGAGGGCTTAGAACATGGCTGGGCACTGTGGTTTCTTCCAGAGAAGTGGAGGGCATTTGCTTTACCTTGCCACAACCACTTGGGATAGGGTCTGCACCTCAGGAAAACTGTCTCCGTGGGAAGCCGGCTGTTTGCAAAGGGGTCTCAGGGCCGTGTGCCTCGTCAGTCCGTCCGGATCCCCAAAGCACAGGGACGAGGTGAGGGGCTTAGACCATGCCTGGGCAATGTTGTTTCTTACACCTGGGTGTGTGGCATTTTGTTGAGCTGGCTATCCCCCTTGGGATAGGTGTTCCACAGCAAGCACCTATTTTTCGTCGGAAACGGTTTTTGCCCCAGGGGTCTCCGGGCTATGTTCGTTGGGGTTGAACTCCTGCTAGTAAAACCGCCGGTTTGAGGGAAGGGTTCAGACTGTGCCTGGGCCCTGTGGTCTCTTCCAGGTCAGTGTATGGCATTTCCTTCCCCTTGCCCCAGGCACCTGGGAGCATGTCTGCACGTGGAGAAAGACTTTCCCGTCGGAAGCCGGTTTTTGTCAAACGGGTCCCCGTGCTCTGCTCCTCTCTTTTCACTCCTGCTGCCAGAAGCCCAGGGAGGATGGGAGGGCTTAGAACATGGCTGGGCACTGTGGTTTCTTCCAGAGAAGTGGAGGGCATTTGCTTTACCTTGCCACAACCACTTGGGATAGGGTGTGCACCTCAGGAAAACTGTTTCCGTGGGAAGCCGGCTTTTTCAAAGGGGTCTCGGGGCCGTGTGCCTCGGCTGTCCCTCCGGCTCCCCAAAGCACAGGGACGAGGTGAGGGGCTTAGACCATGCCTGGGCAATGTTGTTTCTTACACCTGGGTGTGTGGCATTTTGTTGAGCTGGCTACCCCCACTTGGGATAGGTGTTCCACAGCAAGCACCTATTGTTCGTCGGAAGCCGTTTTTGCCCCAGGGGTCTCCGGGCTGTGTTCGTTGGGGTTGAACTCCTGCTAGCAAACCCGCCGGGTTGAGGGAAGGGTTCAGACTGTGCCTGGGCCCTGTGGTCTCTTCCAGGTCAGTGTATGGCATTTCCTTCCCCTTGCCCCAGGCACCTGGGAGCATGTCTGCACGTGGAGAAAGACTTTCCCGTGGGAAGCCGGTTTTTGTCCAACGGGTCCCAGTGCTCTGCTCCTCTCTTTTCACTCCTGCTGCCAGAAGCCCAGGGAGGATGGGAGGGCTTAGAACATGGCTGGGCACTGTGGTTTCTTCCAGAGAAGTGGAGGGCATTTGCTTTACCTTGCCACAACCACTTGGGATAGGGTGTGCACCTCAGGAAAACTGTCTCCGTGGGAAGCCGGCTTTTTCAAAGGGGTCTCGGGGCCGTGTGCCTCGGCTGTCCCTCCGGCTCCCCAAAGCACAGGGACGAGGTGAGGGGCTTAGACCATGCCTGGGCAATGTTGTTTCTTACACCTGGGTGTGTGGCATTTTGTTGAGCTGGCTACCCCCACTTGGGATAGGTGTTCCACAGCAAGCACCTATTGTTCGTCGGAAGCCGTTTTTGCCCCAGGGGTCTCCGGGCTCTGTTCGTTGGGGTTGAACTCCTGCTAGCAAAACCGCCGGGTTGAGGGAAGGGTTCACACTGTGCCTGGGCCCTGTGGTCTCTTCCAGGTCAGTGTATGGCATTTTCTTCCCCTTGCCAGAGGCACCTGGGAGCATGTCTGCACGTGGAGAAAGACTTTCCCGTGGGAAGCCGGGTTTTGTCAAACGGGTCCCAGTGCTCTGCTCCTCTCTTTTCACTCCTGCTGCCAGAAGCCCAGGGACGATGGGAGGTCTTAGAACATGGCTGGGCACTGTGGTTTCTTCCAGAGAAGTGGAGGGCATTTGCTTTACCTTGCCACAACCACTTGGGATAGGGTGTGCACCTCAGGAAAACTGTCTCCGTGGGAAGCCGGCTTTTTGCAAAGGGGTCTCAGGGCCGTGTGCCTCGGCTGTCCCTCCGGCTCCCCAAAGCACAGGGACGAGGTGAGGGGCTTAGACCATGCCTGGGCAATGTTGTTTCTTACACCTGGGTGTGTGGCATTTTGTTGAGCTGGCTACCCCCACTTGGGATAGGTGTTCCACAGCAAGCACCTATTGTTCGTCGGAAGCCGTTTTTGCCCCAGGGGTCTCCGGGCTGTGTTCGTTGGGGTTGAACTCCTGCTAGCAAACCCGCCGGGTTGAGGGAAGGGTTCAGACTGTGCCTGGGCCCTGTGGTCTCTTCCAGGTCAGTGTATGGCATTTCCTTCCCCTTGCCCCAGGCACCTGGGAGCATGTCTGCACGTGGAGAAAGACTTTCCCGTGGGAAGCCGGGTTTTGTCAAACGGGTCCCCGTGCTCTGCTCCTCTCTTTTCACTCCTGCTGCCAGAAGCCCAGGGAGGATGGGAGGGGTTAGAACATGGCTGGGCACTGTGGTTTCTTCCAGAGAAGTGGAGGGCATTTGCTTTACCTTGCCACAACCACTTGGGATAGGGTGTGCACCTCAGGAAAACTGTCTCCGTGGGAAGCCGGCTTTTTCAAGGGGTCTCAGGGCCGTGTGCCTCGGCTGTCCCTCCGGCTCCCCAAAGCACAGGGACGAGGTGAGGGGCTTAGACCATGCCTGGGCAATGTTGTTTCTTACACCTGGGTGTGTGGCATTTTGTTGAGCTGGCTATCCCCACTTGGGATAGGTGTTCCACAGCAAGCACCTATTTTTCGTCGGAAACGGTTTTTGCCCCAGGGGTCTCCGGGCTATGTTCGTTGGGGTTGAACTCCTGCTAGCAAAACCGCCGGTTTGAGGGAAGGGTTCAGACTGTGCCTGGGCCCTGTGGTCTCTTCCAGGTCAGTGTATGGCATTTCCTTCCCCTTGCCCCAGGCACCTGGGAGCATGTCTGCACGTGGAGAAAGACTTTCCCGTCGGAAGCCGGTTTTTGTCAAACGGGTTCCCCGTGCTCTTCTCCTCTCTTTTCACTCCTGCTGCCAGAAGCCCAGGGAGGATGGGAGGGCTTAGAACATGGCTGGGCACTGTGGTTTCTTCCAGAGAAGTGGAGGGCATTTGCTTTACCTTGCCACAACCACTTGGGATAGGGTGTGCACCTCAGGAAAACTGTTTCCGTGGGAAGCCGGCTTTTTCAAAGGGGTCTCAGGGCCGTGTGCCTCGGCTGTCCCTCCGGCTCCCCAAAGCACAGGGACGAGGTGAGGGGCTTAGACCATGCCTGGGCAATGTTGTTTCTTACACCTGGGTGTGTGGCATTTTGTTGAGCTGGCTACCCCCACTTGGGATAGGTGTTCCACAGCAAGCACCTACTGTTCGTCGGAAGCCGTTTTGCCTCAGGGGTCTCCGGGCTGTGTTCGTTGGGGTTGAACTCCTGCTAGCAAAACCGCCGGGTTGAGGGAAGGGTTCACACTGTGCCTGGGCCCTGTGGTCTCTTCCAGGTCAGTGTATGGCATTTCCTTCCCCTTGCCAGAGGCACCTGGGAGCATGTCTGCACGTGGAGAAAAGACTTTCCCGTGGGAAGCCGGGTTTTGTCAAACGGGTCCCAGTGCTCTGCTCCTCTCTTTTCACTCCTGCTGCCAGAAGCCCAGGGACGATGGGAGGGCTTAGAACATGGCTGGGCACTGTGGTTTCTTCCAGAGAAGTGGAGGGCATTTGCTTTACCTTGCCACAACCACTTGGGATAGGGTGTGCACCTCAGGAAAACTGTCTCCGTGGGAAGCCGGCTTTTTGCAAAGGGGTCTCAGGGCCGTGTGCCTCGGCTGTCCCTCCGGCTCCCCAAAGCACAGGGACGAGGTGAGGGGCTTAGACCATGCCTGGGCAATGTTGTTTCTTACACCTGGGTGTGTGGCATTTTGTTGAGCTGGCTACCCCCACTTGGGATAGGTGTTCCACAGCAAGCACCTATTGTTCGTCGGAAGCCGTTTTTGCCCCAGGGGTCTCCGGGCTGTGTTCGTTGGGGTTGAACTCCTGCTAGCAAACCCGCCGGGGTGAGGGAAGGGTTCAGACTGTGCCTGGGCCCTGTGGTCTCTTCCAGGTCAGTGTATGGCATTTCCTTCCCCTTGCCCCAGGCACCTGGGAGCATGTCTGCACGTGGAGAAAGACTTTCCCGTGGGAAGCCGGCTTTTGTCAAACGGGTCCCCGTGCTCTGCTCCTCTCTTTTCACTCCTGCTGCCAGAAGCCCAGGGAGGATGGGAGGGCTTAGAACATGGCTGGGCACTGTGGTTTCTTCCAGAGAAGTGGAGGGCATTTGCTTTACCTTGCCACAACCACTTGGGATAGGGTGTGCACCTCAGGAAAACTGTCTCCGTGGGAAGCCGGCTTTTTCAAAGGGGTCTCAGGGCCGTGTGCCTCGGCTGTCCCTCCGGCTCCCCAAAGCACAGGGACGAGGTGAGGGGCTTAGACCATGCCTGGGCAATGTTGTTTCTTACACCTGGGTGTGTGGCATTTTGTTGAGCTGGCTATCCCCACTTGGGATAGGTGTTCCACAGCAAGCACCTATTGTTCGTCGGAAGCCGTTTTTGCCCCAGGGGTCTCCGGGCTGTGTTCGTTGGGGTTGAACTCCTGCTAGCAAACCCGCCGGGTTGAGGGAAGGGTTCAGACTGTGCCTGGGCCCTGTGGTCTCTTCCAGGTCAGTGTATGGCATTTCCTTCCCCTTGCCCCAGGCACCTGGGAGCATGTCTGCACGTGGAGAAAGACTTTCCCGTGGGAAGCCGGGTTTTTTCAAACGGGTCCCCGTGCTCTGCTCCTCTCTTTTCACTCCTGCTGCCAGAAGCCCAGGGAGGATGGGAGGGCTTAGAACATGGCTGGGCACTGTGGTTTCTTCCAGAGAAGTGGAGGGCATTTGCTTTACCTTGCCACAACCACTTGGGATAGGGTGTGCACCTCAGGAAAACTGTCTCCGTGGGAAGCCGGCTTTTTGCAAAGGGGTCTCAGGGCCGTGTGCCTCGGCTGTCCCTCCGGCTCCCCAAAGCACAGGGACGAGGTGAGGGGCTTAGACCATGCCTGGGCAATGTTGTTTCTTACACCTGGGTGTGTGGCATTTTGTTGAGCTGGCTACCCCCACTTGGGATAGGTGTTCCACAGCAAGCACCTATTGTTCGTCGGAAGCCGTTTTTGACCCAGGGGTCTCCGGGCTGTGTTCGTTGGGGTTGAACTCCTGCTAGCAAAACCGCCGGGTTGAGGGAAGGGTTCAGACTGTGCCTGGGCCCTGTGGTCTCTTCCAGGTCAGTGTATGGCATTTCCTTCCCCTTGCCCCAGGCACCTGGGAGCATGTCTGCACGTGGAGAAAGACTTTCCCGTCGGAAGCCGGGTTTTGTCAAACGGGGCCCAGTGCTCTGCTCCTCTCTTTTCACTCCTGCTGCCAGAAGCCCAGGGACGATGGGAGGGCTTAGAACATGGCTGGGCACTGTGGTTTCTTCCAGAGAAGTGGAGGGCATTTGCTTTACCTTGCCACAACCACTTGGGATAGGGTGTGCACCTCAGGAAAACTGTCTCCGTGGGAAGCCGGCTTTTTGCAAAGGGGTCTCAGGGCCGTGTGCCTCGGCTGTCCCTCCGGCTCCCCAAAGCACAGGGACGAGGTGAGGGGCTTAGACCATGCCTGGGCAATGTTGTTTCTTACACCTGGGTGTGTGGCATTTTGTTGAGCTGGCTACCCCCACTTGGGATAGGTGTTCCACAGCAAGCACCTATTGTTCGTCGGAAGCCGTTTTTGCCCCAGGGGTCTCCGGGCTGTGTTCGTTGGGGTTGAACTCCTGCTAGCAAAATCGCCGGGTTGAGGGAAGGGTTCAGACTGTGCCTGGGCCCTGTGGTCTCTTCCAGGTCAGTGTATGGCATTTCCTTCCCCTTGCCACAGGCACCTGGGAGCATGTCTGCACGTGGAGAAAGACTTTCCCGTGGGAAGCCGGTTTTTGTCAAACGGGTCCCAGTGCTCTACTCCTCTCTTTTCACTCCTGCTGCCAGAAGCCCAGGGAGGATGGGAGGGCTTAGAACATGGCTGGGCACTGTGGTTTCTTCCAGAGAAGTGGAGGGCATTTGCTTTACCTTGCCACAACCTCTTGGGATAGGGTGTGCACCTCAGGAAAACTGTCTCCGTGGGAAGCCCGCTTTTTGCCAAGGGGTCTCAGGGCCGTGTGCCTCGGCTGTCCCTCCGGCTCCCCAAAGCACAGGGACGAGGTGAGGGGCTTAGACCATGCCTGGGCAATGTTGTTTCTTACACCTGGGTGTGTGGCATTTTGTTGAGCTGGCTACCCCCACTTGGGATAGGTGTTCCACCGCAAGCACCTATTGTTCGTCGGAAGCCGTTTTTGCCCCAGGGGTCTCCGGGCTGTGTTCGTTGGGGTTGAACTCCTGCTAGCAAAACCGCCGGGTTGAGGGAAGGGTTCAGACTGTGCCTGGGCCCTGTGGTCTCTTCCAGGTCAGTGTATGGCATTTCCTTCCCCTTGCCCCAGGCACCTGGGAGCATGTCTGCACGTGGAGAAAGACTTTCCCGTGGGAAGCCGGTTTTTGTCCAACGGGTCCCAGTGCTCTGCTCCTCTCTTTTCACTCTTGCTGCCAGAAGCCCAGGGAGGATGGGAGGGCTTAGAATATGGCTGGGCACTGTGGTTTCTTCCAGAGAAGTGGAGGGCATTTGCTTTACCTTGCCACAACCACTTGGGATAGGGTGTGCACCTCAGGAAAACTGTCTCCGTGGGAAACCGGCTTTTTGCAAAGTGGTCTCAGGGCCGTGTGCCTCGGCTGTCCCTCCGGCTCCCCAAAGCACAGGGACGAGGTGAGGGGCTTAGACCATGCCTGGGCAATGTTGTTTCTTACACCTGGGTGTGTGGCATTTTGTTGAGCTGGCTACCCCCACTTGGGATAGGTGTTCCACAGCAAGCACCTATTGTTCGTCAGAAGCCGTTTTTGCCCCAGGGGTCTCCGGGCTGTGTTCGTTGGGGTTGAACTCCTGCTAGCAAAACCGCCGGGTTGAGGGAAGGGTTCAGACTGTGCCTGGGCCCTGTGGTCTCTTCCAGGTCAGTGTATGGCATTTCCTTCCCCTTGCCATAGGCACCTGGGAGCATGTCTGCACGTGGAGAAAGACTTTCCCGTGGGAAGCCGGGTTTTGTCAAACGGGTCCCAGTGCTCTGCTCCTCTCTTTTCACTCCTGCTGCCAGAAGCCCAGGGACGATGGGAGGGCTTAGAACATGGCTGGGCACTGTGGTTTCTTCCAGAGAAGTGGAGGCATTTGCTTTACCTTGCCACAACCACTTGGGATAGGGTGTGCACCTCAGGAAAACTGTTTCCGTGGGAAGCCGGCTTTTTCAAAGGGGTCTCAGGGCCGTGTGCCTCGGCTGTCCCTCCGGCTCCCCAAAGCACAGGGACGAGGTGAGGGGCTTAGACCATGCCTGGGCAATGTTGTTTCTTACACCTGGGTGTGTGGCATTTTGTTGAGCTGGCTACCCCCACTTGGGATAGGTGTTCCACAGCAAGCACCTATTGTTCGTCGGAAGCCGTTTTTGCCCCAGGGGTCTCCGGGCTGTGTTCGTTGGGGTTGAACTCCTGCTAGCAAAACCGCCGGGTTGAGGGAAGGGTTCAGACTGTGCCTGGGCCCTGTGGTCTCTTCCAGGTCAGTGTATGGCATTTCCTTCCCCTTGCCCCAGGCACCTGGGAGCATGTCTGCACGTGGAGAAAGACTTTCCCGTGGGAAGCCGAGTTTTGTCAAACGGGTCCCTGTGCTCTGCTCCTCTCTTTTCACTCCTGCTGCCAGAAGCCCAGGGAGGATGGGAGGGCTTAGAACATGGCTGGGCACTGTGGTTTCTTCCAGAGAAGTGGAGGGCATTTGCTTTACTTTGCCACAACCACTTGGGATAGGGTGTGCACCTCAGGAAAACTGTCTCCGTGGGAAGCCGGCTTTTTCAAAGGGGTCTCAGGGCCGTGTGCCTCGGCTGTCCCTCCGGCTCCCCAAAGCACAGGGACGAGGTGAGGGGCTTAGACCATGCCTGGGCAATGTTGTTTCTTACACCTGGGTGTGTGGCATTTTGTTGAGCTGGCTACCCCCACTTGGGATAGGTGTTCCACAGCAAGCACCTATTGTTCGTCGGAAGCCGTTTTTGCCCCAGGGGTCTCCGGGCTGTGTTCGTTGGGGTTGAACTCCTGCTAGCAAAACCGCCGGGTTGAGGGAAGGGTTCAGACTGTGCCTGGGCCCTGAGGTCTCTTCCAGGTCAGTGTATGGCATTTCCTTCCCCTTGCCCCAGGCACCTGGGAGCATGTCTGCACGTGGAGAAAGACTTTCCCGTGGGAAGCCGAGTTTTGTCAAACGGGTCCCCGTGCTCTGCTCCTCTCTTTTCACTCCTGCTGCCAGAAGCCCAGGGAGGATGGGAGGGCTTAGAACATGGCTGGGCACTGTGGTTTCTTCCAGAGAAGTGGAGGGCATTTGCTTTACTTTGCCACAACCACTTGGGATAGGGTGTGCACCTCAGGAAAACTGTCTCCGTGGGAAGCCGGGTTTTTCAAAGGGGTCTCAGGGCCGTGTGCCTCGGCTGTCCCTCCGGCTCCCCAAAGCACAGGGACGAGGTGAGGGGCTTAGACCATGCCTGGGCAATGTTGTTTCTTACACCTGGGTGTGTGGCATTTTGTTGAGCTGGCTACCCCCACTTGGGATAGGTGTTCCACAGCAAGCACCTATTGTTCGTCGGAAGCCGTTTTTGCCCCAGGGGTCTCCGGGCTGTGTTCGTTGGGGTTGAACTCCTGCTAGCAAACCCGCCGGGTTGAGGGAAGGGTTCAGACTGTGCCTGGGCCCTGTGGTCTCTTCCAGGTCAGTGTATGGCATTTCCTTCCCCTTGCCCCAGGCACCTGGGAGCATGTCTGCACGTGGAGAAAGACTTTCCCGTGGGAAGCCGGGTTTTGTCAAACGGGTCCCCGTGCTCTGCTCCTCTCTTTTCACTCCTGCTGCCAGAAGCCCAGGGAGGATGGGAGGGCTTAGAACATGGCTGGGCACTGTGGTTTCTTCCAGAGAAGTGGAGGGCATTTGCTTTACCTTGCCACAACCACTTGGGATAGGGTGTGCACCTCAGGAAAACTGTCTCCGTGGGAAGCCGGCTTTTTGCAAAGGGGTCTCAGGGCCGTGTGCCTCGGCTGTCCCTCCGGCTCCCCAAAGCACAGGGACGAGGTGAGGGGCTTAGACCATGCCTGGGCAATGTTGTTTCTTACACCTGGGTGTGTGGCATTTTGTTGAGCTGGCTACCCCCACTTGGGATAGGTGTTCCACAGCAAGCACCTATTGTTCGTCG
The DNA here is from genome assembly GCF_023065955.2 of Ursus arctos. Lineage (NCBI taxonomy): Eukaryota > Metazoa > Chordata > Mammalia > Carnivora > Ursidae > Ursus > Ursus arctos. Next base: position 80,064,722 of record NW_026622764.1, on the reverse strand, counting down.
GAAGCCGTTTTTGACCCAGGGGTCTCCGGGCTGTGTTCGTTGGGGTTGAACTCCTGCTAGCAAAACCGCCGGGTTGAGGGAAGGGTTCAGACTGTGCCTGGGCCCTGTGGTCTCTTCCAGGTCAGTGTATGGCATTTCCTTCCCCTTGCCCCAGGCACCTGGGAGCATGTCTGCACGTGGAGAAAGACTTTCCCGTCGGAAGCCAGGTTTTGTCAAACGGGGCCCAGTGCTCTGCTCCTCTCTTTTCACTCCTGCTGCCAGAAGCCCAGGGACGATGGGAGGGCTTAGAACATGGCTGGGCACTGTGGTTTCTTCCAGAGAAGTGGAGGGCATTTGCTTTACCTTGCCACAACCACTTGGGATAGGGTGTGCACCTCAGGAAAACTGTCTCCGTGGGAAGCCGGCTTTTTGCAAAGGGGTCTCAGGGCCGTGTGCCTCGGCTGTCCCTCCGGCTCCCCAAAGCACAGGGACGAGGTGAGGGGCTTAGACCATGCCTGGGCAATGTTGTTTCTTACACCTGGGTGTGTGGCATTTTGTTGAGCTGGCTACCCCCACTTGGGATAGGTGTTCCACAGCAAGCACCTATTGTTCGTCGGAAGCCGTTTTTGCCCCAGGGGTCTCCGGGCTGTGTTCGTTGGGGTTGAACTCCTGCTAGCAAAACCGCCGGGTTGAGGGAAGGGTTCAGACTGTGCCTGGGCCCTGTGGTCTCTTCCAGGTCAGTGTATGGCATTTCCTTCCCCTTGCCACAGGCACCTGGGAGCATGTCTGCACGTGGAGAAAGACTTTCCCGTGGGAAGCCGGTTTTTGTCAAACGGGTCCCAGTGCTCTGCTCCTCTCTTTTCACTCCCGCTGCCAGAAGCCCAGGGAGGATGGGAGGGCTTAGAACATGGCTGGGCACTGTGGTTTCTTCCAGAGAAGTGGAGGGCATTTGCTTTACCTTGCCACAACCACTTGGGATAGGGTCTGCACCTCAGGAAAACTGTCTCCGTGGGAAGCCGGCTTTTTCAAAGGGGTCTCAGGGCCGTGTGCCTCGGCTGTCCCTCCGGCTCCCCAAAGCACAGGGACGAGGTGAGGGGCTTAGACCATGCCTGGGCAATGTTGTTTCTTACACCTGGGTGTGTGGCATTTTGTTGAGCTGGCTACCCCCACTAGGGATAGGTGTTCCACAGTAAGCACCTATTGTTCGTCGGAAGCCGATTTTGCCCCAGGGGTCTCCGGGCTGTGTTCGTTGGGGTTGAACTCCTGCTAGGAAACCCCCCGGGTTGAGGGAAGGGTTCAGACTGTGCCTGGGCCCTGTGGTCTCTTCCAGGTCAGTGTATGGCATTTCCTTCCCCTTGCCCCAGGCACCTGGGAGCATGTCTGCACGTGGAGAAAGACTTTCCCGTGGGAAGCCGGGTTTTGTCAAACGGGTCCCCGTGCTCTGCTCCTCTCTTTTCACTCCTGCTGCCAGAAGCCCAGGGAGGATGGGAGGGCTTAGAACATGGCTGGGCACTGTGGTTTCTTCCAGAGAAGTGGAGGGCATTTGCTTTACCTTGCCACAACCACTTGGGATAGGGTGTGCACCTCAGGAAAACTGTCTCCGTGGGAAGCCGGCTTTTTGCAAAGGGGTCTCAGGGCCGTGTGCCTCGGCTGTCCCTCCGGCTCCCCAAAGCACAGGGACGAGGTGAGGGGCTTAGACCATGCCTGGGCAATGTTGTTTCTTACACCTGGGTGTGTGGCATTTTGTTGAGCTGGCTACCCCCACTTGGGATAGGTGTTCCACAGCAAGCACCTATTGTTCGTCGGAAGCCGTTTTTGACCCAGGGGTCTCCGGGCTGTGTTCGTTGGGGTTGAACTCCTGCTAGCAAAACCGCCGGGTTGAGGGAAGGGTTCAGACTGTGCCTGGGCCCTGTGGTCTCTTCCAGGTCAGTGTATGGCATTTCCTTCCCCTTGCCCCAGGCACCTGGGAGCATGTCTGCACGTGGAGAAAGACTTTCCCGTCGGAAGCCGGGTTTTGTCAAACGGGGCCCAGTGCTCTGCTCCTCTCTTTTCACTCCTGCTGCCAGAAGCCCAGGGACGATGGGAGGGCTTAGAACATGGCTGGGCACTGTGGTTTCTTCCAGAGAAGTGGAGGGCATTTGCTTTACCTTGCCACAACCACTTGGGATAGGGTGTGCACCTCAGGAAAACTGTCTCCGTGGGAAGCCGGCTTTTTGCAAAGGGGTCTCAGGGCCGTGGGCCTCGGCTGTCCCTCCGGCTCCCCAAAGCACAGGGACGAGGTGAGGGGCTTAGACCATGCCTGGGCAATGTTGTTTCTTACACCTGGGTGTGTGGCATTTTGTTGAGCTGGCTACCCCCACTTGGGATAGGTGTTCCACAGCAAGCACCTATTGTTCGTCGGAAGTCGTTTTTGCCCCAGGGGTCTCCGGGCTGTGTTCGTTGGGGTTGAACTCCTGCTAGCAAAACCGCCGGGTTGAGGGAAGGGTTCAGACTGTGCCTGGGCCCTGTGGTCTCTTCCAGGTCAGTGTATGGCATTTCCTTCCCCTTGCCACAGGCACCTGGGAGCATGTCTGCACGTGGAGAAAGACTTTCCCGTGGGAAGCCGGTTTTTGTCAAACGGGTCCCAGTGCTCTGCTCCTCTCTTTTCACTCCTGCTGCCAGAAGCCCAGGGAGGATGGGAGGGCTTAGAACATGGCTGGGCACTGTGGTTTCTTCCAGAGAAGTGGAGGGCATTTGCTTTACCTTGCCACAACCTCTTGGGATAGGGTCTGCACCTCAGGAAAACTGTCTCCGTGGGAAGCCGGCTTTTTCAAAGGGGTCTCAGGGCCCTGTGCCTCGGCTGTCCCTCCGGCTCCCCAAAGCACAGGGACGAGGTGAGGGGCTTAGACCATGCCTGGGCAATGTTGTTTCTTACACCTGGGTGTGTGGCATTTTGTTGAGCTGGCTACCCCCACTAGGGATAGGTGTTCCACAGTAAGCACCTATTGTTCGTCGGAAGCCGTTTTTGCCCCAGGGGTCTCCGGGCTGTGTTCGTTGGGGTTGAACTCCTGCTAGGAAACCCCCCGGGTTGAGGGAAGGGTTCAGACTGTGCCTGGGCCCTGTGGTCTCTTCCAGGTCAGTGTATGGCATTTCCTTCCCCTTGCCCCAGGCACCTGGGAGCATGTCTGCACGTGGAGAAAGACTTTCCCGTGGGAAGCCGGGTTTTGTCAAACGGGTCCCCGTGCTCTGCTCCTCTCTTTTCACTCCTGCTGCCAGAAGCCCAGGGAGGATGGGAGGGCTTAGAACATGGCTGGGCACTGTGGTTTCTTCCAGAGAAGTGGAGGGCATTTGCTTTACCTTGCCACAACCACTTGGGATAGGGTGTGCACCTCAGGAAAACTGTCTCCGTGGGAAGCCGGCTTTTTGCAAAGGGGTCTCAGGGCCGTGTGCCTCGGCTGTCCCTCCGGCTCCCCAAAGCACAGGGACGAGTTGAGGGGCTTAGACCATGCCTGGGCAATGTTGTTTCTTACACCTGGGTGTGTGGCATTTTGTTGAGCTGGCTACCCCCACTTGGGATAGGTGTTCCACAGCAAGCACCTATTGTTCGTCGGAAGCCGTTTTTGCCCCAGGGGTCTCCGGACTCTGTTCGTTGGGGTTGAACTCTTGCTAGCAAAACCGCCGGGTTGAGGGAAGGGTTCACACTGTGCCTGGGCCCTGTGGTCTCTTCCAGGTCAGTGTATGGCATTTCCTTCCCCTTGCCCCAGGCACCTGGGAGCATGTCTGCACGTGGAGAAAGACTTTCCCGTGGGAAGCCGGGTTTTGTCAAACGGGTCCCAGTGCTCTGCTCCTCTCTTTTCACTCCTGCTGCCAGAAGCCCAGGGACGATGGGAGGGCTTAGAACATGGCTGGGCACTGTGGTTTCTTCCAGAGAAGTGGAGGGCATTTGCTTTACCTTGCCACAACCACTTGGGATAGGGTGTGCACCTCAGGAAAACTGTCTCCGTGGGAAGCCGGCTTTTTCAAAGGGGTCTCAGGGCCGTGTGCCTCGGCTGTCCCTCCGGCTCCCCAAAGCACAGGGACGAGGTGAGGGGCTTAGACCATGCCTGGGCAATGTTGTTTCTTACACCTGGGTGTGTGGCATTTTGTTGAGCTGGCTATCCCCACTTGGGATAGGTGTTCCACAGCAAGCACCTATTTTTCGTCGGAAACGGTTTTTGCCCCAGGGTCTCCGGGCTATGTTCGTTGGGGTTGAACTCCTGCTAGCAAAACCGCCGGTTTGAGGGAAGGGTTCAGACTGTGCCTGGGCCCTGTGGTCTCTTCCAGGTCAGTGTATGGCATTTCCTTCCCCTTGCCCCAGGCACCTGGGAGCATGTCTGCACGTGGAGAAAGACTTTCCCGTCGGAAGCCGGTTTTTGTCAAACGGGTCCCCGTGCTCTGCTCCTCTCTTTTCACTCCTGCTGCCAGAAGCCCAGGGAGGATGGGAGGGCTTAGAACATGGCTGGGCACTGTGGTTTCTTCCAGAGAAGTGGAGGGCATTTGCTTTACCTTGCCACAACCACTTGGGATAGGGTGTGCACCTCAGGAAAACTGTTTCCGTGGGAAGCCGGCTTTTTCAAAGGGGTCTCAGGGCCGTGTGCCTCGGCTGTCCCTCCGGCTCCCCAAAGCACAGGGACGAGGTGAGGGGCTTAGACCATGCCTGGGCAATGTTGTTTCTTACACCTGGGTGTGTGGCATTTTGTTGAGCTGGCTACCCCCACTTGGGATAGGTGTTCCACAGCAAGCACCTATTGTTCGTCGGAAGCCGTTTTTGCCCCAGGGGTCTCCGGGCTGTGTTCGTTGGGGTTGAACTCCTGCTAGCAAAACCGCCGGGTTGAGGGAAGGGTTCAGACTGTGCCTGGGCCCTGTGGTCTCTTCCAGGTCAGTGTATGGCATTTCCTTCCCCTTGCCCCAGGCACCTGGGAGCATGTCTGCACGTGGAGAAAGACTTTCCCGTGGGAAGCCGGGTTTTGTCAAACGGGTCCCCGTGCTCTGCTCCTCTCTTTTCACTCCTGCTGCCAGAAGCCCAGGGACGATGGGAGGGCTTAGAACATGGCTGGGCACTGTGGTTTCTTCCAGAGAAGTGGAGGGCATTTGCTTTACTTTGCCACAACCACTTGGGATAGGGTCTGCACCTCAGGAAAACTGTCTCCGTGGGAAGCCGGCTTTTTCAAAGGGGTCTCAGGGCCGTGTGCCTCGGCTGTCCCTCCGGCTCCCCAAAGGACAGGGACGAGGTGAGGGGCTTAGACCATGCCTGGGCAATGTTGTTTCTTACACCTGGGTGTGTGGCATTTTGTTGAGCTGGCTACCCCCACTAGGGATAGGTGTTCCACAGTAAGCACCTATTGTTCGTCGGAAGCCGTTTTTGCCCCAGTGGTCTCCGGGCTGTGTTCGTTGGGGTTGAACTCCTGCTAGGAAACCCGCCGGGTTGAGGGAAGGGTTCAGACTGTGCCTGGGCCCTGTGGTCTCTTCCAGGTCAGTGTATGGCATTTCCTTCCCCTTGCCCCAGGCACCTGGGAGCATGTCTGCACGTGGAGAAAGACTTTCCCGTGGGAAGCCGGTTTTTGTCAAACGGGTCCCCGTGCTCTGCTCCTCTCTTTTCACTCCTGCTGCCAGAAGCCCAGGGAGGATGGGAGGGCTTAGAACATGGCTGGGCACTGTGGTTTCTTCCAGAGAAGTGGAGGGCATTTGCTTTACCTTGCCACAACCACTTGGGATAGGGTCTGCACCTCAGGAAAACTGTTTCCGTGGGAAGCCGGCTTTTTGCAAAGGGGTCTCAGGGCCGTGTGCCTCGGGTGTCCCTCCGGCTCCCCAAAGCACAGGGACGAGGTGAGGGGCTTAGACCATGCCTGGGCAATGTTGTTTCTTACACCTGGGTGTGTGGCATTTTGTTGAGCTGGCTACCCTCACTTGGGATTGGTTTTCCACAGCAAGCGCATATTGTTCGTCGGAAGCCGTTTTTGCCTCAGGTGTCTCCGGGCTGTGTTCGTTGGGGTTGAACTCCTGCTAGCAAAACCGCCGGGTTGACGGAACGGTTCAGACTGTGCCTGGGCCCTGTGGTCTCTTCCAGGTCAGTGTATGGCATTTCCTTCCCCTTGCCACAGGCACCTGGGAGCATGTCTGCACGTGGAGAAAGACTTTCTCGTGGGAAGCCGGGTTTTGTCAAACGGGTCCCAGTGCTCTGTTCCTCTCTTTTCACTCCTGCTGCCAGAAGCCCAGGGAGGATGGGAGGGCTTAGAACATGGCTGGGCACTGTGGTTTCTTCCAGAGAAGTGGAGGGCATTTGCTTTACCTTGCCACAACCACTTGGGATAGGGTCTGCACCTCAGAAAAACTGTCTCCGTGGGAAGCCGGCTTTTTGCAAAGGGGTCTCAGGGCCGTGTACCTCGTCAGTCCGTCCGGATCCCCAAAGCACAGGGACGAGGTGAGGGGCTTAGACCATGCCTGGGCAATGTTGTTTCTTACACCTGGGTGTGTGGCATTTTGTTGAGCTGGCTATCCCCACTTGGGATAGGTGTTCCACAGCAAGCACCTATTTTTCGTCGGAAACGGTTTTTGCCCCAGGGGTCTCCGGGCTATGTTCGTTGGGGTTGAACTCCTGCTAGCAAAACCGCCGGGTTGAGGGAAGGGTTCAGACTGTGCCTGGGCCCTGTGGTCTCTTCCAGGTCAGTGTATGGCATTTCCTTCCCCTTGCCCCAGGCACCTGGGAGCATGTCTGCACGTGGAGAAAGACTTTCCCGTGGGAAGCCGGGTTTTGTCAAACGGGTCCCAGTGCTCTGCTCCTCTCTTTTCACTCCTGCTGCCAAAAGCCCAGGGAGGATGGGAGGGCTTAGAACATGGCTGGGCACTGTGGTTTCTTCCAGAGAAGTTGAGGGCATTTGCTTTACCTTGCCACAACCACTTGGGATAGGGTCTGCACCTCAGGAAAACTGTCTCCGTGGGAAGCCGGCTTTTTGCAAAGGTGTCTCAGGGCCGTGTGCCTCGGCTGTCCCTCCGGCTCCCCAAAGCACAGGGACGAGGTGAGGGGCTTAGACCATGCCTGGGCAATGTTGTTTCTTACACCTGGGTGTGTGGCATTTTGTTGAGCTGGCTACCCCCACTTGGGATAGGTGTTCCACAGCAAGCACCTATTGTTCGTCGGAAGCCGTTTTTGCCCCAGGGGTCTCCGGGCTGTGTTCGTTGGGGTTGAACTCCTGCTAGCAAACCCGCCGGGTTGAGGGAAGGGTTCAGACTGTGCCTGGTCCCTGTGGTCTCTTCCAGGTCAGTGTATGGCATTTCCTTCCCCTTGCCCCAGGCACCTGGGAGCATGTCTGCACGTGGAGAAAGACTTTCCCGTGGGAAGCCGGGTTTTGTCAAACGGGTCCCAGTGCTCTGCTCCTCTCTTTTCACTCCTGCTGCCAGAAGCCCAGGGAGGATGGGAGGGCTTAGAACATGGCTGGGCACTGTGGTTTCTTCCAGAGAAGTGGAGGGCATTTGCTTTACCTTGCCACAACCACTTGGGATAGGGTCTGCACCTCAGGAAAACTGTTTCCGTGGGAAGCCGGCTTTTTGCAAAGGGGTCTCAGCGCCGTGGGACTCGGGTGTCCCTCCGGCTCCCCAAAGGACAGGGACGAGGTGAGGGGCTTAGACCATGCCTGGGCAATGTTGTTTCTTACACCTGGGTGTGTGGCATTTTGTTGAGCTGGCTACCCCCACTTGGGATTGGTTTTCCACAGCAAGCGCATATTGTTCGTCGGATGCCGTTTTTGCCTCAGGGGTCTCCGGGCTGTGTTCGTTGGGGTTGAACTCCTGCTAGCAAAACCGCCGGGTTGACGGAACGGTTCAGACTGTGCCTGGGCCCTGTGGTCTCTTCCAGGTCAGTGTATGGCATTTCCTTCCCCTTGCCCCAGGCACCTGGGAGCATGTCTGCACGTGGAGAAAGACTTTCCCGTGGGAAGCCGGGTTTTGTCAAACGGGTCCCAGTGCTCTGCTCCTCTCTTTTCACTCCTGCTGTCAGAAGCCCAGGGAGGATGGGAGGGCTTAGAATATGGCTGAGCACTGTGGTTTCTTCCAGAGAAGTGGAGGGCATTTGCTTTACCTTGCCACAACCACTTGGGATAGGGTGTGCACCTCAGGAAAACTGTCTCCGTGGGAAGCCGGCTTTTTGCAAAGGGGTCTCAGGGCCGTGGGCCTCGGCTGTCCCTCCGGCTCCCCAAAGCACAGGGACGAGGTGAGGGGCTTAGACCATGCCTGGGCAATGTTGTTTCTTACACCTCGGTGTGTGGCATTTTGTTGAGCTGGCTACCCCCACTTGGGATAGGTGTTCCACAGCAAGCACCTATTGTTCGTCGGAAGCTGTTTTTGACCCAGGGGTCTCCGGGCTGTGTTCGTTGGGGTGGAACTCCTGCTAGCAAAACCGCCGGGTTGAGGGAAGGGTTCAGACTGTGCCTGGGCCCTGTGGTCTCTTCCAGGTCAGTGTATGGCATTTCCTTCCCCTTGCCCCAGGCACCTGGGAGCATGTCTGCACGTGGAGAAAGACTTTCCCGTGGGAAGCCGGGTTTTGTCAAACGGGTCCCCGTGCTCTGCTCCTCTCTTTTCACTCCTGCTGCCAGAAGCCCAGGGAGGATGGGAGGGCTTAGAACATGGCTGGGCACTGTGGTTTCTTCCAGAGAAGTGGAGGGTATTTGCTTTACCTTGCCACAACCACTTGGGATAGGGTGTGCACCTCAGGAAAACTGTCTCCGTGGGAAGCCGGCTTTTTGCAAAGGGGTCTCAGGGCCGTGTGCCTCGGCTGTCCCCCCGGCTCCCCAAAGCACAGGGACGAGGTGAGGGGCTTAGACCATGCCTGGGCAATGTTGTTTCTTACACCTGGGTGTGTGGCATTTTGTTGAGCTGGCTACCCCCACTTGGGATAGGTGTTCCACAGCAAGCACCTATTATTCGTCGGAAGCCGTTTTTGCCCCAGGGGTCTCCGGGCTGTGTTCGTTGGGGTTGAACTCCTGCTAGCAAAACCGCCGGGTTGAGGGAAGGGTTCAGACTGTGCCTGGGCCCTGTGGTCTCTTCCAGGTCAGTGTATGGCATTTCCTTCCCCTTGCCACAGGCACCTGGGAGCATGTCTGCACGTGGAGAAAGACTTTCCCGTGGGAAGCCGGGTTTTGTCAAACGGGTCCCAGTGCTCTGCTCCTCTCTTTTCACTCCTGCTGCCAGAAGCCCAGGGACGATGGGAGGGCTTAGAACATGGCTGGGCACTGTGGTTTCTTCCAGAGAAGTGGAGGGCATTTGCTTTACCTTGCCACAACCACTTGGGATAGGGTGTGCACCTCAGGAAAACTGTTTCCGTGGGAAGCCGGCTTTTTCAAACGGGTCTCAGGGCCGTGTGCCTCGGCTGTCCCTCCGGCTCCCCAAAGCACAGGGACGAGTTGAGGGGCTTAGACCATGCCTGGGCAATGTTGTTTCTTACACTTGGGTGTGTGGCATTTTGTTGAGCTGGCTACCCCCACTTGGGATAGGTGTTCCACAGTAAGCACCTATTGTTCCTCGGAAGCCGTTTTTGCCCCAGGGGTCTCCGGGCTGTGTTCGTTGGGGTTGAACTCCTCCTAGCAAAACCGCCGGGATGAGGGAAGGGTTCAGACTGTGCCTGGGCCCTGTGGTATCTTCCAGGTCAGTGTATGGCATTTCCTTCCCCTTGCCCCAGGCACCTGGGAGCATGTCTGCACGTGGAGAAAGACTTTCCCGTGGGAAGCCGGGTTTTGTCAAACGGGTCCCCGTGCTCTGCTCCTCTCTTTTCACTCCTGCTGCCAGAAGTCCAGGGAGGATGGGAGGGCTTAGAACATGGCTTGGCACTGTGGTTTCTTCCAGAGAAGTGGAGGGCATTTGCTTTACCTTGCCACAACCACTTGGGATAGGGTGTGCACCTCAGGAAAACTGTCTCCGTGGGAAGCCGGCTTTTTGCAAAGGGGTCTCAGGGCCGTGTGCCTCGGCTGTCCCTCCGGCTCCCCAAAGCACAGGGACGAGGTGAGGGGCTTAGACCATGCCTGGGCAATGTTGTTTCTTACACCTGGGTGTGTGGCATTTTGTTGAGCTGGCTACCCCCACTTGGGATAGGTGTTCCACAGCAAGCACCTATTGTTCGTCGGAAGCCGTTTTTGCCCCAGGGGTCTCCGGGCTGTGTTCGTTGGGGTTGAACTCCTGCTAGCAAAACCGCCGGGTTGAGGGAAGGGTTCAGACTGTGCCTGGGCCCTGTGGTCTCTTCCAGGTCAGTGTATGGCATTTCCTTCCCCTTGCCCCAGGCACCTGGGAGCATGTCTGCACGTGGAGAAAGACTTTCCCGTGGGAAGCCGGGTTTTGTCAAACGGGTCCCCGTGCTCTGCTCCTCTCTTTTCACTCCTGCTGCCAGAAGCCCAGGGAGGATGGGAGGGCTTAGAACATGGCTGGGCACTGTGGTTTCTTCCAGAGAAGTGGAGGGCATTTGCTTTACCTTGCCACAACCACTTGGGATAGGGTGTGCACCTCAGGAAAGCTGTCTCCGTGGGAAGCCGGCTTTTTGCAAAGGGGTCTCAGGGCCATGTGCCTCGGCTGTCCCTCCGGCTCCCCAAAGCACAGGGACGAGGTGAGGGGCTTAGACCATGCCTGGGCAATGTTGTTTCTTACACCTGGGTGTGTGGCATTTTGTTGAGCTGGCTACCCCCACTTGGGATAGGTGTTCCACAGCAAGCACCTATTGTTCGTCGGAAGCCGTTTTTGCCCCAGGGGTCTCCGGGCTGTGTTCGTTGGGGTTGAACTCCTGCTAGCAAAACCGCCGGGTTGAGGGAAGGGTTCAGACTGTGCATGGGCCCTGTGGTCTCTTCCAGGTCAGTGTATGGCATTTCCTTCCCCTTGCCCCAGGCACCTGGGAGCATGTCTGCACGTGGAGAAAGACTTTCCCGTGGGAAGCCGGGTTTTGTCAAACGGGTCCCCGTGCTCTGCTCCTCTCTTTTCACTCCTGCTGCCAGAAGCCCAGGGAGGATGGGAGGGCTTAGAACATGGCTGGGCACTGTGGTTTCTTCCAGAGAAGTGGAGGGCATTTGCTTTACCTTGCCACAACCACTTGGGATAGGGTCTGCACCTCAGGAAAACTGTTTCCGTGGGAAGCAGGCTTTTTCAAAGGGGTCTCAGGGCCGTGTGCCTCGGCTGTCCCTCCGGCTCCCCAAAGCACAGGGACGAGGTGAGGGGCTTAGACCATGCCTGGGCAATGTTGTTTCTTACACCTGGGTGTGTGGCATTTTGTTGAGCTGGCTACCCCCACTTGGGATAGGTGTTCCACAGGAAGCACCTATTGTTCGTCGGAAGCCGTTTTTGACCCAGGGGTCTTCGGGCTGTGTTCGTTGGGGTTGAACTCCTGCTAGCAAAACCGCCGGGTTGAGGGAAGGGTTCAGACTGTGCCTGGGCCCTGTGGTCTCTTCCAGGTCAGTGTATGGCATTTCCTTCCCCTTGCCCCAGGCACCTGGGAGCATGTCTGCACGTGGAGAAAGACTTTCCCGTGGGAAGCCGGGTTTTGTCAAACGGGTCCCAGTGCTCTGCTCCTCTCTTTTCACTCCTGCTGCCAGAAGCCCAGGGAGGATGGGAGGGCTTAGAACATGGCTGGGCACTGTGGTTTCTTCCAGAGAAGTGGAGGGCATTTGCCTTACCTTGCCACAACCACTTGGGATAGGGTTTGCACCTCAGGAAAACTGTCTCCGTGGGAAGCCGGCTTTTTGCAAAGGGGTCTCAGGGCCGTGTGCCTCGGCTGTCCCTCCGGCTCCCCAAAGCACAGGGACGAGGTGAGGGGCTTAGACCATGCCTGGGCAATGTTGTTTCTTACACCTGGGTGTGTGGCATTTTGTTGAGCTGGCTACCCCCACTTGGGATAGGTGTTCCACAGCAAGCACCTATTGTTCGTCGGAAGCCGTTTTTGCCCCAGGGGTCTCCGGGCTGTGTTCGTTGGGGTTGAACTCCTGCTAGCAAAACCGCCGGGTTGAGGGAAGGGTTCAGACTGTGCCTGGGCCCTGTGGTCTCTTCCAGGTCAGTGTATGGCATTTCCTTCCCCTTGCCACAGGCACCTGGGAGCATGTCTGCACGTGGAAAAAGACTTTCCCGTGGGAAGCCGGGTTTTGTCAAACGGGTCCCCGTGCTCTGCTCCTCTCTTTTCACTCCTGCTGCCAGAAGCCCAGGGACGATGGGAGGGCTTAGAACATGGCTGGGCACTGTGGTTTCTTCCAGAGAAGTGGAGGGCATTTGCTTTACCTTGCCACAACCACTTGGGATAGGGTGTGCACCTCAGGAAAACTGTCTCCGTGGGAAGCCGGCTTTTTCAAAGGGGTCTCAGGGCCGTGTGCCTCGGCTGTCCCTCCGGCTCCCCAAAGCACAGGGACGAGGTGAGGGGCTTAGACCATGCCTGGGCAATGTTGTTTCTTACACCTGGGTGTGTGGCATTTTGTTGAGCTGGCTATCCCCACTTGGGATAGGTGTTCCACAGCAAGCACCTATTTTTCGTCGGAAACGGTTTTTGCCCCAGGGTCTCCGGGCTATGTTCGTTGGGGTTGAACTCCTGCTAGCAAAACCGCCGGTTTGAGGGAAGGGTTCAGACTGTGCCTGGGCCCTGTGGTCTCTTCCAGGTCAGTGTATGGCATTTCCTTCCCCTTGCCCCAGGCACCTGGGAGCATGTCTGCACGTGGAGAAAGACTTTCCCGTCGGAAGCCGGTTTTTGTCAAACGGGTCCCCGTGCTCTGCTCCTCTCTTTTCACTCCTGCTGCCAGAAGCCCAGGGAGGATGGGAGGGCTTAGAACATGGCTGGGCACTGTGGTTTCTTCCAGAGAAGTGGAGGGCATTTGCTTTACCTTGCCACAACCACTTGGGATAGGGTGTGCACCTCAGGAAAACTGTTTCCGTGGGAAGCCGGCTTTTTCAAAGGGGTCTCAGGGCCGTGTGCCTCGGCTGTCCCTCCGGCTCCCCAAAGCACAGGGACGAGGTGAGGGGCTTAGACCATGCCTGGGCAATGTTGTTTCTTACACCTGGGTGTGTGGCATTTTGTTGAGCTGGCTACCCCCACTTGGGATAGGTGTTCCACAGCAAGCACCTATTGTTCGTCGGAAGCCGTTTTTGCCCCAGGGGTCTCCGGGCTGTGTTCGTTGGGGTTGAACTCCTGCTAGCAAAACCGCCGGGTTGAGGGAAGGGTTCAGACTGTGCCTGGGCCCTGTGGTCTCTTCCAGGTCAGTGTATGGCATTTCCTTCCCCTTGCCCCAGGCACCTGGGAGCATGTCTGCACGTGGAGAAAGACTTTCCCGTGGGAAGCCGGGTTTTGTCAAACGGGTCCCCGTGCTCTGCTCCTCTCTTTTCACTCCTGCTGCCAGAAGCCCAGGGACGATGGGAGGGCTTAGAACATGGCTGGGCACTGTGGTTTCTTCCAGAGAAGTGGAGGGCATTTGCTTTACTTTGCCACAACCACTTGGGATAGGGTCTGCACCTCAGGAAAACTGTCTCCGTGGGAAGCCGGCTTTTTCAAAGGGGTCTCAGGGCCGTGTGCCTCGGCTGTCCCTCCGGCTCCCCAAAGGACAGGGACGAGGTGAGGGGCTTAGACCATGCCTGGGCAATGTTGTTTCTTACACCTGGGTGTGTGGCATTTTGTTGAGCTGGCTACCCCCACTAGGGATAGGTGTTCCACAGTAAGCACCTATTGTTCGTCGGAAGCCGTTTTTGCCCCAGTGGTCTCCGGGCTGTGTTCGTTGGGGTTGAACTCCTGCTAGGAAACCCGCCGGGTTGAGGGAAGGGTTCAGACTGTGCCTGGGCCCTGTGGTCTCTTCCAGGTCAGTGTATGGCATTTCCTTCCCCTTGCCCCAGGCACCTGGGAGCATGTCTGCACGTGGAGAAAGACTTTCCCGTGGGAAGCCGGTTTTTGTCAAACGGGTCCCCGTGCTCTGCTCCTCTCTTTTCACTCCTGCTGCCAGAAGCCCAGGGAGGATGGGAGGGCTTAGAACATGGCTGGGCACTGTGGTTTCTTCCAGAGAAGTGGAGGGCATTTGCTTTACCTTGCCACAACCACTTGGGATAGGGTCTGCACCTCAGGAAAACTGTTTCCGTGGGAAGCCGGCTTTTTGCAAAGGGGTCTCAGGGCCGTGTGCCTCGGGTGTCCCTCCGGCTCCCCAAAGCACAGGGACGAGGTGAGGGGCTTAGACCATGCCTGGGCAATGTTGTTTCTTACACCTGGGTGTGTGGCATTTTGTTGAGCTGGCTACCCTCACTTGGGATTGGTTTTCCACAGCAAGCGCATATTGTTCGTCGGAAGCCGTTTTTGCCTCAGGTGTCTCCGGGCTGTGTTCGTTGGGGTTGAACTCCTGCTAGCAAAACCGCCGGGTTGAGGGAAGGGTTCAGACTGTGCCTGGGCCCTGTGGTCTCTTCCAGGTCAGTGTATGGCATTTCCTTCCCCTTGCCACAGGCACCTGGGAGCATGTCTGCACGTGGAGAAAGACTTTCTCGTGGGAAGCCGGGTTTTGTCAAACGGGTCCCAGTGCTCTGCTCCTCTCTTTTCACTCCTGCTGCCAGAAGCCCAGGGAGGATGGGAGGGCTTAGAACATGGCTGGGCACTGTGGTTTCTTCCAGAGAAGTGGAGGGCATTTGCTTTACCTTGCCACAACCACTTGGGATAGGGTCTGCACCTCAGAAAAACTGTCTCCGTGGGAAGCCGGCTTTTTGCAAAGGGGTCTCAGGGCCGTGTACCTCGTCAGTCCGTCCGGATCCCCAAAGCACAGGGACGAGGTGAGGGGCTTAGACCATGCCTGGGCAATGTTGTTTCTTACACCTGGGTGTGTGGCATTTTGTTGAGCTGGCTATCCCCACTTGGGATAGGTGTTCCACAGCAAGCACCTATTTTTCGTCGGAAACGGTTTTTGCCCCAGGGGTCTCCGGGCTATGTTCGTTGGGGTTGAACTCCTGCTAGCAAAACCGCCGGGTTGAGGGAAGGGTTCAGACTGTGCCTGGGCCCTGTGGTCTCTTCCAGGTCAGTGTATGGCATTTCCTTCCCCTTGCCCCAGGCACCTGGGAGCATGTCTGCACGTGGAGAAAGACTTTCCCGTGGGAAGCCGGGTTTTGTCAAACGGGTCCCAGTGCTCTGCTCCTCTCTTTTCACTCCTGCTGCCAAAAGCCCAGGGAGGATGGGAGGGCTTAGAACATGGCTGGGCACTGTGGTTTCTTCCAGAGAAGTTGAGGGCATTTGCTTTACCTTGCCACAACCACTTGGGATAGGGTCTGCACCTCAGGAAAACTGTCTCCGTGGGAAGCCGGCTTTTTGCAAAGGTGTCTCAGGGCCGTGTGCCTCGGCTGTCCCTCCGGCTCCCCAAAGCACAGGGACGAGGTGAGGGGCTTAGACCATGCCTGGGCAATGT
The DNA here is from genome assembly GCF_023065955.2 of Ursus arctos. Taxonomy (NCBI): domain Eukaryota; kingdom Metazoa; phylum Chordata; class Mammalia; order Carnivora; family Ursidae; genus Ursus; species Ursus arctos. Next base: position 80,049,354 of record NW_026622764.1, on the reverse strand, counting down.
TGTTTCTTACACCTGGGTGTGTGGCATTTTGTTGAGCTGGCTACCCCCACTTGGGATAGGTGTTCCACAGCAAGCACCTATTGTTCGTCGGAAGCCGTTTTTGCCCCAGGGGTCTCCGGGCTGTGTTCGTTGGGGTTGAACTCCTGCTAGCAAACCCGCCGGGTTGAGGGAAGGGTTCAGACTGTGCCTGGTCCCTGTGGTCTCTTCCAGGTCAGTGTATGGCATTTCCTTCCCCTTGCCCCAGGCACCTGGGAGCATGTCTGCACGTGGAGAAAGACTTTCCCGTGGGAAGCCGGGTTTTGTCAAACGGGTCCCAGTGCTCTGCTCCTCTCTTTTCACTCCTGCTACCAGAAGCCCAGGGAGGATGGGAGGGCTTAGAACATGGCTGGGCACTGTGGTTTCTTCCAGAGAAGTGGAGGGCATTTGCTTTACCTTGCCACAACCACTTGGGATAGGGTCTGCACCTCAGGAAAACTGTTTCCGTGGGAAGCCGGCTTTTTGCAAAGGGGTCTCAGCGCCGTGGGACTCGGGTGTCCCTCCGGCTCCCCAAAGGACAGGGACGAGGTGAGGGGCTTAGACCATGCCTGGGCAATGTTGTTTCTTACACCTGGGTGTGTGGCATTTTGTTGAGCTGGCTACCCCCACTTGGGATTGGTTTTCCACAGCAAGCGCATATTGTTCGTCGGATGCCGTTTTTGCCTCAGTGGTCTCCGGGCTGTGTTCGTTGGGGTTGAACTCCTGCTAGCAAAACCGCCGGGTTGACGGAACGGTTCAGACTGTGCCTGGGCCCTGTGGTCTCTTCCAGGTCAGTGTATGGCATTTCCTTCCCCTTGCCCCAGGCACCTGGGAGCATGTCTGCACGTGGAGAAAGACTTTCCCGTGGGAAGCCGGGTTTTGTCAAACGGGTCCCAGTGCTCTGCTCCTCTCTTTTCACTCCTGCTGTCAGAAGCCCAGGGAGGATGGGAGGGCTTAGAATATGGCTGAGCACTGTGGTTTCTTCCAGAGAAGTGGAGGGCATTTGCTTTACCTTGCCACAACCACTTGGGATAGGGTGTGCACCTCAGGAAAACTGTCTCCGTGGGAAGCCGGCTTTTTGCAAAGGGGTCTCAGGGCCGTGGGCCTCGGCTGTCCCTCCGGCTCCCCAAAGCACAGGGACGAGGTGAGGGGCTTAGACCATGCCTGGGCAATGTTGTTTCTTACACCTCGGTGTGTGGCATTTTGTTGAGCTGGCTACCCCCACTTGGGATAGGTGTTCCACAGCAAGCACCTATTGTTCGTCGGAAGCTGTTTTTGACCCAGGGGTCTCCGGGCTGTGTTCGTTGGGGTGGAACTCCTGCTAGCAAAACCGCCGGGTTGAGGGAAGGGTTCAGACTGTGCCTGGGCCCTGTGGTCTCTTCCAGGTCAGTGTATGGCATTTCCTTCCCCTTGCCCCAGGCACCTGGGAGCATGTCTGCACGTGGAGAAAGACTTTCCCGTGGGAAGCCGGGTTTTGTCAAACGGGTCCCCGTGCTCTGCTCCTCTCTTTTCACTCCTGCTGCCAGAAGCCCAGGGAGGATGGGAGGGCTTAGAACATGGCTGGGCACTGTGGTTTCTTCCAGAGAAGTGGAGGGTATTTGCTTTACCTTGCCACAACCACTTGGGATAGGGTGTGCACCTCAGGAAAACTGTCTCCGTGGGAAGCCGGCTTTTTGCAAAGGGGTCTCAGGGCCGTGTGCCTCGGCTGTCCCCCCGGCTCCCCAAAGCACAGGGACGAGGTGAGGGGCTTAGACCATGCCTGGGCAATGTTGTTTCTTACACCTGGGTGTGTGGCATTTTGTTGAGCTGGCTACCCCCACTTGGGATAGGTGTTCCACAGCAAGCACCTATTATTCGTCGGAAGCCGTTTTTGCCCCAGGGGTCTCCGGGCTGTGTTCGTTGGGGTTGAACTCCTGCTAGCAAAACCGCCGGGTTGAGGGAAGGGTTCAGACTGTGCCTGGGCCCTGTGGTCTCTTCCAGGTCAGTGTATGGCATTTCCTTCCCCTTGCCACAGGCACCTGGGAGCATGTCTGCACGTGGAGAAAGACTTTCCCGTGGGAAGCCGGGTTTTGTCAAACGGGTCCCAGTGCTCTGCTCCTCTCTTTTCACTCCTGCTGCCAGAAGCCCAGGGACGATGGGAGGGCTTAGAACATGGCTGGGCACTGTGGTTTCTTCCAGAGAAGTGGAGGGCATTTGCTTTACCTTGCCACAACCACTTGGGATAGGGTGTGCACCTCAGGAAAACTGTTTCCGTGGGAAGCCGGCTTTTTCAAACGGGTCTCAGGGCCGTGTGCCTCGGCTGTCCCTCCGGCTCCCCAAAGCACAGGGACGAGTTGAGGGGCTTAGACCATGCCTGGGCAATGTTGTTTCTTACACTTGGGTGTGTGGCATTTTGTTGAGCTGGCTACCCCCACTTGGGATAGGTGTTCCACAGTAAGCACCTATTGTTCCTCGGAAGCCGTTTTTGCCCCAGGGGTCTCCGGGCTGTGTTCGTTGGGGTTGAACTCCTCCTAGCAAAACCGCCGGGATGAGGGAAGGGTTCAGACTGTGCCTGGGCCCTGTGGTCTCTTCCAGGTCAGTGTATGGCATTTCCTTCCCCTTGCCCCAGGCACCTGGGAGCATGTCTGCACGTGGAGAAAGACTTTCCCGTGGGAAGCCGGGTTTTGTCAAACGGGTCCCCGTGCTCTGCTCCTCTCTTTTCACTCCTGCTGCCAGAAGTCCAGGGAGGATGGGAGGGCTTAGAACATGGCTTGGCACTGTGGTTTCTTCCAGAGAAGTGGAGGGCATTTGCTTTACCTTGCCACAACCACTTGGGATAGGGTGTGCACCTCAGGAAAACTGTCTCCGTGGGAAGCCGGCTTTTTGCAAAGGGGTCTCAGGGCCGTGTGCCTCGGCTGTCCCTCCGGCTCCCCAAAGCACAGGGACGAGGTGAGGGGCTTAGACCATGCCTGGGCAATGTTGTTTCTTACACCTGGGTGTGTGGCATTTTGTTGAGCTGGCTACCCCCACTTGGGATAGGTGTTCCACAGCAAGCACCTATTGTTCGTCGGAAGCCGTTTTTGCCCCAGGGGTCTCCGGGCTGTGTTCGTTGGGGTTGAACTCCTGCTAGCAAAACCGCCGGGTTGAGGGAAGGGTTCAGACTGTGCCTGGGCCCTGTGGTCTCTTCCAGGTCAGTGTATGGCATTTCCTTCCCCTTGCCCCAGGCACCTGGGAGCATGTCTGCACGTGGAGAAAGACTTTCCCGTGGGAAGCCGGGTTTTGTCAAACGGGTCCCCGTGCTCTGCTCCTCTCTTTTCACTCCTGCTGCCAGAAGCCCAGGGAGGATGGGAGGGCTTAGAACATGGCTGGGCACTGTGGTTTCTTCCAGAGAAGTGGAGGGCATTTGCTTTACCTTGCCACAACCACTTGGGATAGGGTGTGCACCTCAGGAAAGCTGTCTCCGTGGGAAGCCGGCTTTTTGCAAAGGGGTCTCAGGGCCATGTGCCTCGGCTGTCCCTCCGGCTCCCCAAAGCACAGGGACGAGGTGAGGGGCTTAGACCATGCCTGGGCAATGTTGTTTCTTACACCTGGGTGTGTGGCATTTTGTTGAGCTGGCTACCCCCACTTGGGATAGGTGTTCCACAGCAAGCACCTATTGTTCGTCGGAAGCCGTTTTTGCCCCAGGGGTCTCCGGGCTGTGTTCGTTGGGGTTGAACTCCTGCTAGCAAAACCGCCGGGTTGAGGGAAGGGTTCAGACTGTGCATGGGCCCTGTGGTCTCTTCCAGGTCAGTGTATGGCATTTCCTTCCCCTTGCCCCAGGCACCTGGGAGCATGTCTGCACGTGGAGAAAGACTTTCCCGTGGGAAGCCGGGTTTTGTCAAACGGGTCCCCGTGCTCTGCTCCTCTCTTTTCACTCCTGCTGCCAGAAGCCCAGGGAGGATGGGAGGGCTTAGAACATGGCTGGGCACTGTGGTTTCTTCCAGAGAAGTGGAGGGCATTTGCTTTACCTTGCCACAACCACTTGGGATAGGGTCTGCACCTCAGGAAAACTGTTTCCGTGGGAAGCAGGCTTTTTCAAAGGGGTCTCAGGGCCGTGTGCCTCGGCTGTCCCTCCGGCTCCCCAAAGCACAGGGACGAGGTGAGGGGCTTAGACCATGCCTGGGCAATGTTGTTTCTTACACCTGGGTGTGTGGCATTTTGTTGAGCTGGCTACCCCCACTTGGGATAGGTGTTCCACAGGAAGCACCTATTGTTCGTCGGAAGCCGTTTTTGACCCAGGGGTCTTCGGGCTGTGTTCGTTGGGGTTGAACTCCTGCTAGCAAAACCGCCGGGTTGAGGGAAGGGTTCAGACTGTGCCTGGGCCCTGTGGTCTCTTCCAGGTCAGTGTATGGCATTTCCTTCCCCTTGCCCCAGGCACCTGGGAGCATGTCTGCACGTGGAGAAAGACTTTCCCGTGGGAAGCCGGGTTTTGTCAAACGGGTCCCAGTGCTCTGCTCCTCTCTTTTCACTCCTGCTGCCAGAAGCCCAGGGAGGATGGGAGGGCTTAGAACATGGCTGGGCACTGTGGTTTCTTCCAGAGAAGTGGAGGGCATTTGCCTTACCTTGCCACAACCACTTGGGATAGGGTTTGCACCTCAGGAAAACTGTCTCCGTGGGAAGCCGGCTTTTTGCAAAGGGGTCTCAGGGCCGTGTGCCTCGGCTGTCCCTCCGGCTCCCCAAAGCACAGGGACGAGGTGAGGGGCTTAGACCATGCCTGGGCAATGTTGTTTCTTACACCTGGGTGTGTGGCATTTTGTTGAGCTGGCTACCCCCACTTGGGATAGGTGTTCCACAGCAAGCACCTATTGTTCGTCGGAAGCCGTTTTTGCCCCAGGGGTCTCCGGGCTGTGTTCGTTGGGGTTGAACTCCTGCTAGCAAAACCGCCGGGTTGAGGGAAGGGTTCAGACTGTGCCTGGGCCCTGTGGTCTCTTCCAGGTCAGTGTATGGCATTTCCTTCCCCTTGCCACAGGCACCTGGGAGCATGTCTGCACGTGGAGAAAGACTTTCCCGTGGGAAGCCGGGTTTTGTCAAACGGGTCCCAGTGCTCTGCTCCTCTCTTTTCACTCCTGCTGCCAGAAACCCAGGGAGGATGGGAGGGCTTAGAACATGGCTGGGCACTGTGGTTTCTTCCAGAGAAGTGGAGGGCATTTGCTTTACCTTGCCACAACCACTTGGGAGAGGGTCTGCACCTCAGGAAAACTGTCTCCGTGGGAAGCCGGCTTTTTGCAAAGGGGTCTCAGGGCCGTGTACCTCGGCTGTCCCTCCGGCTCCCCAAAGCACAGGGACGAGGTGAGGGGCTTAGACCATGCCTGGGCAATGTTGTTTCTTACACCTGGGTGTGTGGCATTTTGTTGAGCTGGCTACCCCCACTTGGGATAGGTGTTCCACAGCAAGCACCTATTGTTCGTCGGAAGCCGTTTTTGACCCAGGGGTCTCCGGGCTGTGTTCGTTGCGGTTGAACTCCTGCTAGCAAAACCGCCGGGTTGAGGGAAGGGTTCAGACTGTGCCTGGGCCCTGTGGTCTCTTCCAGGTCAGTGTATGGCATTTCCTTCCCCTTGCCACAGGCACCTGGGAGCATGTCTGCACGTGGAGAAAGACTTTCCCGTGGGAAGCCGGGTTTTGTCAAACGGGTCCCCGTGCTCTGCTCCTCTCTTTTCACTCCTGCTGCCAGAAGCCCAGGGAGGATGGGAGGGCTTAGAACATGGCTGGGCACTGTGGTTTCTACCAGAGAAGTGGAGGGCATTTGCTTTACCTTGCCACAACCACTTGGGAGACGGTCTGCAGCTCAGGAAAACTGTTTCCGTGGGAAGCCGGCTTTTTGCAAAGGGGTCTCAGGGCCGTGGTCCTCGGGTGTCCCTCTGTCTCCCCAAAGCACAGGGATGAGGTGTGGGGCTTAGAACATGGCTGGTCAATGTTGTTTCTTACACCTGGGTGTGTGGCATTGTTTACCTGGCTACCCCCACTTGGGATAGGTGTTCCTCAGCAAGCACCTATTGTTCGTCGGTAGCCGTTTTTTCCTCAGGGGTCTCCGGGCTGTGTTCTTTGGGGTTGAACTCCTGCTAGCAAAACCGCCGGGATGAGGGAAGGGTTCAGACTGTGCCTGGGCCCTGTGGTCTCTTCCAGGTCAGTGTATGGCATTTCCTTCCCCTTGCCACAGGCACCTGGAGCATATATGCACGTGGAGAAAGACTTTCTCGTGGGAAGCCGGTTTTTGTCAAACGGGTCCCAGTGCTCTGCTCCTCTCTTTTCACTCCTGCTGCCAGAAGCCCAGGGAGGATGGGAGGGCTTAGAACATGGCTGGGCACTGTGGTTTCTTCCCGAGAAGTGGAGGGCATTTGCTTTACCTTGCCACAACCACTTGGGAGAGTGTCTGCACCTCAGGAAAACTGTCTCCGTGGGAAGCCGGCTTTTTGCAAAGGGGTCTCAGGGCCGTGGGCCTCGGCTGTCCCTCCGGCTCCCCAAAGCACAGGGACGATGTGAGGGGCTTAGACCATGGCTGGGCAATGTTGTTTCATACACCTGGGTGCGTGGCATTTTGTTGAGCTGGCTACCCCCACTTGGGATAGGTTTTCCACAGCAAGCGCCTATTGTTCGACGGAAGCCGTTTTTGCCCCAGGGGTCTCCGGGCTGTGTTCGTTGGGGTTGAACTCCTGCTAGCAAAACCGCCGGGTTGAGGGAAGGGTTCAGACTGTGCCTGGGCCCTGTGGTCTCTTCCAGGTCAGTGTATGACATTTCCTTCCCCTTGCCACAGGCACCTGGGAGCATGTCTGCACGTGGAGAAAGACTTTCCCGTGGGAAGCCGGGTTTTGTCAAACGGGTCCCAGTGCTCTGCTCCTCTCTTTTCACTCCTGCTGCCAGAAGCCCAGGGAGGATGGGAGGGCTTAGAACATGGCTGGGCACTGTGGTTTCTTCCAGAGAAGTGGAGGGCATTTGCTTTACCTTGCCACAACCACTTGGGAGAGTGTCTGCACCTCAGGAAAACTGTCTCCGTGGGAAGCCGGCTTTTTGCAAAGGGGTCTCAGGGCCGTGGGCCTCGGCTGTCCCTCCGGCTCCCCAAAGCACAGGGACGAGGTGAGGGGCTTAGACCATGCCTGGGCAATGTTGTTTCTTACACCTGGGTGTGTGGCATTTTGTTGAGCTGGCTACCCCCACTTGGGATAGGTGTTCCACAGCAAGCACCTATTGTTCGTCGGAAGCCGTTTTTGCCCCAGGGGTCTCCGGGCTGTGTTCGTTGGGGTTGAACTCCTGCTAGCAAAACCGCCGGGTTGAGGGAAGGGTTCAGACTGTGCCTGGGCCCTGTGGTCTCTTCCAGGTCAGTGTATGGCATTTCCTTCCCCTTGCCACAGGCACCTGGGGGCATGTCTGCACGTGGAGAAAGACTTTCCCGTGGGAAGTCGGGTTTTGTCAAACGGGGCCCAGTGCTCTGCTCCTCTCTTTTCACTCCTGCTGCCAGAAGCCCAGGGAGGATGGGAGGGCTTAGAACATGGCTGGGCACTGTGGTTTCTTCCAGAGAAGTGGAGGGCATTTGCTTTACCTTGCCACAACCACTTGGGATAGGGTGTGCACCTCAGGAAAACTGTCTCCGTGGGAAGCCGGCTTTTTGCAAAGGGGTCTCAGGGCCGTGTGCCTCGGCTGTCCCTCCGGCTCCCCAAAGCACAGGGACGAGGTGAGGGGCTTAGACCATGCCTGGGCAATGTTGTTTCTTACACCTGGGTGTGTGGCATTTTGTTGAGCTGGCTACCCCCACTTGGGATAGGTGTTCCACAGCAAGCACCTATTGTTCGTCGGAAGCCGTTTTTGCCCCAGGGGTCTCCGGGCTGTGTTTTCTTGGGGTTGAACTCCTGCTAGCAAAACCGCCGGGTTGAGGGAAGGGTTCAGACTGTGCCTGGGCCCTGTGGTCTCTTCCAGGTCAGTGTATGGCATTTCCTTCCCCTTGCCACAGGCACCTGGGAGCATGTCTGCACGTGGAGAAAGACTTTCCCGTGGGAAGCCGGTTTTTGTCAAACGGGTCCCAGTGCTCTGCTCCTCTCTTTTCACTCCTGCTGCCAGAAGCCCAGGGAGGATGGGAGGGCTTAGAACATGGCTGGGCACTGTGGTTTCTTCCAGAGAAGTGGAGGGCATTGGTTTACCTTGCCACAACCACTTGGGAGAGGGTCTGCACCTCAGGAAAACTGTTTCCGTGGGAAGCCGGCTTTTTGCAAAGGGGTCTAAGGGCCGTGGGCCTCGGCTGTCCCTCCGGCTCCCCAAAGCACAGGGACGAGGTGAGGGGCTTAGACCATGGCTGGGCAATGTTGTTTCTTACACCTGGGTGTGTGGCATTTTGTTGAGCTGGCTACCCCCACTTGGGATAGGTTTTCCACAGCAAGCGCCTCTTATTCTTCGGAAGCCGTTTTTGCCCCAGGGGTCTTCGGGCTGTGTTCGTTGGTGTTGAACTCCTGCTAGCAAAACCGCCGGGTTGAGGGAAGGGTTCAGACTGTGCCTGGGCCCTGTGGTCTCTTCCAGGTCAGTGTATGGCATTTACTTCCCCTTGCCACAGGCACCAGGGGCATGTCTGCACGTGGAGAAAGACTTTCCCGTGGGAAGCCGGTTTTTGTCAAACGGGTCCCAGTGCCCTGCTCCTCTCTTTTCACTCCTGCTGCCAGAAGCCCAGGGAGGATGGGAGGGCTTAGAACATGGCTGGGCACTGTGGTTTCTTCCAGAGAAGTGGAGGGCATTGGCTTTACCTTGCCACAACCACTTGGGAGAGGGTCTGCACCTCAGGAAAATGGTCTCCGTGGGAAGCCGGCTTTTTGCAAAGGGGTCTCAGGGCCGTGGGCCTCCGCTGTCCCTCCGGCTCCCCAAAGCACAGGGACGAGGTGAGGGGCTTAGACTATGCCTGGGCAATGTTGTTTCTTACACCTGGGTGTGTGGCATTGTTCACCTGGCTACCCCCACTTGGGATAGGTGTTTCACAGGAAGCACCTACTCTTCGTCGGAAGCCGTTTTTGCCTCAGGGGTCTCCTGGCTGTGTTCGTTGGGGTTGAACTCCTGCTAGCAAAACCGCCGGGTTGAGGGAAGGGTTCAGACTGTGCCTGGGCCCTGTGGTCTCTTCCAGGTCAGTGTATGGCATTTCCTTCCCCTTGCCACAGGCACCTGGGAGCATGTCTGCACGTGGAGAAAGACTTTCCCGTGGGAAGCCGGTTTTTGTCAAACGGGTCCCAGTGCTCTGCTCCTCTCTTTTCACTCCTGCTGCCAGAAGCCCAGGGAGGATGGGAGGGCTTAGAACATGGCTGGGCACTGTGGTTTCTTCCAGAGAAGTGGAGGGCATTTGCTTTACCTTGCCACAACCACTTGGGAGAGGGTCTGCACCTCAGGAAAACGGTCTCCGTGGGAAGCAGGCTTTTTGCAAAGGGGTCTCAGGGCCGTGGGCCTCCGCTGTCCCTCCGGCTCCCCAAAGCACAGGGACGAGGTGAGGGGCTTAGACCATGGCTGGGCAATGTTGTTTCTTACACCTGGGTGTGTGGCATTTTGTTGAGCTGGCTACCCCCACTTGGGATAGGTTTTCCACAGCAAGCGCCTCTTATTCGTCGGAAGCCGTTTTTGCCCCAGGGGTCTCCGGGCTGTGTTCGTTGGGGTTGAACTCCTGCTAGCAAAACCGCCGGGTTGAGGGAAGGGTTCAGACTGTGCCTGGGCCCTGTGGTCTCTTCCAGGTCAGTGTATGGCATTTCCTTCCCCTTGCCACAGGCACCTGGGAGCATGTCTGCACGTGGAGAAAGACTTTCCCGTGGGAAGCCGGTTTTTGTCTAACGGGTCCCAGTGCTCTGCTCCTCTCTTTTCACTCCTGCTGCCAGAAGCCCAGGGAGGATGGGAGGGCTTAGAACATGGCTGCGCACTGTGGTTTCTTCCAAAGAAGTGGAGGGCATTTGCTTTACCTTGCCACAACCACTTGGGAGAGGGTCTGCACATCAGGAAAACTGTCTCCGTGGGAAGCCGGCTTTTTGCAAAGGGGTCTCAGGCTCATGGGCCTCGGCTGTCCCTCCGGCTCCCCAAAGCACAGGGACGAGGTGAGGGGCTTAGACTATGCCTGGGCAATGTTGTTTCTTACACCTGGGTGTGTGGCATTGTTCACCTGGCTACCCCCACTTGGGATAGGTGTTCCACAGCAAGCACCTACTGTTCGTTGGAAGCCGTTTTTGCCTTAGGGATCTCCTGGCTGTGTTCGTTGGGGTTGAACTCCTGCTAGCAAAACCGCCGGGTTGAGGGAAGGGTTCAGACTGTGCCTGGGCCCTGTGGTCTCTTCCAGGTCAGTGTATGGCATTTCCTTCCCCTTGCCACAGGCACCTGGGAGCATGTCTGCACATGGAGAAAGACTTTCCCGTGGGAAGCCGGTTTTTGTCAAACGGGTCCCAGTGCTCTGCTCCTCTCTTTTCACTCCTCTGCCAGAAGCCCAGGGACGATGGGAGGGCTCAGAACTTGGCTGGGCACTGTGGTTTCTTCCAGAGAAGTGGAGGGCATTTGCTTTACCTTGCCACAACCACTTGGGAGAGTGTCTGCACCTCAGGAAAACTGTCTCCGTGGGAAGCCGGCTTTTTGCAAAGGGGTCTCAGGGCCGTGGGCCTCGGCTGTCCCTCCGGCTCCCCAAAGCACAGGGACGAGGTGAGGGGCTTAGACCATGGCTGGGCAATGTTGTTTCTTACACCTGGGTGTGTGGCATTGTTCACCTGGCTACCCCAACTTTGGATAGGTGTTCCACAGCAAGCACCTACTGTTCGTCGGAAGCCGTTTTTGCCTCAGGGGTCTCCGGGCTGTGTTCGTTGGGGTTGAACTCCTGCTAGCAAAACCGCCGGGTTGAGGGAAAGGTTCAGACTGTGCCTTGGCCCTGTGGTCTCTTCCAGGTCAGTGTATGGCATTTCCTTCCCCTTGCCACAGGCACCTGGGAGCATGTCTGCACGTGGAGAAAGACTTTCCCGTGGGAAGCCGGTTTTTGTCAAACGGGTCCCAGTGCTCTGCTCCTCTCTTTTCACTCCTGCTGCCAGAAGCCCAGGGAGGATGGGAGGGCTTAGAACATGGCTGGGCACTGTGGTTTCTTCCAGAGAAGTGGAGGGCATTTGCTTTACCTTGCCACAACCACTTGTGAGAGGGTCTGCAGCTCAGGAAAACTGTTTCCGTGGGAAGCCGGCTTTTTGCAAAGGGGTCTCAGGGTCATGGGCCTCGGCTGTCCCTCTGTATCCCCAAAGCACAGGGATGAGGTGAGGGGCTTAGACCATGCCTGGTCTATGTTGTTTCTTACACCTGGGTGTGTGGCATTGTTTACCTGGCTACCCCCACTTGGGATAGGTGTTCCACAGCAAGCACCTATTGTTCGTCGGAAGCCGTTTTTTCCTCAGGGGTCTCCGGGCTGTGTTCTTTGGGGTTGAACTCCTGCTAGCAAAACCGCCGGGATGAGGGAAGGGTTCAGACTGTGCCTGGGCCCTGTGGTCTCTTCCAGGTCAGTGTATGGCATTTCCTTCCCCTTGCCACAGGCACCTGGGAGCACATCTGCACGTGGAGAAAGACTTTCCCGTGGGAAGCCGGTTTTTGTCAAACGGGTCCCAGTGCTCTGCTCCTCTCTTTTCACTCCTGCTGCCAGAAGCCCAGGGAGGATGGGAGGGCTTAGACATGGCTGGGCACTGTGGTTTCTTCCAGAGAAGTGGAGGGCATTTGCTTTACCTTGCCACAACCACTAGTGAGAGGGTCTGCACCTCAGGAAAACTCTTTTTGTGGGAAGCCGGCTTTTTGCAAAGGGGTCTCAGGGCCGTGGGCCTCGGGGGTCCCTCCAGCTCCCCAAAGCACAGGGACGAGGTGAGGGGCTTAGACCATGGCTGGGCAATGTGGTTTCTTACACCTGGGTGTGTGGCGTTGTTCACCTGTCTACCCCAACTTTGGATAGGTGTTCCACAGCAAGCACCTACTGTTCGTCGGAAGCCGTTTTGCCTCAGGGGTCTCCGGGCTGTGTTCGTTGGGGTTGAACTCCTTCTAGCAAAACCGCCGGGTTGAGGGAAGGGTTCAGACTGTGCCTGGGCCCTGTGGTCTCTTCCAGGTCAGTGTATGGCATTTCCTTCCCCTTGCCTCAGGCACCTGGGAGCATGTCTGCACGTGGAGAAAGAGTTTCCCGTGGGAAGCCGGTTTTTGTCAAACGGGTCCCAGGGCTCTGCTCCTCTCTTTTCACTCCTGCTGCGAGAAGCCCAGGGAGGATGGGAGGGCTTAGAACATGGCTGGGCACTGTGGTTTCTTCCAGAGAAGTGGAGGGCATTTGCTTTACCTTGCCACAACCACTTGTGAGAGGGTCTGCAGCTCAGGAAAACTGTTTCCGTGGGAAGCCGGCTTTTTGCAAAGGGGTCTCAGGGCCGTGGTCCTCGGGTGTCCCTCTGTCTCCCCAAAGCACAGGGATGAGGTGAGGGGCTTAGACCATGGCTGGTCAATGTTGTTTCTTACACCTGGGTGTGTGGCATTTTGTTGAGCTGGCTACCCCCACTTGGGATAGGTCTTCCACATCAAGCACCTATTGTTCGTTGGAAGCCGTTTTTGCCTCAGGGGTCTCCGGGCTGTGTTCGTTGCGGTTGAACTCCTGCTAGCAAAACCGCCGGGTTGAGGGAAGGGTTCAGACTGTGCCTGGGCCCTGTGGTCTCTTCCAGGTCAGTGTATGGCATTTCCTTCCCCTTGCCCCAGGCACCTGGGAGCATGTCTGCACGTGGAGAAAGACTTTCCCGTGGGAAGCCGGTTTTTGTCCAACGGGTCCCAGTGGTCTGCTCCTTCTTTTCACTCCTGCTGCCAGAAGCCCAGGGAGGATGGGAGGGCTTAGAACCTGGCTGGGCACTGTGGTTTCTTCCAGAGAAGTGGAGGGCATTTGCTTTAGCTTGCCACAACCACTTGTGAGAGGGTCTGCACCTCAGGAAAACTGTCTCCGTGGGAAGCCGGCTTTTTGCAAAGGGGTCTCAGGGCCGTGGGCCTCGGCTGTCCCTCCGGCTCCCCAAAGCACAGGGACGAGGTGAGGGGCTTAGACCATGCCTGGGCAATGTTGTTTCTTACACCTGGGTGTGTGGCATTTTGTTGAGCTGGCTACCCCCACTTGGGATAGGTGTTCCACAGCAAGCACCTATTGTTCGTCAGAAGCCTTTTTTGCCCCAGGGGTCTCCAGGCTGTGTTCGTTGGGGTTGAACTCCTGCTAGCAAAACCGCCGGGTTGAGGGAAGGGTTCAGACTGTGCCTGGGCCCTGTGGTCTCTTCCAGGTCAGTGTATGGCATTTCCTTCCCCTTGCCACGGCACCTGGGAGCATGTCTGCACATGGAGAAAGACTTTCCCGTGGGAAGCCGGTTTTTGTCAAACGGGTCCCAGTGCTCTGCTCCTCTCTTTTCAATCCTGCTGCCAGAAGACCAGGGACGATGGGAGGGCTTAGAACCTGGCTGGGCACTGTGGTTTCTTCCTGAGAAGTGGAGGGCATTTGCTTTACCTTGCCACAACCACTTGGGAGAGTGTCTGCACCTCAGGAAAACTGTCTCCGTGGGAAGCCGGCTTTTTGCAAAGGGGTCTCAGGGCCGTGGGCCTCGGCTGTCCCTCCGGCTCCCCAAAGCACAGGGACGAGGTGAGGGGCTTAGACCATGCCTGGGCAATGTTGTTTCTTACACCTGGGTGTGTGGCGTTGTTCACCTGTCTACCCCAACTTTGGATAGGTGTTCCACAGCAAGCACCTACTGTTCGTCGGAAGCCGTTTTGCCTCAGGGGTCTCCGGGCTGTGTTCGTTGGGGTTGAACTCCTTCTAGCAAAACCGCCGGGTTGAGGGAAGGGTTCAGACTGTGCCTGGGCCCTGTGGTCTCTTCCAGGTCAGTGTATGGCATTTCCTTCCCCTTGCCTCAGGCACCTGGGAGCATGTCTGCACGTGGAGAAAGACTTTCCCGTGGGAAGCCGGTTTTTGTCAAACGGGTCCCAGTGCTCTGCTCCTCTCTTTTCACTCCTGCTGCCAGAAGCCCAGGGAGGATGGGAGGGCTTAGAACATGGCTGGGCACTGTGGTTTCTTCCAGAGAAGTGGAGGGCATTTGCTTTACCTTGCCACAACCACTTGGGAGACGGTCTGCAGCTCAGGAAAACTGTTTCCGTGGGAAGCCGGCTTTTTGCAAAGGGGTCTCAGGGCCGTGGTCCTCGGGTGTCCCTCTGTCTCCCCAAAGCACAGGGACTAGGTGAGGGGCTTAGAACATGGCTGGTCAATGTTGTTTCTTACACCTGGGTGTGTGGCATTGTTTACCTGGCTACCCCCACTTGGGATAGGTGTTCCACAGCAAGCACCTATTGTTCGTCGGAAGCCGTTTTTTCCTCAGGGGTCTCCGGGCTGTGTTCTTTGGGGTTGAACTCCTGCTAGCAAAACCGCCGGGATGAGGGAAGGGTTCAGACTGTGCCTGGGCCCTGTGGTCTCTTCCAGGTCAGTGTATGGCATTTCCTTCCCCTTGCCACAGGCACCTGGGAGCATATATGCACGTGGAGAAAGACTTTCTCGTGGGAAGCAGGTTTTTGTCCAACGGGTCCCAGTGCTCTGCTCCTCTCTTTTCACTCCTGCTGCCAGAAGCCCAGGGAGGATGGGAGGGCTTAGAACATGGCTGGGCACTGTGGTTTCTTCCAGAGAAGTGGAGGGCATTTGCTTTACCTTGCCACAACCACTTGGGAGAGTGTCTGCACCTCAGGAAAACTGTCTCCGTGGGAAGCCGGCTTTTTGCAAAGGGGTCTCAGTGCCGTGGGCCTCGGCTGTCCCTCCGGCTCCCCAAAGCACAGGGACGATGTGAGGGGCTTAGACCATGGCTGGGCAATGTTGTTTCTTACACCTGGGTGTGTGGCATTTTGTTGAGCTGGCTACCCCCACTTGGGATAGGTTTTCCACAGCAAGCGCCTCTTATTCGTCGGAAGCCGTTTTTGCCCCAGGGGTCTCCGGGCTGTGTTCGTTGGGGTTGAACTCCTGCTAGCAAAACCGCCGGGTTGAGGGAAGGGTTCAGACTGTGCCTGGGCCCTGTGGTCTCTTCCAGGTCAGTGTATGGCATTTCCTTCCCCTTGCCCCAGGCACCTAGGAGCATGTCTGCACATGGAGAAAGACTTTCCCGTGGGAAGCCGGTTTTTGTCAAACGGGTCCCAGTGCTCTGCTCCTCTCTTTTCACTCCTCTGCCAGAAGCCCAGGGACGATGGGAGGGCTCAGAACATGGCTGGGCACTGTGGTTTCTTCCAGAGAAGTGGAGGGCATTTGCTTTACCTTGCCACAACCACTTGTGAGAGGGTCTGCACCTCAGGAAAACTTTCTCCGTGGGAAGTCGGCTTTTTGCAAAGGGGTCTCAGGGCCGTGGGCCTCGGCTGTCCCTCCGACTCCCCAAAGCACAGGGACGAGGTGAGGGGCTTAGACCATGGCTGGGCAATGTTGTTTCTTACACCTGGGTGTGTGGCATTTTGTTGAGCTGGCTACCCCCACTTGGGATAGGTTTTCCACAGCAAGCGCCTTTTATTCGTCGGAAGCCGTTTTTGCCCCAGGGGTCTCCGTGCTGTGTTCGTGGGGGTTGAACTCCTGCTAGCAAAACCGCCGGGATGAGGGAAGGGTTCAGACTGTGCCTGGGCCCTGTGGTCTCTTCCAGGTCAGTGTATGGCATTTCCTTCCCCTTGCCACAGGCACCTGGGAGCATGTCTGCACGTGGAGAAAGACTTTCCCGTGGGAAGCCGGTTTTTGTCAAACGGGTCCCAGTGCTCTGCTCCTCTCTTTTCACTCCTGCTGCCAGAAGCCCAGGGAGGATGGGAGGGCTTAGAACATGGCTGGGCACTGTGGTTTCTTCCAGAGAAGTGGAGGGCATTGGCTTTACCTTGCCACAACCACTTGTGACAGGGTCTGCAGCTCAGGAAAACTGTTTCCGTGGGAAGCCGGCTTTTTGCAAAGGGGTCTCAGGGCCGTGGTCCTCGGGTGTCCCTCTGTCTCCCCAAAGCACAGGGATGAGGTGAGGGGCTTAGACCATGGCTGGTCAATCTTGTTTCTTACACCTGGGTGTGTGGCATTGTTTACCTGGCTACACCCACTTGGGATAGGTGTTCCTCAGCAAGCACCTATTGTTCGTCGGAAGCCGTTTTTTCCTCAGGGGTCTCCGGGCTGTGTTCTTTGGGGTTGAACTCCTGCTAGCAAAACCGCCGGGATGAGGGAAGGGTTCAGACTGTGCCTGGGCCCTGTGGTCTCTTCCAGGTCAGTGTATGGCATTTCCTTCCCCTTGCCTCAGGCACCTGGGAGCATGTCTGCACGTGGAGAAAGACTTTCCCGTGGGAAGCCGGTTTTTGTCAAACGGGTCCCAGGGCTCTGCTCCTCTCTTTTCACTCCTGCTGCCAGAAGCCCAGGGAGGATGGGAGGGCTTAGAACATGGCTGGGCACTGTGGTTTCTTCCAGAGAAGTGGAGGGCATTTGCTTTACCTTGCCACAACCACTTGTGAGAGGGTCTGCAGCTCACGAAAACTGTTTCCGTGGGAAGCCAGCTTTTTGCAAAGGGGTCTCAGGGCCGTGGCCCTCGGCTGTCCCTCCGGCTCCCCAAAGCAGAGGGACGAGGTGAGGGGCTTGGACCATGGCTGGGCAATGTTGTTTCTTACACCTGGGTGTGTGGCATTTTGTTGAGCTGGCTACCCCCACTTGGGATAGGTTTTCCACAGCAAGCACCTATTGTTCGTCGGAAGCCTTTTTTGCCCCAGGGGTCTCCAGGCTGTGTTAGTTGGGGTTGAACTCCTGCTACCAAAACCGCCGGGTTGAGGGAAGGGTTCAGACTGTGCCTGGGCCCTGTGGTCTCTTCCAGGTCAGTGTATGGCATTTCCTTCCCCTTGCCACAGGCACCTGGGAGCATGTCTGCACGTGGAGAAAGACTTTCCCGTGGGAAGCCGGTTTTTGTCAAACGGGTCCCAGGGCTCTGCTCCTCTCTTTTCACTCCTGCTGCCAGAAGCCCAGGGAGGATGGGAGGGCTTAGAACATGGCTGGGCACTGTGGTTTCTTCCAGAGAAGTGGAGGGCATTTGCTTTACCTTGCCACAACCACTTGTGAGAGGGTCTGCAGCTCAGGAAAACTGTTTCCGTGGGAAGCCGGCTTTTTGCAAAGGGGTCTCAGGGCCGTGGTCCTCGGGTGTCCCTCTGTCTCCCCAAAGCACAGGGATGAGGTGAGGGGCTTAGACCATGGCTGGTCAATGTTGTTTCTTACACCTGGGTGTGTGGCATTTTGTTGAGCTGGCTACCCCCACTTGGGATACGCTTTCCACAGCAAGCGCCTATTGTTCGTCGGAAGCCGTTTTTGCCTCAGGGGTCTCCGGGCTGTGTTCGTTGGGGTTGAACTCCTGCTAGCAAAACCGCCGGGTTGAGGGAAGCGTTCAGACTGTGCCTGGGCCCTGTGGTCTCTTCCAGGTCAGTGTATGGCATTTCCTTCCCCTTGCCACAGGCACCTGGGAGCATGTCTGCACGTGGAGAAAGACTTTCCCGTGGGAAGCCAGTTTTTGTCAAATGGGTCCCAGTGCTCTGCTTCTCTCTTTTCACTCCTGCTGCCAGAAGCCCAGGGAGGATGGGAGGGCTTAGAACATGGCTGGGCACTGTGGTTTCTTCCAGAGAAGTGGAGGGCATTTGCTTTACCTTGCCAGAACCACTTGTGAGAGGATCTGCACCTCAGGAAAACAGTCTCCGTGGGAAGCCTGCTTTTTGCAAAGGGGTCTCAGGGCCGTGGGCCTCGGCTGTCCCTCCGGCTCCCCAAAGCACAGGGACGAGGTGAGGGGCTTAGACCATGGCTGGGCAATGTTGTTTCTTACACCTGGGTGTGTGGCATTTTGTTGAGCTGGCTACCCCCACTTGGGATAGGTTTTCCACAGCAAGCGCCTCTTATTCTTCGGAAGCCGTTTTTGCCCCAGGGGTCTCCGGGCTGTGTTCGTTGGTGTTGAACTCCTGCTAGCAAAACCGCCGGGTTGAGGGAAGGGTTCAGACTGTGCCTGGGCCCTGTGGTCTCTTCCAGGTCAGTGTATGGCATTTCCTTCCCCTTGCCACAGGCACCTGGGAGCATGTCTGCACGTGGAGAAAGACTTTCCCATGGGAAGCCGGTTTTTGTCAAACGGGTCCCAGTGCCCTGCTCCTCTCTGTTCACTCCTGCTGCCAGAAGCCCAGGGAGGATGGGAGGGCTTAGAACATGGCTGGGCACTGTGGTTTCTTCCAGAGAAGTGGAGGGCATTGGCTTTACCTTGCCACAACCACTTGGGAGAAGGTCTGCACCTCAGGAAAACGGTCTCCGTGGGAAGCCGGCTTTTTGCAAAGCGGTCTCAGGGCCGTGGGCCTCCGCTGTCCCTCCGGCTCCCCAAAGCACAGGGACGAGGTGAGGGGCTTAGACTATGCCTGGGCAATGTTGTTTCTTACAGCTGGGTGTGTGGCATTGTTCACCTGGCTACCCCCACTTGGGATAGGTGTTCCACAGCAAGCACCTACTCTTCGTCGGAAGCCGTTTTTGCCTCAGGGGTCTCCTGGCTGTGTTCGTTGGGGTTGAACTCCTGCTAGCAAAACCGCCGGGTTGAGGGAAGGGTTCAGACTGTGCCTGGGCCCTGTGGTCTCTTCCAGGTCAGTGTATGGCATTTCCTTCCCCTTGCCCCAGGCACCTGGGAGCATGTCTGCACGTGGAGAAAGACTTTCCCGTGGGAAGCCGGTTTTTGTCAAACGGGTCCCAGTGCTCTGCTCCTCTCTTTTCACTCCTGCTGCCAGAAGCCCAGGGACGATGGGAGGGCTTAGAACATGGCTGGGCACTGTGGTTTCTTCCAGAGAAGTGGAGGGCATTTGCTTTACCTTGCCACAACCACTTGGGAGAGGGTCTGCACCTCAGGAAAACTGTCTCCGTGGGAAGCCGGCTTTTTGCAAAGGGGTCTCAGGGCCGTGGGCCTCGGCTCTCCCTCCGGCTCCCGAAAGCACAGGGACGAGGTGAGGGGCTTAGACCATGGCTGGGCAATGTTGTTTCTTACACCTGGGTGTGTGGCATTTTGTTGAGCTGGCTACCCCCACTTGGGATAGGTTTTCCACAGCAAGCGCCTCTTATTCGTCGGAAGCCGTTTTTGCCCCAGGGGTCTCCGGGCTGTGTTCGTTGGTGTTGAACTCCTGCTAGCAAAACCGCCGGGTTGAGGGAAGGGTTCAGACTGTGCCTGGGCCCTGTGGTCTCTTCCAGGTCAGTGTATGGCATTTCCTTCCCCTTGCCACAGGCACCTGGGAGCATGTCTGCACGTGGAGAAAGACTTTCCCGTGGGAAGCCGGTTTTTGTCTAACGGGTCCCAGTGCTCTGCTCCTCTCTTTTCACTCCTGCTCCCAGAAGCCCAGGGAGGATGGGAGGGCTTAGAACATGGCTGCGCACTGTGGTTTCTTCTAAAGAAGTGGAGGGCATTTGCTTTACCTTGCCACAACCACTTGGGAGAGGGTCTGCAGCTCAGGAAAACTGTCTCCGTGGGAAGCCGGCTTTTTGCAAAGGGGTCTCAGGGTCGTGGGCCTCGGCTGTCCCTCCGGCTCCCCAAAGCACAGGGACGAGGTGAGGGGCTTAGACTATGCCTGGGCAATGTTGTTTCTTACACCTGGGTGTGTGGCATTGTTCACCTGGCTACCCCCACTTGGGATAGGTGTTCCACAGCAAGCACCTACTGTTCGTTGGAAGCCGTTTTTGCCTCAGGGGTCTCCTGGCTGTGTTCGTTGGGGTTGAACTCCTGCTAGCAAAACCGCCGGGTTGAGGGAAGGGTTCAGACTGTGCCTGGGCCCTGTGGTCTCTTCCAAGTCAGTGTATGGCATTTCCTTCCCCTTGCCTAGGCTCCTGGGACCATGTCTGCACATGGAGAAAGACTTTCCCGTGGGAAGCCGGTTTTTGTCAAACGGGTCCCAGTGCTCTGCTCCTCTCTTTTCAATCCTGCTGCCAGAAGCCCAGGGACGATGGGAGGGCTTAGAACATGGCTGGGCACTGTGGTTTCTTCCAGAGAAGTGGAGGGCATTTGCTTTACCTTGCCACAACCACTTGGGAGAGTGTCTGCACCTCAGGAAAACTGTCTCCGTGGGAAGCCGGCTTTTTGCAAAGGGGTCTCAGGGCCGTGGGCCTCGGCTGTCCCTCCGGCTCCCCAAAGCACAGGGACGAGGTGAGGGGCTTAGACCATGCCTGGGCAATGTTGTTTCTTACACCTGGGTGTGTGGCATTGTTCACCTTGCTACTCCAACTTTGGATAGGTGTTCCACAGCAAGCACCTACTGTTCGTCGGAAGCCGTTTTTGCCTCAGGGGTCTCCGGGCTGTGTTCGTTGGGGTTGAACTCCTTCTAGCAAATCCGCCGGGTTGAGGGAAGGGTTCAGACTCTGCCTGGGCCCTGTGGTCTCTTCCAGGTCAGTGTATGGCATTTCCTTCCCCTTGCCTCAGGCACCTGGGAGCATGTCTGCACGTGGAGAAAGACTTTCCCGTGGAAAGCCGGTTTTTGTGAAACGGGTCCCAATGCTCTGCTCCTCTCTTTTCACTCCTGCTGCCAGAAGGCCAGGGAGGATGGGAGGGCTTAGAACATGGCTGGGCACTGTAGTTTCTTCCAGAGAAGTGGAGGGCATTTGCTTTACCTTGCCACAACCACTTGTGAGAGGGTCTGCAGCTCAGGAAAACTGTTTCCGTGGGAAGCCGGCTTTTTGCAAAGGGGTCTCAGGGCCGTGGGCCTCGGCTGTCCCTCCGGATCCCCAAAGCACAGGGACGAGGTGAGGGGCTTAGACCATGGCTGGGCAATGTTGTTTCTTACACCTGGGTGTGTGGCATTTTGTTGAGCTGGCTACCCCCACTTGGGATAGGTCTTCCACAGCAAGCACCTATTGTTCGTCGGAAGCATTTTTCGCCCCAGGGGTCTCCGGGCTGTGTTCGTTGCGGTTGAACTCCTGCTAGCAAAACCGCCGGGTTGAGGGAAGGGTTCAGACTGTGCCTGGGCCCTGTGGTCTCTTCCAGGTCAGTGTATGGCATTTCCTTCCCCTTGCCCCAGGCACCTGGGAGCATGTCTGCACGTGGAGAAAGACTTTCCCGTGGGAAGCCGGTTTTTGTCCAACGGGTCCCAGTGCTCTGCTCCTCTCTTTTCACTCCTGCTGCCAGAAGCCCAGGGAGGATGGGAGGGCTTAGAACATGGCTGGGCACTGTGGTTTCTTCCAGAGAAGTGGAGGGCATTTGCTTTACCTTGCCACAACCACTTGTGAGAGTGTCTGCACCTCAGGAAAACTGTCTCCGTGGGAAGCCGGCTTTTTGCAAAGGGGTCTCAGGGCCGTGGGCCTCGGCTGTCCCTCCGGCTCCCCAAAGCACAGGGACGAGGTTAGGGGCTTAGACCATGCCTGGGCAATGTTGTTTCTTACACCTGGGTGTGTGGCATTTTGTTGAGCTGGCTACCCCCACGTGGGATAGGTGTTCCACAGCAAGCACCTATTGTTCGTCGGAAGCCTTTTTTGCCCCAGGGGTCTCCAGGCTGTGTTCCTTGGGGTTGAACTCCTGCTAGCAAAACCGCCGGGTTGAGGGAAGGGTTCAGACTGTGCCTGGGCCCTGTGGTCTCTTCCAGGTAAGTGTATGGCATTTCCTTCCCCTTGCCACAGGCACCTGGGAGCATGTCTGCACATGGAGAAAGACTTTCCCGTGGGAAGCCGGTTTTTGTCAAACGGGTCCCAGTGCTCTGCTCCTCTCTTTTCACTCCTGCTGCCAGAAGCCCAGGGAGGATGGGAGGGCTTAGAACATGGCTGGGCACTGTGGTTTCTTCCAGAGAAGTGGAGGCCATTTGCTTTACCTTGCCACAACCACTTGGGAGAGGGTCTGCAGCTCAGGAAAACTGTTTCCGTGGGAAGCCGGCTTTTTGCAAAGGGGTCTCAGGACCGTGGTCCTCGGGTGTCCCTCTGTATCCCCAAAGCACAGGGATGAGGTGAGGGGCTTAGACCATGCCTGGTCTATGTTGTTTCTTACACCTGGGTGTGTGGCATTGTTTACCTGGCTACCCCCACTTGGGATAGTTGTTCCAAAGCAAGCACCTATTCTTCGTCGGAAGCCGTTTTTTCCTCAGGGTTCTCCGGGCTGTGTTCTTTGGGGTTGAACTCCTGCTAGCAAAACCGCCGGGATGAGGGAAGGGTTCAGACTGTGCCTGGGCCCTGTGGTCTCTTCCAGGTCAGTGTATGGCATTTCCTTCCCCTTGCCACAGGCACCTGGGAGCACATCTGCACGTGGAGAAAGACTTTCCCGTGGGAAGCCGGTTTTTGTCAAACGGGTCCCAGTGCTCTGCTCCTCTCTTTTCACTCCTCTGCCAGAAGCCCAGGGACGATGGGAGGGCTCAGAACTTGGCTGGGCACTGTGGTTTCTTCCAGAGAAGTGGAGGGCATTTGCTTTACCTTGCCAAAACCACGTGTGACAGGGTCTGCACCTCAGGAAAACTGTCTCCGTGGGAAGCCGGCTTTTTGCAAAGGGGTCTCAGGGCCGTGGGCCTCGGCTGTCCCTCCGGCTCCCCAAAGCACAGGGACGAGGTGAGGGGCTTAGACCATGGCTGGGCAATGTTGTTTCTTACACCTGGTTGTGTGGCATTTTGTTGAGCTGGCTACCCCCACTTGGGATAGGTGTTCCACAGCAAGCACCTATTGTTCGTCGGAAGCCTTTTTTGCCTCAGGGGTCTCCAGGCTGTGTTCGTTGGGGTTGAACTCCTGCTAGCAAAACCGCCGGGTTGAGGGAAGGGTTCAGACTGTGCCTGGGCCCTGTGGTCTCTTCCAGGTCAGTGTATGGCATTTCCTTCCCCTTGCCACAGGCACCTGGGAGCATGTCTGCACATGGAGAAAGACTTTCCCGTGGGAAGCCGGTTTTTGTCAAACGGGTCCCAGTGCTCTGCTCCTCTCTTTTCAATCCTGCTGCCAGAAGACCAGGGACGATGGGAGGGCTTAGAACCTGGCTGGGCACGGTGGTTTCTTCCAGAGAAGTGGAGGGCATTTGCTTTACCTTGCCACAACCACTAGGGAGAGTGTCTGCACCTCAGGAAAACTGTCTCCGTGGGAAGCCGGCTTTTTGCAAAGGGGTCTCAGGTCCGTGGGCCTCGGCTGTCCCTCCGGCTCCCCAAAGCACAGGGACGAGGTGAGGGGCTTAGACCATGCCTGGGCAATGTTGTTTCTTACACCTGGGTGTGTGGCGTTGTTCACCTGTCTACCCCAACTTTGGATAGGTGTTCCACAGCAAGCACCTACTGTTCGTCGGAAGCCGTTTTTGCCCCAGGGGTCTCCGGGCTGTGTTCGTTGGGGTTGAACTCCTTCTAGCAAAACCGCCGGGTTGAGGGAAGGGTTCAGACTGTGCCTGGGCCCTGTGGTCTCTTCCAGGTCAGTGTATGGCATTTCCTTCCCCTTGCCACAGGCACCTGGGAGCATGTCTGCACGTGGAGAAAGACTTTCCCGTGGGAAGCCGGTTTTTGTCAAACGGGTCCCAGTGCTCTGCTCCTCTCTTTTCACTCCTGCTGCCAGAAGCCCAGGGAGGATGGGAGGGCTTAGAACATGGCTGGGCACTGTGGTTTCTTCCAGAGAAGTGGAGGGCATTGGTTTACCTTGCCACAACCACTTGGGAGAGGGTCTGCACCTCAGGAAAACTGTCTCCGTGGGAAGCCGGCTTTTTGCAAAGGGGTCTCAGGGCCGTGGGCCTCGGCTGTCCCTCCGGCTCCCCAAAGCACAGGGACGAGGTGAGGGGCTTAGACCATGCCTGGGCAATGTTGTTTCTTACACCTGGGTGTGTGGCATTGTTCACCTGGCTACCCCCACTTGGGATAGGTGTTCCACAGCAAGCACCTACTGTTCGTCGGAAGCCGTTTTTGCCTCAGGAGTCTCCTGGCTGTGTTCGTTGGGGTTGAACTCCTGCTAGCAAAACCGCCGGGTTGAGGGAAGGGTTCAGACTGTGCCTGGGACCTGTGGTCTCTTCCAGGTCAGTGTATGGCATTTCCTTCCCCTTGCCATAGGCACCTGGGAGCATGTCTGCACGTGGAGAAAGACTTTCCCGTGGGAAGCCGGTTTTTGTCCAACGGGTCCCAGTGCTCTGCTCCTCTCTTTTCACTCCTGCTGCCAGAAGCCCAGGGAGGATGGGAGGGCTTAGAACATGGCTGGGCACTGTGGTTTCTTCCAGAGAAGTGGAGGGCATTTGCTTTACCTTGCCACAACCACTTGTGAGAGGATCTGCACCTCAGGAAAACTGTCTCTGTGGGAAGCCGGCTTTTTGCAAAGGGGTCTCAGGGCCGTGGGCCTCGGCTGTCCCTCCGGCTCCCCAAAGCACAGGGACGAGGTGAGGGGCTTAGACCATGGCTGGGCAATGTTGTTTCTTACACCTGGGTGTGTGGCATTTTGTTGAGCTGCCTACCCCCACTTGGGATAGGTGTTCCACAGCAAGCACCTATTGTTCGTCGGAAGCCTTTTTTGCCCCAGGGGTCTCCAGGCTGTGTTCGTTGGGGTTGAACTCCTGCTAGCAAAACCGCCGGGTTGAGGGAAGGGTTCAGACTGTGCCTGGGCCCTGTGGTCTCTTCCAGGTCAGTGTATGGCATTTCCTTCCCCTTGCCCCAGGCACCTGGGAGCATGTCTGCACATGGAGAAAGACTTTCCCGTGGGAAGCCGGGTTTTGTCAAACGGGTCCCAGTGCTCTGCTCCTCTCTTTTCATTCCTGGTGCCAGAAACCCAGGGACGATGGGAGGGCTTAGAACATGGCTGGGCACTGTGGTTTCTTCCAGAGAAGTGGAGGGCATTTGCTTTACCTTGCCACAACCACTTGGGAGAGTGTCTGCACCTCAGGAAAACTGTCTCCGTCGGAAGCCGGCTTTTTGCAAAGGGGTCTCAGGGCCGTGGGCCTCGGCTGTCCCTCCGGCTCCCCAAAGTACAGGGACGAGGTGAGGGGCTTAGACCAAGCCTGTGCAATGTTGTTTCTTACACCTGGGTGTTTGGCATTGTTCACCTTGCTACCCCAACTTTGGATAGGTGTTCCACAGCAAGCACCTACTGCTCGTCGGAAGCCGTTTTGCCTCAGGGGTCTCTGGGCTGTGTTCGTTGGGGTTGAACTCCTTCTAGCAAAACCGCCGGGTTGAGGGAAGGGTTCAGACTGTGCCTGGGCCCTGTGGTCTCTTCCAGGTCAGTGTATGGCATTTCCTTCCCCTTGCCTCAGGCACCTGGGAGCATGTCTGCACGTGGAGAAAGACTTTCCCGTGGGAAGCTGGTTTTTGTCAAACGGGTCCCAGTGCTCTGCTCCTCTCTTTTCACTCCTGCTGCCAGAAGCCCAGGGAGGATGGGAGGGCTTAGAACATGGCTGGGCACTGTGGTTTCTTCCAGAGAAGTGGAGGGCATTGGCTTTACCTTGCCACAACCACTTGTGAGAGGGTCTGCAGCTCACGAAAACTGTTTCCGTGGGAAGCCGGCTTTTTGCAAAGGGGTCTCAGGGCCGTGGTCCTCGGGTGTCCCTCTGTCTCCCCAAAGCACAGGGATGAGGTGAGGGGCTTAGACCATGGCTGGTCAATGTTGTTTCTTACACCTGGGTGTGTGGCATTTTGTTGAGCTGGCTACCCCCACTTGGGATAGGTCTTCCACAGCAAGCACCTATTGTTCGTCGGAAGCCGTTTTCGCCCCAGGGGTCTCCGGGCTGTGTTCGTTGCGGTTGAACTACTGCTAGCAAAACCGCCGGGTTGAGGGAAGGGTTCAGACTGTGCCTGGGCCCTGTGGTCTCTTCCAGGTCAGTGTATGGCATTTCCTTCCCCTTGCCACAGGCACCTGGGAGCATGTCTGCACGTGGAGAAAGACTTTCCCGTGGGAAGCCGGTTTTTGTCCAACGGGTCCCAGTGCTCTGCTCCTCTCTTTTCACTCCTGCTGCCAGAAGCCCAGGGAGGATGGGAGGGCTTAGAACCTGGCTGGGCACTGTGGTTTCTTCCAGAGAAGTGGAGGGCATTTGCTTTACCTTGCCACAACCACTTGTGAGAGGATCTGCACCTCAGGAAAACTGTCTCTGTGGGAAGCCGGCTTTTTGCACAGGGGTCTCAGGGCCGTGGGCCTCGGCTGTCCCTCCGGCTCCCCAAAGCACAGGGACGAGGTGAGGGGCTTAGACCATGGCTGGGCAATGTTGTTTCTTACACCTGGGTGTGTGGCATTTTGTTGAGCTGCCTACCCCCACTTGGGATAGGTGTTCCACAGCAAGCACCTATTGTTCGTCGGAAGCCTTTTTTGCCCCAGGGGTCTCCAGGCTGTGTTCGTTGGGGTTGAACTCCTGCTAGCAAAACCGCCGGGTTGAGGGAAGGGTTCAGACTGTGCCTGGGCCCTGTGGTCTCTTCCAGGTCAGTGTATGGCATTTCCTTCCCCTTGCCCCAGGCACCTGGGAGCATGTCTGCACGTGGAGAAAGACTTTCCCGTGGGAAGCCGGTTTTTGTTCAACGGGTCCCAGTGCTCTGCTCCTCTCTTTTCACTCCTGCTGCCAGAAGCCCAGGGAGGATGGGAGGGCATAGAACATGGCTGGGCACTGTGGTTTCTTCCAGAGAAGTGGAGGGCATTTGCTTTACCTTGCCACAACCACTTGTGAGTGGATCTGCACCTCAGGAAAACTGTCTCCGTGGGAAGTCGGCTTTTTGCAAAGGGGTCTCAGGGCCGTGGGCCTCGGCTTTCCCTCCGGCTCCCCAAAGCACAGGGACGAGGTGAGGGGCTTAGACCATGGCTGGGCAATGTTGTTTCTTACACCTGGGTGTGTGGCATTTTGTTGAGCTGGCTACCCCCACTTGGGATAGGTTTTCCACAGCAAGCACCTATTGTTCGTCGGAAGCCTTTTTTGCCCCAGGGGTCTCCGGGCTGTGTTCGTTGGGGTTGAACTCCTGCTAGCAAAACCGCCGGGTTGAGGGAAGGGTTCAGACTGTGCCTGGGCCCTGTGGTCTCTTCCAGGTCAGTGTATGGCATTTCCTTCCCCTTGCCACAGGCACCTGGGAGCATGTCTGCACATGGAGAAAGACTTTCCCGTGGGAAGCCGGTTTTTGTCAAGCGGGTCCCAGTGCTCTGCTCCTCTCTTTTCAATCCTGCTGCCAGAAGATCAGGGACGATGGGAGGGCTTAGAACCTGGCTGGGCACTGTGGTTTCTTCCAGAGAAGTGGAGGGCATTTGCTTTACCTTGCCACAACCACTTGGGAGAGTGTCTGCACCTCAGGAAAACTGTCTCCGTGGGAAGCCGGCTTTTTGCAAAGGGGTCTCAGGTCCGTGGGCCTCGGCTGTCCCTCCGGCTCCCCAAAGCACAGGGACGAGGTGAGGGGCTTAGACCATGGCTGGGCAATGTTGTTTCTTACACCTGGGTGTGTGGCATTGTTCACCTTGCTACCCCAACTTTGGATAGGAGTTCCACAGCAAGCACCTACTGTTCGTCGGAAGCCGTTTTGCCTCACGGGTATCCGGCTTTGTTTGTTGGGGTTGAACTCCTTCTAGCAAAACCGCCGGGTTGAGGGAAGGCTTCAGACTGTGCCTGGGCCCTGTGGTCTCTTCCAGGTCAATGTATGGCATTTCCTTCCCCTTGCCACAGGCACCTGGGAGCATGTCTGCACGTGGAGAAAGACTTTCCCGTGGGAAGCCGGTTTTTGTCAAACGGGTCCCAGGGCTCTGCTCCTCTCTTTTCACTCCTGCTGCCAGAAGCCCAGGGAGGATGGGAGGGCTTAGAACATGGCTGGGCACTGTGGTTTCTTCCAGAGAAGTGGAGGGCATTTGCTTTACCTTGCCACAACCACTTGGGATAGGGTGTGCACCTCAGGAAAACTGTCTCCGTGGGAAGCCGGCTTTTTGCAAAGGGGTCTCAGGGCCGTGTGCCTCGGCTGTCCCTCCGGCTCCCCAAAGCACAGGGACGAGGTGAGGGGCTTAGACCATGCCTGGGCAATGTTGTTTCTTACACCTGGGTGTGTGGCATTTTGTTGAGCTGGCTACCCCCACTTGGGATAGGTGTTCCACAGCAAGCACCTATTGTTCGTCGGAAGCCGTTTTTGCCCCAGGGGTCTCCGGGCTGTGTTCGTTGGGGTTGAACTACTGCTAGCAAACCCGCCGGGTTGAGGGAAGGGTTCAGACTGTGCCTGGGCCCTGTGGTCTCTTCCAGGTCAGTGTATGGCATTTCCTTCCCCTTGCCACAGGCACCTGGGAGCATGTCTGCACGTGGAGAAAGACTTTCCCGTGGGAAGCCGGGTTTTGTCAAACGGGTCCCAGTGCTCTGCTCCTCTCTTTTCACTCCTGCTGCCAGAAGCCCAGGGACGATGGGAGGGCTTAGAACATGGCTGGGCACTGTGGTTTCTTCCAGAGAAGTGGAGGGCATTTGCTTTACCTTGCCACAACCACTTGGGATAGGGTGTGCACCTCAGGAAAACTGTCTCCGTGGGAAGCCGGCTTTTTGCAAAGGGGTCTCAGGGCCGTGGGCCTCGGCTGTCCCTCCGGCTCCCCAAAGCACAGGGACGAGGTGAGGGGCTTAGACCATGCCTGGGCCATGTTGTTTCTTACACCTGGGTGTGTGGCATTTTGTTGAGCTGGCTACTCCCACTTGGGATAGGTGTTCCACAGCAAGCACCTATTGTTCGTCGGAAGCCGTTTTTGACCCAGGGGTCTCCGGGCTGTGTTCGTTGGGGTTGAACTCCTGCTAGCAAAACCACAGGGTTGAGGGAAGGGTTCAGACTGTGCCTGGGCCCTGTGGTCTCTTCCTGGTCAGTGTATGGCATTTCCTTCCCCTTGCCCCAGGCACCTGGGAGCATGTCTGCACGTGGAGAAAGACTTTCCCGTGGGAAGCCGGGTTTTGTCAAACGGGTCCCCGTGCTCTGCTCCTCTCTTTTCACTCCTGCTGCCAGAAGCCCAGGGAGGATGGGAGGGCTTAGAACATGGCTGGGCACTGTGGTTTCTTCCAGAGAAGTGGAGGGCATTTGCTTTACCTTGCCACAACCACTTGGGATAGGGTGTGCACCTCAGGAAAACTGTCTCCGTGGGAAGCCGGCTTTTTGCAAAGGGGTCTCAGGGCCGTGTGCCTCGGCTGTCCCTCCGGCTCCCCAAAGCACAGGGACGAGGTGAGGGGCTTAGACCATGCCTGGGCAATGTTGTTTCTTACACCTGGGTGTGTGGCATTTTCTTGAGCTGGCTACCCCCACTTGGGATAGGTGTTCCACAGCAAGCACCTATTGTTCGTCGGAAGCCGTTTTTGACCCAGGGGTCTCCGGGCTGTGTTCGCTGGGGTTGAACTCCTGCTAGCAAAACCGCCGGGTTGAAGGAAGGGTTCAGACTGTGCCTGGGCCCTGTGGTCTCTTCCAGGTCAGTGTATGGCATTTCCTTCCCCTTGCCACAGGCACCTGGGAGCATGTCTGCACGTGGAGAAAGACTTTCCCGTGGGAAGCCGGGTTTTGTCAAACGGGTCCCCGTGCTCTGCTCCTCTCTTTTCACTTCTGCTGCCAGAAGCCCAGGGACGATGGGAGGGCTTAGAACATGGCTGGGCACTGTGGTTTCTTCCAGAGAAGTGGAGGGCATTTGCTTTACTTTGCCACAACCACTTGGGATAGGGTCTGCACCTCAGGAAAACTGTCTCCGTGGGAAGCCGGCTTTTTCAAAGGGGTCTCAGGGCCGTGTGCCTCGGCTGTCCCTCCGGCTCCCCAAAGCACAGGGACGAGGTGAGGGGCTTAGACCATGCCTGGGCAATGTTGTTTCTTACACCTGGGTGTGTGGCATTTTGTTGAGCTGGCTACCCCCACTTGGGATAGGTGTTCCACAGTAAGCACCTATTGTTCGTCGGAAGCCGTTTTTGCCCCAGGGGTCTCCGGGCTGTGTTCGTTGGGGTTGAACTCCTGCTAGCAAAACCGCCGGGTTGAGGGAAGGGTTCAGACTGTGCCTGGGCCCTGTGGTCTCTTCCAGGTCAGTGTATGGCATTTCCTTCCCCTTGCCCCAGGCACCTGGGAGCATGTCTGCACGTGGAGAAAGACTTTCCCGTGGGAAGCCGGGTTTTGTCAAACGGGTCCCCGTGCTCTGCTCCTCTCTTTTCACTCCTGCTGCCAGAAGTCCAGGGAGGATGGGAGGGCTTAGAACATGGCTGGGCACTGTGGTTTCTTCCAGAGAAGTGGAGGGCATTTGCTTTACCTTGCCACAACCACTTGGGATAGGGTGTGCACCTCAGGAAAACTGTCTC
This sequence comes from Ursus arctos, assembly GCF_023065955.2. Taxonomy (NCBI): domain Eukaryota; kingdom Metazoa; phylum Chordata; class Mammalia; order Carnivora; family Ursidae; genus Ursus; species Ursus arctos. The sequence continues at coordinate 80,019,175 of NW_026622764.1, read as the reverse complement.
CGTGGGAAGCCGGCTTTTTGCAAAGGGGTCTCAGGGCCGTGTGCCTCGGCTGTCCCTCCGGCTCCCCAAAGCACAGGGACGAGGTGAGGGGCTTAGACCAAGCCTGGGCAATGTTGTTTCTTACACCTGGGTGTGTGGCATTTTGTTGAGCTGGCTACCCCCACTTGGGATAGGTGTTCCACAGCAAGCACCTATTGTTCGTCGGAAGCCGTTTTTGCCCCAGGGGTCTCCGGGCTGTGTTCGTTGGGGTTGAACTCCTGCTAGCAAAACCGCCGGGTTGAGGGAAGGGTTCAGACTGTGCCTGGGCCCTGTGGTCTCTTCTAGGTCAGTGTATGGCATTTCCTTCCCCTTGCCACAGGCACCTGGGAGCATGTCTGCACGTGGAGAAAGACTTTCCCGTGGGAAGCCGGGTTTTGTCAAACGGGTCCCAGTGCTCTGCTCCTCTCTTTTCACTCCTGCTGCCAGAAGCCCAGGGAGGATGGGAGGGCTTAGAACATGGCTGGGCACTGTGGTTTCTTCCAGAGAAGTGGAGGGCATTTGCTTTACCTTGCCACAACCACTTGGGATAGGGTGTGCACCTCAGGAAAACTGTCTCCGTGGGAAGCCGGCTTTTTGCAAAGGGGTCTCAGGGCCGTGTGCCTCGGCTGTCCCTCCGGCTCCCCAAAGCACAGCGACGAGGTGAGGGGCTTAGACCATGCCTGGGTAATGTTGTTTCTTACACCTGGGTGTGTGGCATTTTCTTGAGCTGGCTACCCCCACTTGGGATAGGTGTTCCACAGCAAGCACCTATTGTTCGTCGGAAGCCGTTTTTGCCCCAGGGGTCTCCGGGCTGTGTTCGTTGCGGTTGAACTCCTGCTAGCAAAACCGCCGGGTTGAGGGAAGGGTTCAGACTGTGCCTGGGCCCTGTGGTCTCTTCCAGGTCAGTGTATGGCATTTCCTTCCCCTTGCCACAGGCACCTGGGAGCATGTCTGCACGTGGAGAAAGACTTTCCCGTGGGAAGCCGGTTTTTGTCAAACGGGTCCCAGTGCTCTGCTCCTCTCTTTTCACTCCTGCTGCCAGAAGCCCAGGGAGGATGGAAGGGCTTAGAACATGGCTGGGCACTGTGGTTTCTTCCAGAGAAGTGGAGGGCATTTGCTTTACCTTGCCACAACCACTTGGGATAGGGTCTGCATCTCAGGAAAACTGTCTCCGTGGGAAGCCGGCTTTTTGCAAAGGGGTCTCAGGGCCGTGTGCCTCGGCTGTCCCTCCGGCTCCCCAAAGCTCAGGGACGAGGTGAGGGGCTTAGACCATGCCTGGGCAATGTTGTTTCTTACACCTGGGTGTGTGGCATTTTGTTGAGCTGGCTACCCCCACTTGGGATAGGTGTTCCACCGCAAGCACCTATTGTTCGTCGGAAGCCGTTTTTGCCCCAGGGGTCTCCGGGCTGTGTTCGTTGGGGTTGAACTCCTGCTAGCAAAACCGCCGGGTTGAGGGAAGGGTTCAGACTGTGCCTGGGCCCTGTGGTCTCTTCCAGGTCAGTGTATGGCATTTCCTTCCCCTTGCCCCAGGCACCTGGGAGCATGTCTGCACGTGGAGAAAGACTTTCCCGTGGGAAGCCGGTTTTTGTCCAACGGGTCCCAGTGCTCTGCTCCTCTCTTTTCACTCCTGCTGCCAGAAGCCCAGGGAGGATGGGAGGGCTTAGAACATGGCTGGGCACTGTGGTTTCTTCCAGAGAAGTGGAGGGCATTTGCTTTACCTTGCCACAACCACTTGGGATAGGGTGTGCACCTCAGGAAAACTGTCTCCGTGGGAAGCCGGCTTTTTGCAAAGGGGTCTCAGGGCCGTGTGCCTCGGCTGTCCCTCCGGCTCCCCAAAGCACAGGGACGAGGTGAGGGGCTTAGACCATGCCTGGGCAATGTTGTTTCTTACACCTGGGTGTGTGGCATTTTGTTGAGCTGGCTACCCCCACTTGGGATAGGTGTTCCACAGCAAGCACCTATTGTTCGTCGGAAGCCGTTTTTGCCCCAGGGGTCTCCGGGCTGTGTTCGTTGGGGTTGAACTCCTGCTAGCAAACCCGCCGGGTTGAGGGAAGGGTTCAGACTGTGCCTGGGCCCTGTGGTCTCTTCCAGGTCAGTGTATGGCATTTCCTTCCCCTTGCCACAGGCACCTGGGAGCATGTCTGCACGTGGAGAAAGACTTTCCCGTGGGAAGCCGGTTTTTGTCAAACGGGTCCCAGTGCTCTGCTCCTCTCTTTTCACTCCTTCTGCCAGAAGCCCAGGGAGGATGGGAGGGCTTAGAACATGGCTGGGCACTGTGGTTTCTTCCAGAGAAGTGGAGGGCATTTGCTTTACCTTGCCACAACCACTTGGGATAGGGTCTGCACCTCAGGAAAACTGTCTCCGTGGGAAGCCGGCTGTTTGCAAAGGGGTCTCAGGGCCGTGTGCCTCGGCTGTCCCTCCGGCTCCCCAAAGCACAGGGACGAGGTGAGGGGCTTAGACCATGCCTGGGCAATGTTGTTTCTTACACCTGGGTGTGTGGCATTTTGTTGAGCTGGCTACCCCCACTTGGGATAGGTGTTCCACCGCAAGCACCTATTGTTCGTCGAAAGCCGTTTTTGCCCCAGGGGTCTCCGGGCTGTGTTCGTTGGGGTTGAACTCCTGCTAGCAAAACCGCCGGGTTGAGGGAAGGGTTCAGACTGTGCCTGGGCCCTGTGGTCTCTTCCAGGTCAGTGTATGCCATTTCCTTCCCCTTGCCCCAGGCACCTGGGAGCATGTCTGCACGTGGAGAAAGACTTTCCCGTGGGAAGCCGGTTTTTGTCCAACGGGTCCCAGTGCTCTGCTCCTCTCTTTTCACTCTTGCTGCCAGAAGCCCAGGGAGGATGGGAGGGCTTAGAACATGGCTGGGCACTGTGGTTTCTTCCAGAGAAGTGGAGGGCATTTGCTTTACCTTGCCACAACCACTTGGGATAGGGTGTGCACCTCAGGAAAACTGTCTCCGTGGGAAGCCGGTTTTTTGCAAAGTGGTCTCAGGGCCGTGTGCCTCGGCTGTCCCTCCGGCTCCCCAAAGCACAGGGACGAGGTGAGGGGCTTAGACCATGCCTGGGCAATGTTGTTTCTTAAACCTGGGTGTGTGGCATTTTGTTGAGCTGGCTACCCCCACTTGGGATAGGTGTTCCACAGCAAGCACCTATTGTTCGTCGGAAGCCGTTTTTGATCCAGGGGTCTCCGGGCTGTGTTCGTTGGGGTTGAACTCCTGCTAGCAAAACCGCCGGGTTGAGGGAAGGGTTCAGACTGTGCCTGGGCCCTGTGGTCTCTTCCAGGTCAGTGTATGGCATTTCCTTCCCCTTGCCACAGGCACCTGGGAGCATGTCTGCACGTGGAGAAAGACTTTCCCGTGGGAAGCCGGGTTTTGTCAAACGGGTCCCAGTGCTCTGCTCCTCTCTTTTCACTCCTGCTGTCAGAAGCCCAGGGAGGATGGGAGGGCTTAGAACATGGCTGGGCACTGTGGTTTCTTCCAGAGAAGTGGAGGGCATTTGCTTTACTTTGCCACAACCACTTGGGATAGGGTGTGCACCTCAGGAAAACTGTCTCCGTGGGAAGCCGGCTTTTTCAAAGGGGTCTCAGGGCCGTGTGCCTCGGCTGTCCCTCCGGCTCCCCAAAGCACAGGGACGAGGTGAGGGGCTTAGACCATGCCTGGGCAATGTTGTTTCTTACACCTGGGTGTGTGGCATTTTGTTGAGCTGGCTACCCCCACTTGGGATAGGTGTTCCACAGCAAGCACCTATTGTTCGTCGGAAGCTGTTTTTGCCCCAGGGGTCTCCGGGCTCTGTTCGTTGGGGTTGAACTCCTGCTAGCAAAACCGCCGGGTTGAGGGAAGGGTTCACACTGTGCCTGGGCCCTGTGGTCTCTTCCAGGTCAGTGTATGGCATTTCCTTCCCCTTGCCACAGGCACCTGGGAGCATGTCTGCACGTGGAGAAAGACTTTCCCGTGGGAAGCCGGGTTTTGTCAAACGGGTCCCAGTGCTCTGCTCCTCTCTTTTCACTCCTGCTGCCAGAAGCCCAGGGACGATGGGAGGGCTTAGAACATGGCTGGGCACTGTGGTTTCTTCCAGAGAAGTGGAGGGCATTTGCTTTACCTTGCCACAACCACTTGGGATAGGGTGTGCACCTCAGGAAAACTGTCTCCGTGGGAAGCCGGCTTTTTCAAAGGGGTCTCAGGGCCGTGTGCCTCGGCTGTCCCTCCGGCTCCCCAAAGCACAGGGACGAGGTGAGGGGTTAGACCATGCCTGGGCAATGTTGTTTCTTACACCTGGGTGTGTGGCATTTTGTTGAGCTGGCTACCCCCACATGGGATAGGTGTTCCACAGCAAGCACCTATTGTTCGTCGGAAGCCGTTTTTGCCCCAGGGGTCTCCGGGCTGTGTTCGTTGGGGTTGAACTCCTGCTAGCAAACCCGCCGGGTTGAGGGAAGGGTTCAGACTGTGCCTGGGCCCTGTGGTCTCTTCCAGGTCAGTGTATGGCATTTCCTTCCCCTTGCCACAGGCACCTGGGAGCATGTCTGCACGTGGAGAAAGACTTTCCCGTGGGAAGCCGGGTTTTGTCAAACGGGTCCCAGTGCTCTGCTCCTCTCTTTTCACTCCTGCTGTCAGAAGCCCAGGGAGGATGGGAGGGCTTAGAACATGGCTGGGCACTGTGGTTTCTTCCAGAGAAGTGGAGGGCATTTGCTTTACTTTGCCACAACCACTTGGGATAGGGTGTGCACCTCAGGAAAACTGTCTCCGTGGGAAGCCGGCTTTTTCAAAGGGGTCTCAGGGCCGTGTGCCTCGGCTGTCCCTCCGGCTCCCCAAAGCACAGGGACGAGGTGAGGGGCTTAGACCATGCCTGGGCAATGTTGTTTCTTACACCTGGGTGTGTGGCATTTTGTTGAGCTGGCTACCCCCACTTGGGATAGGTGTTCCACAGCAAGCACCTATTGTTCGTCGGAAGCCGTTTTTGACCCAGGGGTCTCCGGGCTGTGTTCGTTGGGGTTGAACTCCTGCTAGCAAAACCGCCGGGTTGAGGGAAGGGTTCAGACTGTGCCTGGGCCCTGTGGTCTCTTCCAGGTCAGTGTATGGCATTTCCTTCCCCTTGCCCCAGGCACCTGGGAGCATGTCTGCACGTGGAGAAAGACTTTCCCGTGGGAAGCCGGTTTTTGTCCAACGGGTCCCAGTGCTCTGCTCCTCTCTTTTCACTCTTGCTGCCAGAAGCCCAGGGAGGATGGGAGGGCTTAGAACATGGCTGGGCACTGTGGTTTCTTCCAGAGAAGTGGAGGGCATTTGCTTTACCTTGCCACAACCACTTGGGATAGGGTGTGCACCTCAGGAAAACTGTCTCCGTGGGAAGCCGGCTTTTTGCAAAGTGGTCTCAGGGCCGAGTGCCTCGGCTGTCCCTCCGGCTCCCCAAAGCACAGGGACGAGGTGAGGGGCTTAGACCATGCCTGGGCAATGTTGTTTCTTACACCTGGGTGTGTGGCATTTTGTTGAGCTGGCTACCCCCACTTGGGATAGGTGTTCCACAGCAAGCACCTATTGTTCGTCAGAAGCCGTTTTTGCCCCAGGGGTCTCCGGGCTGTGTTCGTTGGGGTTGAACTCCTGCTAGCAAAACCGCCGGGTTGAGGGAAGGGTTCAGACTGTGCCTGGGCCCTGTGGTCTCTTCCAGGTCAGTGTATGGCATTTCCTTCCCCTTGCCACAGGCACCTGGGAGCATGTCTGCACGTGGAGAAAGACTTTCCCGTGGGAAGCCGGGTTTTGTCAAACGGGTCCCAGTGCTCTGCTCCTCTCTTTTCACTCCTGCTGTCAGAAGCCCAGGGAGGATGGGAGGGCTTAGAACATGGCTGGGCACTGTGGTTTCTTCCAGAGAAGTGGAGGGCATTTGCTTTACTTTGCCACAACCACTTGGGATAGGGTGTGCACCTCAAGAAAACTGTCTCCGTGGGAAGCCGGCTTTTTCAAAGGGGTCTCAGGGCCGTGTGCCTCGGCTGTCCCTCCGGCTCCCCAAAGCACAGGGACGAGGTGAGGGGCTTAGACCATGCCTGGGCAATGTTGTTTCTTACACCTGGGTGTGTGGCATTTTGTTGAGCTGGCTACCCCCACTTGGGATAGGTGTTCCACAGCAAGCACCTATTGTTCGTCGGAAGCTGTTTTTGCCCCAGGGGTCTCCGGGCTCTGTTCGTTGGGGTTGAACTCCTGCTAGCAAAACCGCCGGGTTGAGGGAAGGGTTCACACTGTGCCTGGGCCCTGTGGTCTCTTCCAGGTCAGTGTATGGCATTTCCTTCCCCTTGCCACAGGCACCTGGGAGCATGTCTGCACGTGGAGAAAGACTTTCCCGTGGGAAGCCGGGTTTTGTCAAACGGGTCCCAGTGCTCTGCTCCTCTCTTTTCACTCCTGCTGCCAGAAGCCCAGGGACGATGGGAGGGCTTAGAACATGGCTGGGCACTGTGGTTTCTTCCAGAGAAGTGGAGGGCATTTGCTTTACCTTGCCACAACCACTTGCGATAGGGTGTGCACCTCAGGAAAACTGTCTCCGTGGGAAGCCGGCTTTTTCAAAGGGTTCTCAGGGCCGTGTGCCTCGGCTGTCCCTCTGGCTCCCCAAAGCACAGGGACGAGATGAGGGGTTAGACCATGCCTGGGCAATGTTGTTTCTTACACCTGAGTGTGTGGCATTTTGTTGAGCTGGCTACCCCCACATGGGATAGGTGTTCCACAGCAAGCACCTATTGTTCGTCGGAAGCCGTTTTTGCCCCAGGGGTCTCCGGGCTGTGTTCGTTGGGGTTGAACTCCTGCTAGCAAACCCGCCGGGTTGAGGGAAGGGTTCAGACTGTGCCTGGGCCCTGTGGTCTCTTCCAGGTCAGTGTATGGCATTTCCTTCCCCTTGCCACAGGCACCTGGGAGCATGTCTGCACGTGGAGAAAGACTTTCCCGTGGGAAGCCGGGTTTTGTCAAACGGGTCCCAGTGCTCTGCTCCTCTCTTTTCACTCCTGCTGTCAGAAGCCCAGGGAGGATGGGAGGGCTTAGAACATGGCTGGGCACTGTGGTTTCTTCCAGAGAAGTGGAGGGCATTTGCTTTACTTTGCCACAACCACTTGGGATAGGGTGTGCACCTCAGGAAAACTGTCTCCGTGGGAAGCCGGCTTTTTCAAAGGGGTCTCAGGGCCGTGTGCCTCGGCTGTCCCTCCGGCTCCCCAAAGCACAGGGACGAGGTGAGGGGCTTAGACCATGCCTGGGCAATGTTGTTTCTTACACCTGGGTGTGTGGCATTTTGTTGAGCTGGCTACCCCCACTTGGGATAGGTGTTCCACAGCAAGCACCTATTGTTCGTCGGAAGCCGTTTTTGCCCCAGGGGTCTCCGGGCTGTGTTCGTTGGGGTTGAACTCCTGCTAGCAAAACCGCCGGGTTGAGGGAAGGGTTCAGACTGTGCCTGGGCCCTGTGGTCTCTTCCAGGTCAGTGTATGGCATTTCCTTCCCCTTGCCCCAGGCACCTGGGAGCATGTCTGCACGTGGAGAAAGACTTTCCCGTGGGAAGCCGGTTTTTGTCCAACGGGTCCCAGTGCTCTGCTCCTCTCTTTTCACTCCTGCTGCCAGAAGCCCAGGGAGGATGGGAGGGCTTAGAACATGGCTGGGCACTGTGGTTTCTTCCAGAGAAGTGGAGGGCATTTGCTTTACCTTGCCACAACCACTTGGGATAGGGTGTGCACCTCAGGAAAACTGTCTCCGTGGGAAGCCGGCTTTTTGCAAAGGGGTCTCAGGGCCGTGTGTCTCGGCTGTCCCTCCGGCTCCCCAAAGCACAGGGACGAGGTGAGGGGCTTAGACCATGCCTGGGCAATGTTGTTTCTTACACCTGGGTGTGTGGCATTTTGTTGAGCTGGCTACCCCCACTTGGGATAGGTGTTCCACAGCAAGAACCTATTGTTCATCGGAAGCCGTTTTTGCCCCAGGGGTCTCCGGGCTGTGTTCGTTGGGGTTGAACTCCTGCTAGCAAAACCGCCGGGTTGAGGGAAGGGTTCAGACTGTGCCTGGGCCCTGTGGTCTCTTCCAGGTCAGTGTATGGCATTTCCTTCCCCTTGCCACAGGCACCTGGGAGCATGTCCGCACGTGGAGAAAGACTTTCCCGTGGGAAGCCGGGTTTTGTCAAACGGGTCCCAGTGCTCTGCTCCTCTCTTTTCACTCCTGCTGCCAGAAGCCCAGGGAGGATGGGAGGGCTTAGAACATGGCTGGGCACTGTGGTTTCTTCCAGAGAAGTGGAGGGCATTTGCTTTACCTTGCCACAACCACTTGGGATAGGGTGTGCACCTCAGGAAAACTGTCTCCGTGGGAAGCCGGCTTTTTGCAAAGGGGTCTCAGGGCCGTGTGCCTCGGCTGTCCCTCCGGCTCCCCAAAGCACAGGGACGAGGTGAGGGGCTTAGACCATGCCTGGGCAATGTTGTTTCTTACACCTGGGTGTGTGGCATTTTGTTGAGCTGGCTACCCCCACTTGGGATAGGTGTTCCACCGCAAGCACCTATTGTTCGTCGGAAGCCGTTTTTGCCCCAGGGGTCTCCGGGCTGTGTTCGTTGGGGTTGAACTCCTGCTAGCAAAACCGCCGGGTTGAGGGAAGGGTTCAGACTGTGCCTGGGCCCTGTGGTCTCTTCCAGGTCAGTGTATGGCATTTCCTTCCCCTTGCCCCAGGCACCTGGGAGCATGTCTGCACGTGGAGAAAGACTTTCCCGTGGGAAGCCGGTTTTTGTCCAACGGGTCCCAGTGCTCTGCTCCTCTCTTTTCACTCTTGCTGCCAGAAGCCCAGGGAGGATGGGAGGGCTTAGAACATGGCTGGGCACTGTGGTTTCTTCCAGAGAAGTGGAGGGCATTTGCTTTACCTTGCCACAACCACTTGGGATAGGGTGTGCACCTCAGGAAAACTGTCTCCGTGGGAAGCCGGCTTTTTGCAAAGTGGTCTCAGGGCCGTGTGCCTCGGCTGTCCCTCCGGCTCCCCAAAGCACAGGGACGAGGTGAGGGGCTTAGACCATGCCTGGGCAATGTTGTTTCTTACACCTGGGTGTGTGGCATTTTGTTGAGCTGGCTACCCCCACTTGGGATAGGTGTTCCACAGCAAGCACCTATTGTTCGTCAGAAGCCGTTTTTGCCCCAGGGGTCTCCGGGCTGTTTTCGTTGGGGTTGAACTCCTGCTAGCAAAACCGCCGGGTTGAGGGAAGGGTTCAGACTGTGCCTGGGACCTGTGGTCTCTTCCAGGTCAGTGTATGGCATTTCCTTCCCCTTGCCACAGGCACCTGGGAGCATGTCTGCACGTGGAGAAAGACTTTCCCGTGGGAAGCCGGGTTTTGTCAAATGGGTCCCAGTGCTCTGTTCCTCTCTTTTCACTCCTGCTGTCAGAAGCCCAGGGAGGATGCGAGGGCTTAGAACATGGCTGGGCACTGTGGTTTCTTCCAGAGAAGTGGAGGGCATTTGCTTTACTTTGCCACAACCACTTGGGATAGGGTGTGCACCTCAGGAAAACTGTCTCCGTGGGAAGCCGGCTTTTTCAAAGGGGTCTCAGGGCCGTGTGCCTCGGCTGTCCCTCCAGCTCCCCAAAGCACAGGGACGAGGTGAGGGGCTTAGACCATGCCTGGGCAATGTTGTTTCTTACAACTGGGTGTGTGGCATTTTGTTGAGCTGGCTACCCCCACTTGGGATAGGTGTTCCACAGCAAGCACCTATTGTTCGTCGGAAGCCGTTTTTGCCCCAGGGGTCTCCGGGCTCTGTTCGTTGGGGTTGAACTCCTGCTAGCAAAACCGCCGGGTTGAGGGAAGGGTTCACACTGTGCCTGGGCCCTGTGGTCTCTTCCAGGTCAGTGTATGGCATTTCCTTCCCCTTGCCATAGGCACCTGGGAGCATGTCTGCACGTGGAGAAAGACTTTCCCGTGGGAAGCCGGGTTTTGTCAAACGGGTCCCAGTGCTCTGCTCCTCTCTTTTCACTCCTGCTGCCAGAAGCCCAGGGACGATGGGAGGGCTTAGAACATGGCTGGGCACTGTGGTTTCTTCCAGAGAAGTGGAGGGCATTTGCTTTACCTTGCCACAACCACTTGGGATAGGGTGTGCACCTCAGGAAAACTGTTTCCGTGGGAAGCCGGCTTTTTCAAAGGGGTCTCAGGGCCGTGTGCCTCGGCTGTCCCTCCGGCTCCCCAAAGCACAGGGACGAGGTGAGGGGCTTAGACCATGCCTGGGCAATGTTGTTTCTTACACCTGGGTGTGTGGCATTTTGTTGAGCTGGCTACCCCCACTTGGGATAGGTGTTCCACAGCAAGCACCTATTGTTCGTCGGAAGCCGTTTTTGCCCCAGGGGTCTCCGGGCTGTGTTCGTTGGGGTTGAACTCCTGCTAGCAAAACCGCCGGGTTGAGGGAAGGGTTCAGACTGTGCCTGGGCCCTGTGGTCTCTTCCAGGTCAGTGTATGGCATTTCCTTCCCCTTGCCCCAGGCACCTGGGAGCATGTCTGCACGTGGAGAAAGACTTTCCCGTGGGAAGCCGAGTTTTGTCAAACGGGTCCCTGTGCTCTGCTCCTCTCTTTTCACTCCTGCTGCCAGAAGCCCAGGGAGGATGGGAGGGCTTAGAACATGGCTGGGCACTGTGGTTTCTTCCAGAGAAGTGGAGGGCATTTGCTTTACTTTGCCACAACCACTTGGGATAGGGTGTGCACCTCAGGAAAACTGTCTCCGTGGGAAGCCGGCTTTTTCAAAGGGGTCTCAGGGCCGTGTGCCTCGGCTGTCCCTCCGGCTCCCCAAAGCACAGGGACGAGGTGAGGGGCTTAGACCATGCCTGGGCAATGTTGTTTCTTACACCTGGGTGTGTGGCATTTTGTTGAGCTGGCTACCCCCACTTGGGATAGGTGTTCCACAGCAAGCACCTATTGTTCGTCGGAAGCCGTTTTTGCCCCAGGGGTCTCCGGGCTGTGTTCGTTGGGGTTGAACTCCTGCTAGCAAAACCGCCGGGTTGAGGGAAGGGTTCAGACTGTGCCTGGGCCCTGAGGTCTCTTCCAGGTCAGTGTATGGCATTTCCTTCCCCTTGCCCCAGGCACCTGGGAGCATGTCTGCACGTGGAGAAAGACTTTCCCGTGGGAAGCCGAGTTTTGTCAAACGGGTCCCCGTGCTCTGCTCCTCTCTTTTCACTCCTGCTGCCAGAAGCCCAGGGAGGATGGGAGGGCTTAGAACATGGCTGGGCACTGTGGTTTCTTCCAGAGAAGTGGAGGGCATTTGCTTTACTTTGCCACAACCACTTGGGATAGGGTGTGCACCTCAGGAAAACTGTCTCCGTGGGAAGCCGGGTTTTTCAAAGGGGTCTCAGGGCCGTGTGCCTCGGCTGTCCCTCCGGCTCCCCAAAGCACAGGGACGAGGTGAGGGGCTTAGACCATGCCTGGGCAATGTTGTTTCTTACACCTGGGTGTGTGGCATTTTGTTGAGCTGGCTACCCCCACTTGGGATAGGTGTTCCACAGCAAGCACCTATTGTTCGTCGGAAGCCGTTTTTGCCCCAGGGGTCTCCGGGCTGTGTTCGTTGGGGTTGAACTCCTGCTAGCAAACCCGCCGGGTTGAGGGAAGGGTTCAGACTGTGCCTGGGCCCTGTGGTCTCTTCCAGGTCAGTGTATGGCATTTCCTTCCCCTTGCCCCAGGCACCTGGGAGCATGTCTGCACGTGGAGAAAGACTTTCCCGTGGGAAGCCGGGTTTTGTCAAACGGGTCCCCGTGCTCTGCTCCTCTCTTTTCACTCCTGCTGCCAGAAGCCCAGGGAGGATGGGAGGGCTTAGAACATGGCTGGGCACTGTGGTTTCTTCCAGAGAAGTGGAGGGCATTTGCTTTACCTTGCCACAACCACTTGGGATAGGGTGTGCACCTCAGGAAAACTGTCTCCGTGGGAAGCCGGCTTTTTGCAAAGGGGTCTCAGGGCCGTGTGCCTCGGCTGTCCCTCCGGCTCCCCAAAGCACAGGGACGAGGTGAGGGGCTTAGACCATGCCTGGGCAATGTTGTTTCTTACACCTGGGTGTGTGGCATTTTGTTGAGCTGGCTACCCCCACTTGGGATAGGTGTTCCACAGCAAGCACCTATTGTTCGTCGGAAGCCGTTTTTGACCCAGGGGTCTCCGGGCTGTGTTCGTTGGGGTTGAACTCCTGCTAGCAAAACCGCCGGGTTGAGGGAAGGGTTCAGACTGTGCCTGGGCCCTGTGGTCTCTTCCAGGTCAGTGTATGGCATTTCCTTCCCCTTGCCCCAGGCACCTGGGAGCATGTCTGCACGTGGAGAAAGACTTTCCCGTCGGAAGCCGGGTTTTGTCAAACGGGGCCCAGTGCTCTGCTCCTCTCTTTTCACTCCTGCTGCCAGAAGCCCAGGGACGATGGGAGGGCTTAGAACATGGCTGGGCACTGTGGTTTCTTCCAGAGAAGTGGAGGGCATTTGCTTTACCTTGCCACAACCACTTGGGATAGGGTGTGCACCTCAGGAAAACTGTCTCCGTGGGAAGCCGGCTTTTTGCAAAGGGGTCTCAGGGCCGTGTGCCTCGGCTGTCCCTCCGGCTCCCCAAAGCACAGGGACGAGGTGAGGGGCTTAGACCATGCCTGGGCAATGTTGTTTCTTACACCTGGGTGTGTGGCATTTTGTTGAGCTGGCTACCCCCACTTGGGATAGGTGTTCCACAGCAAGCACCTATTGTTCGTCGGAAGCCGTTTTTGCCCCAGGGGTCTCCGGGCTGTGTTCGTTGGGGTTGAACTCCTGCTAGCAAAATCGCCGGGTTGAGGGAAGGGTTCAGACTGTGCCTGGGCCCTGTGGTCTCTTCCAGGTCAGTGTATGGCATTTCCTTCCCCTTGCCACAGGCACCTGGGAGCATGTCTGCACGTGGAGAAAGACTTTCCCGTGGGAAGCCGGTTTTTGTCAAACGGGTCCCAGTGCTCTGCTCCTCTCTTTTCACTCCTGCTGCCAGAAGCCCAGGGAGGATGGGAGGGCTTAGAACATGGCTGGGCACTGTGGTTTCTTCCAGAGAAGTGGAGGGCATTTGCTTTACCTTGCCACAACCTCTTGGGATAGGGTGTGCACCTCAGGAAAACTGTCTCCGTGGGAAGCCCGCTTTTTGCCAAGGGGTCTCAGGGCCGTGTGCCTCGGCTGTCCCTCCGGCTCCCCAAAGCACAGGGACGAGGTGAGGGGCTTAGACCATGCCTGGGCAATGTTGTTTCTTACACCTGGGTGTGTGGCATTTTGTTGAGCTGGCTACCCCCACTTGGGATAGGTGTTCCACCGCAAGCACCTATTGTTCGTCGGAAGCCGTTTTTGCCCCAGGGGTCTCCGGGCTGTGTTCGTTGGGGTTGAACTCCTGCTAGCAAAACCGCCGGGTTGAGGGAAGGGTTCAGACTGTGCCTGGGCCCTGTGGTCTCTTCCAGGTCAGTGTATGGCATTTCCTTCCCCTTGCCCCAGGCACCTGGGAGCATGTCTGCACGTGGAGAAAGACTTTCCCGTGGGAAGCCGGTTTTTGTCCAACGGGTCCCAGTGCTCTGCTCCTCTCTTTTCACTCTTGCTGCCAGAAGCCCAGGGAGGATGGGAGGGCTTAGAATATGGCTGGGCACTGTGGTTTCTTCCAGAGAAGTGGAGGGCATTTGCTTTACCTTGCCACAACCACTTGGGATAGGGTGTGCACCTCAGGAAAACTGTCTCCGTGGGAAGCCGGCTTTTTGCAAAGTGGTCTCAGGGCCGTGTGCCTCGGCTGTCCCTCCGGCTCCCCAAAGCACAGGGACGAGGTGAGGGGCTTAGACCATGCCTGGGCAATGTTGTTTCTTACACCTGGGTGTGTGGCATTTTGTTGAGCTGGCTACCCCCACTTGGGATAGGTGTTCCACAGCAAGCACCTATTGTTCGTCAGAAGCCGTTTTTGCCCCAGGGGTCTCCGGGCTGTGTTCGTTGGGGTTGAACTCCTGCTAGCAAAACCGCCGGGTTGAGGGAAGGGTTCAGACTGTGCCTGGGCCCTGTGGTCTCTTCCAGGTCAGTGTATGGCATTTCCTTCCCCTTGCCACAGGCACCTGGGAGCATGTCTGCACGTGGAGAAAGACTTTCCCGTGGGAAGCCGGGTTTTGTCAAATGGGTCCCAGTGCTCTGTTCCTCTCTTTTCACTCCTGCTGTCAGAAGCCCAGGGAGGATGCGAGGGCTTAGAACATGGCTGGGCACTGTGGTTTCTTCCAGAGAAGTGGAGGGCATTTGCTTTACTTTGCCACAACCACTTGGGATAGGGTGTGCACCTCAGGAAAACTGTCTCCGTGGGAAGCCGGCTTTTTCAAAGGGGTCTCAGGGCCGTGTGCCTCGGCTGTCCCTCCAGCTCCCCAAAGCACAGGGACGAGGTGAGGGGCTTAGACCATGCCTGGGCAATGTTGTTTCTTACAACTGGGTGTGTGGCATTTTGTTGAGCTGGCTACCCCCACTTGGGATAGGTGTTCCACAGCAAGCACCTATTGTTCGTCGGAAGCCGTTTTTGCCCCAGGGGTCTCCGGGCTGTGTTCGTTGGGGTTGAACTCCTGCTAGCAAAACCGCCGGGTTGAGGGAAGGGTTCAGACTGTGCCTGGGCCCTGTGGTCTCTTCCAGGTCAGTGTATGGCATTTCCTTCCCCTTGCCATAGGCACCTGGGAGCATGTCTGCACGTGGAGAAAGACTTTCCCGTGGGAAGCCGGGTTTTGTCAAACGGGTCCCAGTGCTCTGCTCCTCTCTTTTCACTCCTGCTGCCAGAAGCCCAGGGACGATGGGAGGGCTTAGAACATGGCTGGGCACTGTGGTTTCTTCCAGAGAAGTGGAGGGCATTTGCTTTACCTTGCCACAACCACTTGGGATAGGGTGTGCACCTCAAGAAAAACTGTTTCCGTGGGAAGTCGGCTTTTTCAAAGGGGTCTCAGGGCCGTGTGCCTCGGCTGTCCCTCCGGCTCCCCAAAGCACAGGGACGAGGTGAGGGGCTTAGACCATGCCTGGGCAATGTTGTTTCTTACACCTGGGTGTGTGGCATTTTGTTGAGCTGGCTACCCCCACTTGGAATAGGTGTTCCACAGCAAGCACCTATTGTTCGTCGGAAGCCGTTTTTGCCCCAGGGGTCTCCGGGCTGTGTTCGTTGGGGTTGAACTCCTGCTAGCAAAACCGCCGGGTTGAGGGAAGGGTTCAGACTGTGCCTGGGCCCTGTGGTCTCTTCCAGGTCAGTGTATGGCATTTCCTTCCCCTTGCCCCAGGCACCTGGGAGCATGTCTGCACGTGGAGAAAGACTTTCCCGTGGGAAGCCGAGTTTTGTCAAACGGGTCCCTGTGCTCTGCTCCTCTCTTTTCACTCCTGCTGCCAGAAGCCCAGGGAGGATGGGAGGGCTTAGAACATGGCTGGGCACTGTGGTTTCTTCCAGAGAAGTGGAGGGCATTTGCTTTACTTTGCCACAACCACTTGGGATAGGGTGTGCACCTCAGGAAAACTGTCTCCGTGGGAAGCCGGCTTTTTCAAAGGGGTCTCAGGGCCGTGTGCCTCGGCTGTCCCTCCGGCTCCCCAAAGCACAGGGACGAGGTGAGGGGCTTAGACCATGCCTGGGCAATGTTGTTTCTTACACCTGGGTGTGTGGCATTTTGTTGAGCTGGCTACCCCCACTTGGGATAGGTGTTCCACAGCAAGCACCTATTGTTCGTCGGAAGCCGTTTTTGCCCCAGGGGTCTCCGGGCTGTGTTCGTTGGGGTTGAACTCCTGCTAGCAAAACCGCCGGGTTGAGGGAAGGGTTCAGACTGTGCCTGGGCCCTGAGGTCTCTTCCAGGTCAGTGTATGGCATTTCCTTCCCCTTGCCCCAGGCACCTGGGAGCATGTCTGCACGTGGAGAAAGACTTTCCCGTGGGAAGCCGAGTTTTGTCAAACGGGTCCCCGTGCTCTGCTCCTCTCTTTTCACTCCTGCTGCCAGAAGCCCAGGGAGGATGGGAGGGCTTAGAACATGGCTGGGCACTGTGGTTTCTTCCAGAGAAGTGGAGGGCATTTGCTTTACTTTGCCACAACCACTTGGGATAGGGTGTGCACCTCAGGAAAACTGTCTCCGTGGGAAGCCGGGTTTTTCAAAGGGGTCTCAGGGCCGTGTGCCTCGGCTGTCCCTCCGGCTCCCCAAAGCACAGGGACGAGGTGAGGGGCTTAGACCATGCCTGGGCAATGTTGTTTCTTACACCTGGGTGTGTGGCATTTTGTTGAGCTGGCTACCCCCACTTGGGATAGGTGTTCCACAGCAAGCACCTATTGTTCGTCGGAAGCCGTTTTTGCCCCAGGGGTCTCCGGGCTGTGTTCGTTGGGGTTGAACTCCTGCTAGCAAACCCGCCGGGTTGAGGGAAGGGTTCAGACTGTGCCTGGGCCCTGTGGTCTCTTCCAGGTCAGTGTATGGCATTTCCTTCCCCTTGCCCCAGGCACCTGGGAGCATGTCTGCACGTGGAGAAAGACTTTCCCGTGGGAAGCCGGGTTTTGTCAAACGGGTCCCCGTGCTCTGCTCCTCTCTTTTCACTCCTGCTGCCAGAAGCCCAGGGAGGATGGGAGGGCTTAGAACATGGCTGGGCACTGTGGTTTCTTCCAGAGAAGTGGAGGGCATTTGCTTTACCTTGCCACAACCACTTGGGATAGGGTGTGCACCTCAGGAAAACTGTCTCCGTGGGAAGCCGGCTTTTTGCAAAGGGGTCTCAGGGCCGTGGGCCTCGGCTGTCCCTCCGGCTCCCCAAAGCACAGGGACGAGGTGAGGGGCTTAGACCATGCCTGGGCAATGTTGTTTCTTACACCTGGGTGTGTGGCATTTTGTTGAGCTGGCTACCCCCACTTGGGATAGGTGTTCCACAGCAAGCACCTATTGTTCGTCGGAAGCCGTTTTTGACCCAGGGGTCTCCGGGCTGTGTTCGTTGGGGTTGAACTCCTGCTAGCAAAACCGCCGGGTTGAGGGAAGGGTTCAGACTGTGCCTGGGCCCTGTGGTCTCTTCCAGGTCAGTGTATGGCATTTCCTTCCCCTTGCCCCAGGCACCTGGGAGCATGTCTGCACGTGGAGAAAGACTTTCCCGTCGGAAGCCAGGTTTTGTCAAACGGGGCCCAGTGCTCTGCTCCTCTCTTTTCACTCCTGCTGCCAGAAGCCCAGGGACGATGGGAGGGCTTAGAACATGGCTGGGCACTGTGGTTTCTTCCAGAGAAGTGGAGGGCATTTGCTTTACCTTGCCACAACCACTTGGGATAGGGTGTGCACCTCAGGAAAACTGTCTCCGTGGGAAGCCGGCTTTTTCAAAGGGGTCTCAGGGCCGTGTGCCTCGGCTGTCCCTCCGGCTCCCCAAAGCACAGGGACGAGGTGAGGGGCTTAGACCATGCCTGGGCAATGTTGTTTCTTACACCTGGGTGTGTGGCATTTTGTTGAGCTGGCTACCCCCACTTGGGATAGGTGTTCCACAGCAAGCACCTATTGTTCGTCGGAAGCCGTTTTTGCCCCAGGGGTCTCCGGGCTGTGTTCGTTGGGGTTGAACTCCTGCTAGCAAAACCGCCGGGTTGAGGGAAGGGTTCAGACTGTGCCTGGGCCCTGTGGTCTCTTCCAGGTCAGTGTATGGCATTTCCTTCCCCTTGCCACAGGCACCTGGGAGCATGTCTGCACGTGGAGAAAGACTTTCCCGTGGGAAGCCGGTTTTTGTCAAACGGGTCCCAGTGCTCTGCTCCTCTCTTTTCACTCCCGCTGCCAGAAGCCCAGGGAGGATGGGAGGGCTTAGAACATGGCTGGGCACTGTGGTTTCTTCCAGAGAAGTGGAGGGCATTTGCTTTACCTTGCCACAACCACTTGGGATAGGGTCTGCACCTCAGGAAAACTGTCTCCGTGGGAAGCCGGCTTTTTCAAAGGGGTCTCAGGGCCGTGTGCCTCGGCTGTCCCTCCGGCTCCCCAAAGCACAGGGACGAGGTGAGGGGCTTAGACCATGCCTGGGCAATGTTGTTTCTTACACCTGGGTGTGTGGCATTTTGTTGAGCTGGCTACCCCCACTAGGGATAGGTGTTCCACAGTAAGCACCTATTGTTCGTCGGAAGCCGTTTTTGCCCCAGGGGTCTCCGGGCTGTGTTCGTTGGGGTTGAACTCCTGCTAGGAAACCCCCCGGGTTGAGGGAAGGGTTCAGACTGTGCCTGGGCCCTGTGGTCTCTTCCAGGTCAGTGTATGGCATTTCCTTCCCCTTGCCCCAGGCACCTGGGAGCATGTCTGCACGTGGAGAAAGACTTTCCCGTGGGAAGCCGGGTTTTGTCAAACGGGTCCCCGTGCTCTGCTCCTCTCTTTTCACTCCTGCTGCCAGAAGCCCAGGGAGGATGGGAGGGCTTAGAACATGGCTGGGCACTGTGGTTTCTTCCAGAGAAGTGGAGGGCATTTGCTTTACCTTGCCACAACCACTTGGGATAGGGTGTGCACCTCAGGAAAACTGTCTCCGTGTGAAGCCGGCTTTTTGCAAAGGGGTCTCAGGGCCGTGTGCCTCGGCTGTCCCTCCGGCTCCCCAAAGCACAGGGACGAGGTGAGGGGCTTAGACCATGCCTGGGCAATGTTGTTTCTTACACCTGGGTGTGTGGCATTTTGTTGAGCTGGCTACCCCCACTTGGGATAGGTGTTCCACAGCAAGCACCTATTGTTCGTCGGAAGCCGTTTTTGACCCAGGGGTCTCCGGGCTGTGTTCGTTGGGGTTGAACTCCTGCTAGCAAAACCGCCGGGTTGAGGGAAGGGTTCAGACTGTGCCTGGGCCCTGTGGTCTCTTCCAGGTCAGTGTATGGCATTTCCTTCCCCTTGCCCCAGGCACCTGGGAGCATGTCTGCACGTGGAGAAAGACTTTCCCGTCGGAAGCCGGGTTTTGTCAAACGGGGCCCAGTGCTCTGCTCCTCTCTTTTCACTCCTGCTGCCAGAAGCCCAGGGACGATGGGAGGGCTTAGAACATGGCTGGGCACTGTGGTTTCTTCCAGAGAAGTGGAGGGCATTTGCTTTACCTTGCCACAACCACTTGGGATAGGGTGTGCACCTCAGGAAAACTGTCTCCGTGGGAAGCCGGCTTTTTGCAAAGGGGTCTCAGGGCCGTGTGCCTCGGCTGTCCCTCCGGCTCCCCAAAGCACAGGGACGAGGTGAGGGGCTTAGACCATGCCTGGGCAATGTTGTTTCTTACACCTGGGTGTGTGGCATTTTGTTGAGCTGGCTACCCCCACTTGGGATAGGTGTTCCACAGCAAGCACCTATTGTTCGTCGGAAGTCGTTTTTGCCCCAGGGGTCTCCGGGCTGTGTTCGTTGGGGTTGAACTCCTGCTAGCAAAACCGCCGGGTTGAGGGAAGGGTTCAGACTGTGCCTGGGCCCTGTGGTCTCTTCCAGGTCAGTGTATGGCATTTCCTTCCCCTTGCCACAGGCACCTGGGAGCATGTCTGCACGTGGAGAAAGACTTTCCCGTGGGAAGCCGGTTTTTGTCAAACGGGTCCCAGTGCTCTGCTCCTCTCTTTTCACTCCTGCTGCCAGAAGCCCAGGGAGGATGGGAGGGCTTAGAACATGGCTGGGCACTGTGGTTTCTTCCAGAGAAGTGGAGGGCATTTGCTTTACCTTGCCACAACCTCTTGGGATAGGGTCTGCACCTCAGGAAAACTGTCTCCGTGGGAAGCCGGCTTTTTCAAAGGGGTCTCAGGGCCCTGTGCCTCGGCTGTCCCTCCGGCTCCCCAAAGCACAGGGACGAGGTGAGGGGCTTAGACCATGCCTGGGCAATGTTGTTTCTTACACCTGGGTGTGTGGCATTTTGTTGAGCTGGCTACCCCCACTAGGGATAGGTGTTCCACAGTAAGCACCTATTGTTCGTCGGAAGCCGTTTTTGCCCCAGGGGTCTCCGGGCTGTGTTCGTTGGGGTTGAACTCCTGCTAGGAAACCCCCCGGGTTGAGGGAAGGGTTCAGACTGTGCCTGGGCCCTGTGGTCTCTTCCAGGTCAGTGTATGGCATTTCCTTCCCCTTGCCCCAGGCACCTGGGAGCATGTCTGCACGTGGAGAAAGACTTTCCCGTGGGAAGCCGGGTTTTGTCAAACGGGTCCCCGTGCTCTGCTCCTCTCTTTTCACTCCTGCTGCCAGAAGCCCAGGGAGGATGGGAGGGCTTAGAACATGGCTGGGCACTGTGGTTTCTTCCAGAGAAGTGGAGGGCATTGGCTTTACCTTGCCACAACCACTTGGGATAGGGTGTGCACCTCAGGAAAACTGTCTCCGTGGGAAGCCGGCTTTTTGCAAAGGGGTCTCAGGGCCGTGTGCCTCGGCTGTCCCTCCGGCTCCCCAAAGCACAGGGACGAGTTGAGGGGCTTAGACCATGCCTGGGCAATGTTGTTTCTTACACCTGGGTGTGTGGCATTTTGTTGAGCTGGCTACCCCCACTTGGGATAGGTGTTCCACAGCAAGCACCTATTGTTCGTCGGAAGCCGTTTTTGCCCCAGGGGTCTCCGGACTCTGTTCGTTGGGGTTGAACTCTTGCTAGCAAAACCGCCGGGTTGAGGGAAGGGTTCACACTGTGCCTGGGCCCTGTGGTCTCTTCCAGGTCAGTGTATGGCATTTCCTTCCCCTTGCCCCAGGCACCTGGGAGCATGTCTGCACGTGGAGAAAGACTTTCCCGTGGGAAGCCGGGTTTTGTCAAACGGGTCCCAGTGCTCTGCTCCTCTCTTTTCACTCCTGCTGCCAGAAGCCCAGGGACGATGGGAGGGCTTAGAACATGGCTGGGCACTGTGGTTTCTTCCAGAGAAGTGGAGGGCATTTGCTTTACCTTGCCACAACCACTTGGGATAGGGTGTGCACCTCAGGAAAACTGTCTCCGTGGGAAGCCGGCTTTTTCAAAGGGGTCTCAGGGCCGTGTGCCTCGGCTGTCCCTCCGGCTCCCCAAAGCACAGGGACGAGGTGAGGGGCTTAGACCATGCCTGGGCAATGTTGTTTCTTACACCTGGGTGTGTGGCATTTTGTTGAGCTGGCTATCCCCACTTGGGATAGGTGTTCCACAGCAAGCACCTATTTTTCGTCGGAAACGGTTTTTGCCCCAGGGTCTCCGGGCTATGTTCGTTGGGGTTGAACTCCTGCTAGCAAAACCGCCGGTTTGAGGGAAGGGTTCAGACTGTGCCTGGGCCCTGTGGTCTCTTCCAGGTCAGTGTATGGCATTTCCTTCCCCTTGCCCCAGGCACCTGGGAGCATGTCTGCACGTGGAGAAAGACTTTCCCGTCGGAAGCCGGTTTTTGTCAAACGGGTCCCCGTGCTCTGCTCCTCTCTTTTCACTCCTGCTGCCAGAAGCCCAGGGAGGATGGGAGGGCTTAGAACATGGCTGGGCACTGTGGTTTCTTCCAGAGAAGTGGAGGGCATTTGCTTTACCTTGCCACAACCACTTGGGATAGGGTGTGCACCTCAGGAAAACTGTTTCCGTGGGAAGCCGGCTTTTTCAAAGGGGTCTCAGGGCCGTGTGCCTCGGCTGTCCCTCCGGCTCCCCAAAGCACAGGGACGAGGTGAGGGGCTTAGACCATGCCTGGGCAATGTTGTTTCTTACACCTGGGTGTGTGGCATTTTGTTGAGCTGGCTACCCCCACTTGGGATAGGTGTTCCACAGCAAGCACCTATTGTTCGTCGGAAGCCGTTTTTGCCCCAGGGGTCTCCGGGCTGTGTTCGTTGGGGTTGAACTCCTGCTAGCAAAACCGCCGGGTTGAGGGAAGGGTTCAGACTGTGCCTGGGCCCTGTGGTCTCTTCCAGGTCAGTGTATGGCATTTCCTTCCCCTTGCCCCAGGCACCTGGGAGCATGTCTGCACGTGGAGAAAGACTTTCCCGTGGGAAGCCGGGTTTTGTCAAACGGGTCCCCGTGCTCTGCTCCTCTCTTTTCACTCCTGCTGCCAGAAGCCCAGGGAGGATGGGAGGGCTTAGAACATGGCTGGGCACTGTGGTTTCTTCCAGAGAAGTGGAGGGCATTTGCTTTACCTTGCCACAACCACTTGGGATAGGGTCTGCACCTCAGGAAAACTGTTTCCGTGGGAAGCCGGCTTTTTGCAAAGGGGTCTCAGGGCCGTGTGCCTCGGGTGTCCCTCCGGCTCCCCAAAGCACAGGGACGAGGTGAGGGGCTTAGACCATGCCTGGGCAATGTTGTTTCTTACACCTGGGTGTGTGGCATTTTGTTGAGCTGGCTACCCTCACTTGGGATTGGTTTTCCACAGCAAGCGCATATTGTTCGTCGGAAGCCGTTTTTGCCTCAGGTGTCTCCGGGCTGTGTTCGTTGGGGTTGAACTCCTGCTAGCAAAACCGCCGGGTTGACGGAACGGTTCAGACTGTGCCTGGGCCCTGTGGTCTCTTCCAGGTCAGTGTATGGCATTTCCTTCCCCTTGCCACAGGCACCTGGGAGCATGTCTGCACGTGGAGAAAGACTTTCTCGTGGGAAGCCGGGTTTTGTCAAACGGGTCCCAGTGCTCTGCTCCTCTCTTTTCACTCCTGCTGCCAGAAGCCCAGGGAGGATGGGAGGGCTTAGAACATGGTTGGGCACTGTGGTTTCTTCCAGAGAAGTGGAGGGCATTTGCTTTACCTTGCCACAACCACTTGGGATAGGGTCTGCACCTCAGAAAAACTGTCTCCGTGGGAAGCCGGCTTTTTGCAAAGGGGTCTCAGGGCCGTGTACCTCGTCAGTCCGTCCGGATCCCCAAAGCACAGGGACGAGGTGAGGGGCTTAGACCATGCCTGGGCAATGTTGTTTCTTACACCTGGGTGTGTGGCATTTTGTTGAGCTGGCTATCCCCACTTGGGATAGGTGTTCCACAGCAAGCACCTATTTTTCGTCGGAAACGGTTTTTGCCCCAGGGGTCTCCGGGCTATGTTCGTTGGGGTTGAACTCCTGCTAGCAAAACCGCCGGGTTGAGGGAAGGGTTCAGACTGTGCCTGGGCCCTGTGGTCTCTTCCAGGTCAGTGTATGGCATTTCCTTCCCCTTGCCCCAGGCACCTGGGAGCATGTCTGCACGTGGAGAAAGACTTTCCCGTGGGAAGCCGGGTTTTGTCAAACGGGTCCCAGTGCTCTGCTCCTCTCTTTTCACTCCTGCTGCCAGAAGCCCAGGGAGGATGGGAGGGCTTAGAACATGGCTGGGCACTGTGGTTTCTTCCAGAGAAGTTGAGGGCATTTGCTTTACCTTGCCACAACCACTTGGGATAGGGTCTGCACCTCAGGAAAACTGTCTCCGTGGGAAGCCGGCTTTTTGCAAAGGTGTCTCAGGGCCGTGTGCCTCGGCTGTCCCTCCGGCTCCCCAAAGCACAGGGACGAGGTGAGGGGCTTAGACCATGCCTGGGCAATGTTGTTTCTTACACCTGGGTGTGTGGCATTTTGTTGAGCTGGCTACCCCCACTTGGGATAGGTGTTCCACAGCAAGCACCTATTGTTCGTCGGAAGCCGTTTTTGCCCCAGGGGTCTCCGGGCTGTGTTCGTTGGGGTTGAACTCCTGCTAGCAAACCCGCCGGGTTGAGGGAAGGGTTCAGACTGTGCCTGGTCCCTGTGGTCTCTTCCAGGTCAGTGTATGGCATTTCCTTCCCCTTGCCCCAGGCACCTGGGAGCATGTCTGCACGTGGAGAAAGACTTTCCCGTGGGAAGCCGGGTTTTGTCAAACGGGTCCCAGTGCTCTGCTCCTCTCTTTTCACTCCTGCTGCCAGAAGCCCAGGGAGGATGGGAGGGCTTAGAACATGGCTGGGCACTGTGGTTTCTTCCAGAGAAGTGGAGGGCATTTGCTTTACCTTGCCACAACCACTTGGGATAGGGTCTGCACCTCAGGAAAACTGTTTCCGTGGGAAGCCGGCTTTTTGCAAAGGGGTCTCAGCGCCGTGGGACTCGGGTGTCCCTCCGGCTCCCCAAAGGACAGGGACGAGGTGAGGGGCTTAGACCATGCCTGGGCAATGTTGTTTCTTACACCTGGGTGTGTGGCATTTTGTTGAGCTGGCTACCCCCACTTGGGATTGGTTTTCCACAGCAAGCGCATATTGTTCGTCGGATGCCGTTTTTGCCTCAGGGGTCTCCGGGCTGTGTTCGTTGGGGTTGAACTCCTGCTAGCAAAACCAGCGGGTTGACGGAACGGTTCAGACTGTGCCTGGGCCCTGTGGTCTCTTCCAGGTCAGTGTATGGCATTTCCTTCCCCTTGCCCCAGGCACCTGGGAGCATGTCTGCACGTGGAGAAAGACTTTCCCGTGGGAAGCCGGGTTTTGTCAAACGGGTCCCAGTGCTCTGCTCCTCTCTTTTCACTCCTGCTGTCAGAAGCCCAGGGAGGATGGGAGGGCTTAGAACATGGCTGAGCACTGTGGTTTCTTCCAGAGAAGTGGAGGGCATTTGCTTTACCTTGCCACAACCACTTGGGATAGGGTGTGCACCTCAGGAAAACTGTCTCCGTGGGAAGCCGGCTTTTTGCAAAGGGGTCTCAGGGCCGTGTGCCTCGGCTGTCCCTCCGGCTCCCCAAAGCACAGGGACGAGGTGAGGGGCTTAGACCATGCCTGGGCAATGTTGTTTCTTACACCTCGGTGTGTGGCATTTTGTTGAGCTGGCTACCCCCACTTGGGATAGGTGTTCCACAGCAAGCACCTATTGTTCGTCGGAAGCCGTTTTTGACCCAGGGGTCTCCGGGCTGTGTTCGTTGGGGTGGAACTCCTGCTAGCAAAACCGCCGGGTTGAGGGAAGGGTTCAGACTGTGCCTGGGCCCTGTGGTCTCTTCCAGGTCAGTGTATGGCATTTCCTTCCCCTTGCCCCAGGCACCTGGGAGCATGTCTGCACGTGGAGAAAGACTTTCCCGTGGGAAGCCGGGTTTTGTCAAACGGGTCCCCGTGCTCTGCTCCTCTCTTTTCACTCCTGCTGCCAGAAGCCCAGGGAGGATGGGAGGGCTTAGAACATGGCTGGGCACTGTGGTTTCTTCCAGAGAAGTGGAGGGTATTTGCTTTACCTTGCCACAACCACTTGGGATAGGGTGTGCACCTCAGGAAAACTGTCTCCGTGGGAAGCCGGCTTTTTGCAAAGGGGTCTCAGGGCCGTGTGCCTCGGCTGTCCCCCCGGCTCCCCAAAGCACAGGGACGAGGTGAGGGGCTTAGACCATGCCTGGGCAATGTTGTTTCTTACACCTGGGTGTGTGGCATTTTGTTGAGTTGGCTACCCCCACTTGGGATAGGTGTTCCACAGCAAGCACCTATTTTTCGTCGGAAGCCGTTTTTGCCCCAGGGGTCTCCGGGCTGTGTTCGTTGGGGTTGAACTCCTGCTAGCAAAACCGCCGGGTTGAGGGAAGGGTTCAGACTGTGCCTGGGCCCTGTGGTCTCTTCCAGGTCAGTGTATGGCATTTCCTTCCCCTTGCCACAGGCACCTGGGAGCATGTCTGCACGTGGAGAAAGACTTTCCCGTGGGAAGCCGGGTTTTGTCAAACGGGTCCCAGTGCTCTGCTCCTCTCTTTTCACTCCTGCTGCCAGAAGCCCAGGGACGATGGGAGGGCTTAGAACATGGCTGGGCACTGTGGTTTCTTCCAGAGAAGTGGAGGGCATTTGCTTTACCTTGCCACAACCACTTGGGATAGGGTGTGCACCTCAGGAAAACTGTTTCCGTGGGAAGCCGGCTTTTTCAAACGGGTCTCAGGGCCGTGTGCCTCGGCTGTCCCTCCGGCTCCCCAAAGCACAGGGACGAGTTGAGGGGCTTAGACCATGCCTGGGCAATGTTGTTTCTTACACTTGGGTGTGTGGCATTTTGTTGAGCTGGCTACCCCCACTTGGGATAGGTGTTCCACAGTAAGCACCTATTGTTCGTCGGAAGCCGTTTTTGCCCCAGGGGTCTCCGGGCTGTGTTCGTTGGGGTTGAACTCCTCCTAGCAAAACCGCCGGGATGAGGGAAGGGTTCAGACTGTGCCTGGGCCCTGTGGTATCTTCCAGGTCAGTGTATGGCATTTCCTTCCCCTTGCCCCAGGCACCTGGGAGCATGTCTGCACGTGGAGAAAGACTTTCCCGTGGGAAGCCGGGTTTTGTCAAACGGGTCCCCGTGCTCTGCTCCTCTCTTTTCACTCCTGCTGCCAGAAGTCCAGGGAGGATGGGAGGGCTTAGAACATGGCTTGGCACTGTGGTTTCTTCCAGAGAAGTGGAGGGCATTTGCTTTACCTTGCCACAACCACTTGGGATAGGGTGTGCACCTCAGGAAAACTGTCTCCGTGGGAAGCCGGCTTTTTGCCAAGGGGTCTCAGGGCCGTGTGCCTCGGCTGTCCCTCCGGCTCCCCAAAGCACAGGGACGAGGTGAGGGGCTTAGACCATGCCTGGGCAATGTTGTTTCTTACACCTGGGTGTGTGGCATTTTGTTGAGCTGGCTACCCCCACTTGGGATAGGTGTTCCACAGCAAGCACCTATTGTTCGTCGGAAGCCGTTTTTGACCCAGGGGTCTTCGGGCTGTGTTCGTTGGGGTTGAACTCCTGCTAGCAAAACCGCCGGGTTGAGGGAAGGGTTCAGACTGTGCCTGGGCCCTGTGGTCTCTTCCAGGTCAGTGTATGGCATTTCCTTCCCCTTGCCCCAGGCACCTGGGAGCATGTCTGCACGTGGAGAAAGACTTTCCCGTGGGAAGCCGGGTTTTGTCAAACGGGTCCCAGTGCTCTGCTCCTCTCTTTTCACTCCTGCTGCCAGAAGCCCAGGGAGGATGGGAGGGCTTAGAACATGGCTGGGCACTGTGGTTTCTTCCAGAGAAGTGGAGGGCATTTGCCTTACCTTGCCACAACCACTTGGGATAGGGTTTGCACCTCAGGAAAACTGTCTCCGTGGGAAGCCGGCTTTTTGCAAAGGGGTCTCAGGGCCGTGTGCCTCGGCTGTCCCTCCGGCTCCCCAAAGCACAGGGACGAGGTGAGGGGCTTAGACCATGCCTGGGCAATGTTGTTTCTTACACCTGGGTGTGTGGCATTTTGTTGAGCTGGCTACCCCCACTTGGGATAGGTGTTCCACAGCAAGCACCTATTGTTCGTCGGAAGCCGTTTTTGCCCCAGGGGTCTCCGGGCTGTGTTCGTTGGGGTTGAACTCCTGCTAGCAAAACCGCCGGGTTGAGGGAAGGGTTCAGACTGTGCCTGGGCCCTGTGGTCTCTTCCAGGTCAGTGTATGGCATTTCCTTCCCCTTGCCACAGGCACCTGGGAGCATGTCTGCACGTGGAGAAAGACTTTCCCGTGGGAAGCCGGGTTTTGTCAAACGGGTCCCAGTGCTCTGCTCCTCTCTTTTCACTCCTGCTGCCAGAAACCCAGGGAGGATGGGAGGGCTTAGAACATGGCTGGGCACTGTGGTTTCTTCCAGAGAAGTGGAGGGCATTTGCTTTACCTTGCCACAACCACTTGGGAGAGGGTCTGCACCTCAGGAAAACTGTCTCCGTGGGAAGCCGGCTTTTTGCAAAGGGGTCTCAGGGCCGTGTACCTCGGCTGTCCCTCCGGCTCCCCAAAGCACAGGGACGAGGTGAGGGGCTTAGACCATGCCTGGGCAATGTTGTTTCTTACACCTGGGTGTGTGGCATTTTGTTGAGCTGGCTACCCCCACTTGGGATAGGTGTTCCACAGCAAGCACCTATTGTTCGTCGGAAGCCGTTTTTGACCCAGGGGTCTTCGGGCTGTGTTCGTTGGGGTTGAACTCCTGCTAGCAAAACCGCCGGGTTGAGGGAAGGGTTCAGACTGTGCCTGGGCCCTGTGGTCTCTTCCAGGTCAGTGTATGGCATTTCCTTCCCCTTGCCCCAGGCACCTGGGAGCATGTCTGCACGTGGAGAAAGACTTTCCCGTGGGAAGCCGGGTTTTGTCAAACGGGTCCCAGTGCTCTGCTCCTCTCTTTTCACTCCTGCTGCCAGAAGCCCAGGGAGGATGGGAGGGCTTAGAACATGGCTGGGCACTGTGGTTTCTTCCAGAGAAGTGGAGGGCATTTGCTTTACCTTGCCACAACCACTTGGGATAGGGTGTGCACCTCAGGAAAACTGTCTCCGTGGGAAGCCGGCTTTTTGCAAAGGGGTCTCAGGGCCGTGGGCCTCGGCTGTCCCTCCGGCTCCCCAAAGCACAGGGACGAGGTGAGGGGCTTAGACCATGCCTGGGCAATGTTGTTTCTTACACCTGGGTGTGTGGCATTTTGTTGAGCTGGCTACCCCCACTTGGGATAGGTGTTCCACAGCAAGCACCTATTGTTCGTCGGAAGCCGTTTTTGCCCCAGGGGTCTCCGGGCTGTGTTCGTTGGGGTTGAACTCCTGCTAGCAAAACCGCCGGGTTGAGGGAAGGGTTCAGACTGTGCCTGGGCCCTGTGGTCTCTTCCAGGTCAGTGTATGGCATTTCCTTCCCCTTGCCACAGGCACCTGGGAGCATGTCTGCACGTGGAGAAAGACTTTCCCGTGGGAAGCCGGGTTTTGTCAAACGGGTCCCAGTGCTCTGCTCCTCTCTTTTCACTCCTGCTGCCAGAAACCCAGGGAGGATGGGAGGGCTTAGAACATGGCTGGGCACTGTGGTTTCTTCCAGAGAAGTGGAGGGCATTTGCTTTACCTTGCCACAACCACTTGGGAGAGGGTCTGCACCTCAGGAAAACTGTCTCCGTGGGAAGCCGGCTTTTTGCAAAGGGGTCTCAGGGCCGTGTACCTCGGCTGTCCCTCCGGCTCCCCAAAGCACAGGGACGAGGTGAGGGGCTTAGACCATGCCTGGGCAATGTTGTTTCTTACACCTGGGTGTGTGGCATTTTGTTGAGCTGGCTACCCCCACTTGGGATAGGTGTTCCACAGCAAGCACCTATTGTTCGTCGGAAGCCGTTTTTGACCCAGGGGTCTTCGGGCTGTGTTCGTTGGGGTTGAACTCCTGCTAGCAAAACCGCCGGGTTGAGGGAAGGGTTCAGACTGTGCCTGGGCCCTGTGGTCTCTTCCAGGTCAGTGTATGGCATTTCCTTCCCCTTGCCCCAGGCACCTGGGAGCATGTCTGCACGTGGAGAAAGACTTTCCCGTGGGAAGCCGGGTTTTGTCAAACGGGTCCCAGTGCTCTGCTCCTCTCTTTTCACTCCTGCTGCCAGAAGCCCAGGGAGGATGGGAGGGCTTAGAACATGGCTGGGCACTGTGGTTTCTTCCAGAGAAGTGGAGGGCATTTGCCTTACCTTGCCACAACCACTTGGGATAGGGTTTGCACCTCAGGAAAACTGTCTCCGTGGGAAGCCGGCTTTTTGCAAAGGGGTCTCAGGGCCGTGTGCCTCGGCTGTCCCTCCGGCTCCCCAAAGCACAGGGACGAGGTGAGGGGCTTAGACCATGCCTGGGCAATGTTGTTTCTTACACCTGGGTGTGTGGCATTTTGTTGAGCTGGCTACCCCCACTTGGGATAGGTGTTCCACAGCAAGCACCTATTGTTCGTCGGAAGCCGTTTTTGCCCCAGGGGTCTCCGGGCTGTGTTCGTTGGGGTTGAACTCCTGCTAGCAAAACCGCCGGGTTGAGGGAAGGGTTCAGACTGTGCCTGGGCCCTGTGGTCTCTTCCAGGTCAGTGTATGGCATTTCCTTCCCCTTGCCACAGGCACCTGGGAGCATGTCTGCACGTGGAGAAAGACTTTCCCGTGGGAAGCCGGGTTTTGTCAAACGGGTCCCAGTGCTCTGCTCCTCTCTTTTCACTCCTGCTGCCAGAAACCCAGGGAGGATGGGAGGGCTTAGAACATAGCTGGGCACTGTGGTTTCTTCCAGAGAAGTGGAGGGCATTTGCTTTACCTTGCCACAACCACTTGGGAGAGGGTCTGCACCTCAGGAAAACTGTCTCCGTGGGAAGCCGGCTTTTTGCAAAGGGGTCTCAGGGCCGTGTACCTCGGCTGTCCCTCCGGCTCCCCAAAGCACAGGGACGAGGTGAGGGGCTTAGACCATGCCTGGGCAATGTTGTTTCTTACACCTGGGTGTGTGGCATTTTGTTGAGCTGGCTACCCCCACTTGGGATAGGTGTTCCACAGCAAGCACCTATTGTTCGTCGGAAGCCGTTTTTGACCCAGGGGTCTTCGGGCTGTGTTCGTTGGGGTTGAACTCCTGCTAGCAAAACCGCCGGGTTGAGGGAAGGGTTCAGACTGTGCCTGGGCCCTGTGGTCTCTTCCAGGTCAGTGTATGGCATTTCCTTCCCCTTGCCCCAGGCACCTGGGAGCATGTCTGCACGTGGAGAAAGACTTTCCCGTGGGAAGCCGGGTTTTGTCAAACGGGTCCCAGTGCTCTGCTCCTCTCTTTTCACTCCTGCTGCCAGAAGCCCAGGGAGGATGGGAGGGCTTAGAACATGGCTGGGCACTGTGGTTTCTTCCAGAGAAGTGGAGGGCATTTGCTTTACCTTGCCACAACCACTTGGGATAGGGTGTGCACCTCAGGAAAACTGTCTCCGTGGGAAGCCGGCTTTTTGCAAAGGGGTCTCAGGGCCGTGGGCCTCGGCTGTCCCTCCGGCTCCCCAAAGCACAGGGACGAGGTGAGGGGCTTAGACCATGCCTGGGCAATGTTGTTTCTTACACCTGGGTGTGTGGCATTTTGTTGAGCTGGCTACCCCCACTTGGGATAGGTGTTCCACAGCAAGCACCTATTGTTCGTCGGAAGCCGTTTTTGCCCCAGGGGTCTCCGGGCTGTGTTCGTTGGGGTTGAACTCCTGCTAGCAAAACCGCCGGGTTGAGGGAAGGGTTCAGACTGTGCCTGGGCCCTGTGGTCTCTTCCAGGTCAGTGTATGGCATTTCCTTCCCCTTGCCACAGGCACCTGGGAGCATGTCTGCACGTGGAGAAAGACTTTCCCGTGGGAAGCCGGGTTTTGTCAAACGGGTCCCAGTGCTCTGCTCCTCTCTTTTCACTCCTGCTGCCAGAAACCCAGGGAGGATGGGAGGGCTTAGAACATGGCTGGGCACTGTGGTTTCTTCCAGAGAAGTGGAGGGCATTTGCTTTACCTTGCCACAACCACTTGGGAGAGGGTCTGCACCTCAGGAAAACTGTCTCCGTGGGAAGCCGGCTTTTTGCAAAGGGGTCTCAGGGCCGTGTACCTCGGCTGTCCCTCCGGCTCCCCAAAGCACAGGGACGAGGTGAGGGGCTTAGACCATGCCTGGGCAATGTTGTTTCTTACACCTGGGTGTGTGGCATTTTGTTGAGCTGGCTACCCCCACTTGGGATAGGTGTTCCACAGCAAGCACCTATTGTTCGTCGGAAGCCGTTTTTGACCCAGGGGTCTTCGGGCTGTGTTCGTTGGGGTTGAACTCCTGCTAGCAAAACCGCCGGGTTGAGGGAAGGGTTCAGACTGTGCCTGGGCCCTGTGGTCTCTTCCAGGTCAGTGTATGGCATTTCCTTCCCCTTGCCCCAGGCACCTGGGAGCATGTCTGCACGTGGAGAAAGACTTTCCCGTGGGAAGCCGGGTTTTGTCAAACGGGTCCCAGTGCTCTGCTCCTCTCTTTTCACTCCTGCTGCCAGAAGCCCAGGGAGGATGGGAGGGCTTAGAACATGGCTGGGCACTGTGGTTTCTTCCAGAGAAGTGGAGGGCATTTGCCTTACCTTGCCACAACCACTTGGGATAGGGTTTGCACCTCAGGAAAACTGTCTCCGTGGGAAGCCGGCTTTTTGCAAAGGGGTCTCAGGGCCGTGTGCCTCGGCTGTCCCTCCGGCTCCCCAAAGCACAGGGACGAGGTGAGGGGCTTAGACCATGCCTGGGCAATGTTGTTTCTTACACCTGGGTGTGTGGCATTTTGTTGAGCTGGCTACCCCCACTTGGGATAGGTGTTCCACAGCAAGCACCTATTGTTCGTCGGAAGCCGTTTTTGCCCCAGGGGTCTCCGGGCTGTGTTCGTTGGGGTTGAACTCCTGCTAGCAAAACCGCCGGGTTGAGGGAAGGGTTCAGACTGTGCCTGGGCCCTGTGGTCTCTTCCAGGTCAGTGTATGGCATTTCCTTCCCCTTGCCACAGGCACCTGGGAGCATGTCTGCACGTGGAGAAAGACTTTCCCGTGGGAAGCCGGGTTTTGTCAAACGGGTCCCAGTGCTCTGCTCCTCTCTTTTCACTCCTGCTGCCAGAAACCCAGGGAGGATGGGAGGGCTTAGAACATGGCTGGGCACTGTGGTTTCTTCCAGAGAAGTGGAGGGCATTTGCTTTACCTTGCCACAACCACTTGGGAGAGGGTCTGCACCTCAGGAAAACTGTCTCCGTGGGAAGCCGGCTTTTTGCAAAGGGGTCTCAGGGCCGTGTACCTCGGCTGTCCCTCCGGCTCCCCAAAGCACAGGGACGAGGTGAGGGGCTTAGACCATGCCTGGGCAATGTTGTTTCTTACACCTGGGTGTGTGGCATTTTGTTGAGCTGGCTACCCCCACTTGGGATAGGTGTTCCACAGCAAGCACCTATTGTTCGTCGGAAGCCGTTTTTGACCCAGGGGTCTTCGGGCTGTGTTCGTTGGGGTTGAACTCCTGCTAGCAAAACCGCCGGGTTGAGGGAAGGGTTCAGACTGTGCCTGGGCCCTGTGGTCTCTTCCAGGTCAGTGTATGGCATTTCCTTCCCCTTGCCCCAGGCACCTGGGAGCATGTCTGCACGTGGAGAAAGACTTTCCCGTGGGAAGCCGGGTTTTGTCAAACGGGTCCCAGTGCTCTGCTCCTCTCTTTTCACTCCTGCTGCCAGAAGCCCAGGGAGGATGGGAGGGCTTAGAACATGGCTGGGCACTGTGGTTTCTTCCAGAGAAGTGGAGGGCATTTGCTTTACCTTGCCACAACCACTTGGGATAGGGTGTGCACCTCAGGAAAACTGTCTCCGTGGGAAGCCGGCTTTTTGCAAAGGGGTCTCAGGGCCGTGGGCCTCGGCTGTCCCTCCGGCTCCCCAAAGCACAGGGACGAGGTGAGGGGCTTAGACCATGCCTGGGCAATGTTGTTTCTTACACCTGGGTGTGTGGCATTTTGTTGAGCTGGCTACCCCCACTTGGGATAGGTGTTCCACAGCAAGCACCTATTGTTCGTCGGAAGCCGTTTTTGACCCAGGGGTCTCCGGGCTGTGTTCGTTGCGGTTGAACTCCTGCTAGCAAAACCGCCGGGTTGAGGGAAGGGTTCAGACTGTGCCTGGGCCCTGTGGTCTCTTCCAGGTCAGTGTATGGCATTTCCTTCCCCTTGCCACAGGCACCTGGGAGCATGTCTGCACGTGGAGAAAGACTTTCCCGTGGGAAGCCGGGTTTTGTCAAACGGGTCCCCGTGCTCTGCTCCTCTCTTTTCACTCCTGCTGCCAGAAGCCCAGGGAGGATGGGAGGGCTTAGAACATGGCTGGGCACTGTGGTTTCTACCAGAGAAGTGGAGGGCATTTGCTTTACCTTGCCACAACCACTTGGGA
The DNA here is from genome assembly GCF_023065955.2 of Ursus arctos. Taxonomy (NCBI): domain Eukaryota; kingdom Metazoa; phylum Chordata; class Mammalia; order Carnivora; family Ursidae; genus Ursus; species Ursus arctos. The sequence continues at coordinate 79,985,906 of NW_026622764.1, read as the reverse complement.
GACGGTCTGCAGCTCAGGAAAACTGTTTCCGTGGGAAGCCGGCTTTTTGCAAAGGGGTCTCAGGGCCGTGGTCCTCGGGTGTCCCTCTGTCTCCCCAAAGCACAGGGATGAGGTGAGGGGCTTAGAACATGGCTGGTCAATGTTGTTTTTTACACCTGGGTGTGTGGCATTGTTTACCTGGCTACCCCCACTTGGGATAGGTGTTCCTCAGCAAGCACCTATTGTTCGTCGGTAGCCGTTTTTTCCTCAGGGGTCTCCGGGCTGTGTTCTTTGGGGTTGAACTCCTGCTAGCAAAACCGCCGGGATGAGGGAAGGGTTCAGACTGTGCCTGGGCCCTGTGGTCTCTTCCAGGTCAGTGTATGGCATTTCCTTCCCCTTGCCACAGGCACCTGGGAGCATATATGCACGTGGAGAAAGACTTTCTCGTGGGAAGCCGGTTTTTGTCAAACGGGTCCCAGTGCTCTGCTCCTCTCTTTTCACTCCTGCTGCCAGAAGCCCAGGGAGGATGGGAGGGCTTAGAACATGGCTGGGCACTGTGGTTTCTTCCCGAGAAGTGGAGGGCATTTGCTTTACCTTGCCACAACCACTTGGGAGAGTGTCTGCACCTCAGGAAAACTGTCTCCGTGGGAAGCCGGCTTTTTGCAAAGGGGTCTCAGGGCCGTGGGCCTCGGCTGTCCCTCCGGCTCCCCAAAGCACAGGGACGATGTGAGGGGCTTAGACCATGGCTGGGCAATGTTGTTTCTTACACCTGGGTGCGTGGCATTTTGTTGAGCTGGCTACCCCCACTTGGGATAGGTTTTCCACAGCAAGCGCCTATTGTTCGTCGGAAGCCGTTTTTGCCCCAGGGGTCTCCGGGCTGTGTTCGTTGGGGTTGAACTCCTGCTAGCAAAACCGCCGGGTTGAGGGAAGGGTTCAGACTGTGCCTGGGCCCTGTGGTCTCTTCCAGGTCAGTGTATGGCATTTCCTTCCCCTTGCCACAGGCACCTGGGAGCATGTCTGCACGTGGAGAAAGACTTTCCCGTGGGAAGCCGGGTTTTGTCAAACGGGTCCCAGTGCTCTGCTCCTCTCTTTTCACTCCTGCTGCCAGAAGCCCAGGGAGGATGGGAGGGCTTAGAACATGGCTGGGCACTGTGGTTTCTTCCAGAGAAGTGGAGGGCATTTGCTTTACCTTGCCACAACCACTTGGGAGAGTGTCTGCACCTCAGGAAAACTGTCTCCGTGGGAAGCCGGCTTTTTGCAAAGGGGTCTCAGGGCCGTGGGCCTCGGCTGTCCCTCCGGCTCCCCAAAGCACAGGGACGAGGTGAGGGGCTTAGACCATGCCTGGGCAATGTTGTTTCTTACACCTGGGTGTGTGGCATTTTGTTGAGCTGGCTACCCCCACTTGGGATAGGTGTTCCACAGCAAGCACCTATTGTTCGTCGGAAGCCGTTTTTGCCCCAGGGGTCTCCGGGCTGTGTTCGTTGGGGTTGAACTCCTGCTAGCAAAACCGCCGGGTTGAGGGAAGGGTTCAGACTGTGCCTGGGCCCTGTGGTCTCTTCCAGGTCAGTGTATGGCATTTCCTTCCCCTTGCCACAGGCACCTGGGGGCATGTCTGCACGTGGAGAAAGACTTTCCCGTGGGAAGTCGGTTTTTGTCCAACGGGTCCCAGTGCTCTGCTCCTCTCTTTTCACTCCTGCTGCCAGAAGCCCAGGGAGGATGGGAGGGCTTAGAACATGGCTGGGCACTGTGGTTTCTTCCAGAGAAGTGGAGGGCATTTGCTTTACCTTGCCACAACCACTTGGGATAGGGTGTGCACCTCAGGAAAACTGTCTCCGTGGGAAGCCGGCTTTTTGCAAAGGGGTCTCAGGGCCGTGTGCCTCGGCTGTCCCTCCGGCTCCCCAAAGCACAGGGACGAGGTGAGGGGCTTAGACCATGCCTGGGCAATGTTGTTTCTTACACCTGGGTGTGTGGCATTTTGTTGAGCTGGCTACCCCCACTTGGGATAGGTGTTCCACAGCAAGCACCTATTGTTCGTCGGAAGCCGTTTTTGCCCCAGGGGTCTCCGGGCTGTGTTCGTTGGGGTTGAACTCCTGCTAGCAAAACCGCCGGGTTGAGGGAAGGGTTCAGACTGTGCCTGGGCCCTGTGGTCTCTTCCAGGTCAGTGTATGGCATTTCCTTCCCCTTGCCACAGGCACCTGGGAGCATGTCTGCACGTGGAGAAAGACTTTCCCGTGGGAAGCCGGTTTTTGTCAAACGGGTCCCAGTGCTCTGCTCCTCTCTTTTCACTCCTGCTGCCAGAAGCCCAGGGAGGATGGGAGGGCTTAGAACATGGCTGGGCACTGTGGTTTCTTCCAGAGAAGTGGAGGGCATTGGTTTACCTTGCCACAACCACTTGGGAGAGGGTCTGCACCTCAGGAAAACTGTTTCCGTGGGAAGCCGGCTTTTTGCAAAGGGGTCTAAGGGCCGTGGGCCTCGGCTGTCCCTCCGGCTCCCCAAAGCACAGGGACGAGGTGAGGGGCTTAGACCATGGCTGGGCAATGTTGTTTCTTACACCTGGGTGTGTGGCATTTTGTTGAGCTGGCTACCCCCACTTGGGATAGGTTTTCCACAGCAAGCGCCTCTTATTCTTCGGAAGCCGTTTTTGCCCCAGGGGTCTTCGGGCTGTGTTCGTTGGTGTTGAACTCCTGCTAGCAAAACCGCCGGGTTGAGGGAAGGGTTCAGACTGTGCCTGGGCCCTGTGGTCTCTTCCAGGTCAGTGTATGGCATTTACTTCCCCTTGCCACAGGCACCAGGGGCATGTCTGCACGT